>NC_086317.1:490823522-491138939 GCF_036172605.1 Pelobates fuscus | reverse complement strand
TTACAAAGTAGTAGCGCAGATCTGCGACACTACTTATGTGATTGCCAGCAATAAAGATGAGAGAATCCAGAAAACCTTTCATGTAAATTTACTAAAAGAATACCAAGAGAGGCCAGAGGATATTGCCGCTATATGCATTTCTGCTACCGAGGACCCCGACAGCCTACCTATCCCAGACCTGTTAGCACCCAGAAAATCCCCTAGCTTACTGGACACCATCCAACTAGGGGAGCGGCTAACCGCAGCCGAAAAGGGCCAACTTAGACAGTTGATAATGGAAAAGAAATTAACGTTCGCTCAGGAACCAGGGTACACCACGCTAGCGACCCACCATGTCGAGACCCCAGGACAAGTACCCCTTAGGCAGACCCCATATCGAATCCCTGAGGCAGTCAGGGGAGAAATGAAGAAGGAAGTACAAGAGATGCTAAGGTTAGGAGTCATAGAGCCATCTGACAGCCCCTGGGCTTCACCCGTAGTCCTAGTACCCAAAAAGGACGGAGCTACTAGATTTTGTGTAGACTATAGGCGACTCAATGACCGTACCGTGACAGATGCGTACCCCATGCCCCGAGTGGACAAACTATTAGACCGCATTGCCAGGGGGAGGTATCTGACCACCATTGATCTATGCAAGGGATACTGGCAGATCCCCCTGGCCAAGGAGGCTATCCCCAAGTCGGCGTTTGTCACCCCATTTGGCCTGTACCAATTTAAGGTCATGCCATTTGGGATGAAGAACGCCCCAGCTACCTTTCAGCGCTTGGTGGATAGACTTCTTGATGGCTTCCAGGACTTTGCCTGCGCATACCTGGATGACATAGCGATCTATAGTGAAACATGGGGGGAACACTTGCGACATGTAGAGGCTGTACTGGATCAGATTCGGGCCGCAGGCCTGACTCTGAAACCAGAAAAATGTAACTTCGGCATGGCCGAAGTCCAATACCTGGGACACAGGGTAGGATGTGGGAAACAACGCCCGGAACCCGCTAAGATTGAGGCGGTAGCTAACTGGCCCACACCCCACACCAAGACGCAGGTATTGGCATTCCTAGGGACAGCAGGCTACTATAGGAAATTTGTCCCGGACTATAGTACTATCGCTAAACCCCTGACCGACTTAACGAAAAAGAACTTGCCTAGGGTAGTCCTGTGGTCTCCGGCCTGTGAGACAGCCTTTCAAGCCTTGAAAAATGCTCTGATCAATGCACCTGTTCTATCTGCCCCCGTTCCTAACAAAAGATTTGTCGTCCATACAGATGCATCCATGTATGGACTGGGGGCAGTTCTGAGCCAGATCGGAGAAGATGGGGGAGAACACCCTGTCGCGTATCTCAGCAGAAAACTATTGCCCAGAGAAGTGAGTTACGCGGCAGTGGAAAAAGAATGTTTAGCCCTAGTTTGGGCCCTAAAGAAACTTACACCCTACTTATATGGACAGGAGTTTACCCTGATCACCGATCATAACCCCCTGGTATGGCTGAACCGAGTAGCTGGAGACAATGGACGCTTACTAAGATGGAGCTTAGCACTACAGCCATATAATTTCTGCATTCAGTATCACCCGGGCCGCTTCAATGGAAACGCTGATGGATTATCCAGGCAAACGGAACTTTTACCGTAGCAGCAGACCGGACAGCCCCAAGTTGACCCGAAAAGGATCAATCCGGGTCTGCCGGAGTGTTCCACAAAAGGGGAGCAGTGTAACGGATCCTTACAAGTCCCTGGTAACTGTGAAGCAAACAAGGGAATTACAGTTTAAACCTCTATTCATTTCATTGTTTCCTGTTCGCATGATTTTAAGTGAATCCACAGTGTAAAATATAAGAGGATTCGAAAGAATAAACCGTTCGCATGATTCAGTACGAATTCCGTGTGTAAAGTATAGATGGCCGCCATTTCGGGACTTTTACACGTGTTCGCGGCCATCTTGTGCACGAACAGCGGTATTTGCCTGTAAACGCATGGAACTGAAAACGGATACCCAAACAGGCGAATACCGCTGAGTCCTCCAGACCTCCGTAAATTCGTACTAAAACTACCGAACGTCCCACCATTCGGTAGTTATGCTTAACCATCTATGGGGATTTCAGCGACCACCGAGATTCGTATGGATGACCAGGTTTTCGGATCTTTTTACCGTGCGAACGGAGACCGACCGCAAGGCCAAAACTCATGGAACTAATTTCGGCTAGTTGGTCTGTGCGGTCGGTCAAAACTTTAGAACTCTGTATCTCCCGAACTATACATCCGAATGGGCTGATTTTTGGACATATTGTTCCCCTGAAGGATATATTAAAGCTGTACCCCCTGTTTTTGGGGTACATCCAGAACTTGTGTAAAAATGTGGACATTTTAATTATGTTATGTGGTTATCTGAGGGGAGGAGACGTGGGGGTGTTACCATACGTATTATTGGTTGTTTTCATCCTCCCCCTGGGAGTGTCCTGTATGTATCTGTTCCTAATAAAAAGCAGGCTGGGTGTTCCAGTCCTCAGTTCATCTTGACCCTTCAAAACGTAGCCTCGTCTCGTTCTTGGAAGGGGATTATTTGGGAAGATTACTCTGCTCCTGTTTACAGCTGAACCTGACTCTCTCTGGATATCGTGAATGGGATTGTACCAGCTTTACTTCTCCACAGCAGCTTGCAGGGAAAAGGACGTCTCCAGCGGCAGATACCCTCTCAATACCTGGGTAGCCGTTACAATGCCCTTTATGGATTAAAACCAGACTCTGCATCAATTATGTAATTTTCCATGGGAGTTTTGCCATGGATCCCCCTCCGGCATGCCACAGTACAGGTGTTAGTCCCCTTGAAACAACTTTTCCATCACTATTGTGGCCAGAAAGAGTCCCTGTGGGTTTTAAAAATCACCTGCCCATTGAAGTCTATGGTGGTTCGCCCGGTTCGCCCGTTCGCAAACATTTGCGGAAGTTCGCGTTTGCCGTTCGCGAACCGAAAATGTTATGTTCGTGACATCACTATCAAACACTAAAACATGGCTTTCAATGCCTATTTCAAGATCATTTATAAATATGTTAAATAGAAGCGGTCCCAAAACAGAACCCTGAGGGCTACCACTTACCACTTTTGTCCAGCCTGAAAATTTTACATTAAAGACAACTCGTTGTGCTCTATCCTTAAGCCACCCAAGTACAAGAATATTCATCTAGACCAATTTTATTTTAGTTTGAAGACTAATCTTTCTGAGGAACCGTATCAAATGCCTTGGCAAAATCCAAGTAGATCACATCCACTGCAACACCCAGATCTATACTTCTACTTATTTCTTCATAGAATGCAATGTCGTCTAGTTACTTGGAGGGGAAAGGGCTAATCCCTGCTCCATCTTGTTCCAGTGTGGAGAATTCAGCGGGAAAAGCCCTTGTAAGGGCTAGAGCTCCCAGGACTGTGTGTCGTCCAGTCCCTGGGAGTGGATAGAGCCTGTTCCAGGACAAAGAGGCTCAAGCCATGGCGACTGGGGCAGAAGTGCCAAGGTTTTTCCTCTGCTCCAGCTAGAAAGCGTACCCTGGCGGAGGTACCCAGCCAGGTACAGGGAGCTCCGTTACAGAGACCCTTATGTGGAATTGTGATCGAACCGCCGCAGTTTGGTTGGGGTCTCGCGGTCTCCTACCCACCCTGACCTACGACGAGTCTCCAGGCTCCAGTGGGTGAACCTCTCTTCCTTCAGAGAGCGAAGCAGGAACAAGCTCTTAAAAGAGCTTAGTGATTATAGCCAGGGGAGTATACAGCATATAGCAATCCCCAGTGTAGATGCAGCTTTTTCCCCCACACATGTTGAGGGTAAAACAGGAACTCAGCAGTCTGAGGGTTTATTGTCTCTTATATACAGGTTTTCCCACAAGGTTACCACCCATGTGGACCTTGTGGTACACAGGATACAAAGTTACAAAATCAATCAGGACAGACTTGTACAGTTTAGACACTCCCAGACAATGTACACAACCCCTTCCCTCTGCCTGTGATACAATTAACAAACACAATGGGCTAACTTAATTACTCACAGGCAGAAAATACACATTTTTCCCAAAACACAGAAAACACCCCAAAACACCACATATCCCAACAAAATCACCCAGATCAGAGCAGGGGTTCACGAATTCCACGGAAGTCACATTTGACCGACTGCAAGCATGGATTTCCTGCCCAAAACAGTTCCACAGATTTAGGCTGTGCAGCCGGTCTATCTTCTCCTCTATCCTGGAGATAATTGGCTTAAGTGGATGTGGTAACTTAATTATCTCCAGGTACAGGAAATATCTCTAAGTCAAAACTGTTGCAAAAACCACATAAAAATACATAACTCTTATAATACAATGTTTAACCTATATGTCCAACATATCCCCAGATAGCTTGGATCTGAGCGCTCAATATGTCTGAAAAGCGCTCAGATCTCACGAATACAGTTGGAACGCCATGTGGTTAAACAATAGCAAGGGCTGATGAGAGATTGAGGAGGGACAAAGAAGCCAGTTTCAACTGGTCTGGCAGTGTCCCTGGGACAACGCCCTGCTGGAGAACAATAGGACAGGAAAAAGGGGGAGGGGAAGAGGCACATTTTCCCATAGATTTAAGGGGGCAGAAAATGTGTTTTCAAATCCAATAAGCCCAAACAGACTTTTTAAATGGAAATACGCCCCAAGGGCTATGGTCACAGGGCAAGAGGCTGGCAAGCAGGCCTCTCCAAAACCCAGTGGCGAGGTTATTTTCGCCACAGGGATATTTAAGGTAACAAATTAGGGCGCTGTTTACAAGATAGCCTTCAAATTTGATATCTTTGAGAATGACAATCCCAGGTAAGGACTGCAAATTAGAGAGTTATCTACTAAACAGCTTTCAGCAAATAACTCCCTAAATTGGTACTTTGTAGCTTTGTGACAGACACCTTCCTTAATTCTGATAGGGAATAATGGGTGTCTTAATTCCGATAGGGAATAATGGGTGTCTTAATTCCGATAGGGAATAATGGGTGTCTTAATTCCGATAGGGAATAATGGGTGTCTTCATTCCGATAGGGAATAATGGGTGTCTTCATTCCGATAGGGAATAATGGGTGTCTTCATTCCGATAGGGAATAATGGGTGTCCAAATTTAAGAAATTAACAAAATGTTTGGGCTAATTTTGGTTTGTTCAAATAGATATTTCCCAAATTTTGGATGAAACGAATTGCAGAAATTAAAAAAAAAATTCTCTATGCATACCTCTAAACCAAAGTGCACCATTTGGGCGAAAATAGCTGTGACTATAGCTAAGCTGCTACGTTTTTCCAAATCAGAGTTCAATTCACTTAATTTGGTGTTTAGTGAACAATTCTTTGTGTTTATTAAAAAATAGATTAACCAACTACGGCCTCGGTTTAATATCATTGGATAAGCATTTCAAATGATTTAATAATTGTGAATAAACAAAAAACAAGATAATTTATGGGTGGGGGGAAATGATGATAGTTAGTCGACAGTCAATAAATGTTGAGTTTGTTCACAAACCAGTGACCAATAGAGGGAAAAGGAGGTTTTGCCTTTTTTATTTTTTTTTGCTCCGTTCTCTTCTCCAAACTGGCAAGGAGTCCCAGGCAGGTACAAAAATATTAGTGATAGTTAAAAGTATACGCCAAATGGCCACTCACAATTTAAAAAAGATAAAGAGCCTTCAGTATAACAGATGGGAATCTATTCCGGGTCTGAGCTTTATGTATCTCGGAATAAGGAAAGACAAAGTGCGATCCAATAAAATATCAACCAAGTAACGTGCACAATGCAAATTCATTGACTTACATAGAAGTTAGTGATAGCAGATGTAGCATGTCACCATAAGTTCCAAAGGTTGGTTCTCCGCGTTTCGTCCCACCTAGGGACTTCTTCAGGGACAATTCTGTGCTTTTCAGACAAAATGCAAAGTGCATACAATCCCTCCTTCCCTTGCCAGTCTTTATATACCCCCATATCATTCTACTAGCTTTCGTCTGATAGGTTCTTTCAGTCTTCTCAGCTGTATCCGGTAAATTCCGATCTACACACTGAGAGGTCACTACACACTGAGAGGTCACTATGCACTGAGAGGTCACTATGCACTGAGAGGTCACTACACACTGAGAGGTCACTATGCACTGAGAGGTCACTATGCACTGAGAGGTCACTACACAATGTATATAAATAGAGGGAACAACACACTGTATATAAAGATAGGAAACTTACCACTGTATATAAAGAGAGGGAACTATACACTGTATATAAAGAGAGGGAACTTCGCACTATATAGAAAGAGAGGTAACTATGCACTGTGTATAATGTAGCAGGTCGGTGGATGTTATGTCATGTTGCTTGTATTTAAGATAATCACTTTAAGTCCACTGTGGGCTAGCTTTAGATATGTAATGAACATTATTGTCATTGTTTTATGTTTACAGTTATAATGGCAGCCTGACATTACAGGCCCGATGGCCTGGGTAAAATAGAGCAAATTACAACAAAGCTCTATAAACATCATCCCTGGACACATCAGGCATAGAACCCAGGTCACCCTGTATCTCAGCATCCACAGCGCATGTCCAAGACTGCCGGGGTAAGTCTCATGGACATTTTATAAAACATTACAGATTGATAAAAGTGGGACTGTGTGTGTGTGAATCTTAGCAAGATAACAGCCATGGTCATTGTGGCACAAACATAATGTAATTAAAACCTGCAGCAAAATATTCTGGATATTAGGATGGTAGGTAAAAAATTAAGAACTGGCTAAAAGATAGATCTTTGTGTTGGGTAATGATAGAACCTGCTAACAGAACTGTCCACCGCTGTCAGAGGATCTCCAGAGCAGGACCGGATGCTGTTTTAGAAAAGCAAGACAAGGACTTTTAGAAAAGTCCATTTGGGTATGCTCTTCCTAATGCCATCTTCAATACTAATGTTGTTTTATTTATATAAGTGAGTCAATGCTGTCTCATACAGTGCATAAATTCAATTTCTTAAATAAAAATACATTTTTTTTAGTCTCTATGGCTTCGTTGTAGGATAACATGACTACATATCGAAACCCATCATGGAACCTTCCAGCCTAAACCAGACATTCTCCTACACAGAATTTATACTCTTTGCCTTTCCTGGGGTCTCAACATCCAGATATCTCCTGGCCATTCCATTTTCTTCTATATACATCATCATCTTGATCAGTAACTCCACGATCATCTGTCAAATCATCATGGAGAAAACTCTGCACACCCCAATGTACATACTCATCTCTCTTCTCCTGAGCGTGAATTTGACATGCTCCACCAGTCTCCTGCCCAAGATGATATTAAGTTTTTTTGGAGTGAACCAGATCTCTCTCTTTGGATGCCTTGCCCAGATGTTCTCTGTATATTCCTGTATCATGATGGAGTCCATTTTGATGCTTTTAATGGCATTTGACAGATATATAGCAATCACAAGGCCTCTTCACTACTGGGAAATAATCACCAAGAATCTTCTGGTCACATTTTCAATTAATGGTTTGATCCGAAATTGCTTTCTTGTGTTTCCTCTCGTTATCTTGTCTGCCAGCATGAGGTATTGCAAGTCTAACATTATCCCACACTTTCACTGCGAGAACCAGGTACTCCTTCAACTCGCGTGTGGAGATATTTCCAAGAATCTGGTTACAGGATTGTTTGTGAGAACATTTATTACTGTATGTGATGTTACCATTATTATAATTTCTTATCTTCAGATTCTTCAAACGGCCATGAAGATCGCAGCTGGAAGTGCTCGGAAAAAAGCCTTGCACACGTGTTCCACACACATCATGGTTGTCATTACCACATACCTGACGGGATTGTTAGCCTCCATTCTGTACTTCATTAGTTCGACCATCTCATACAATGTTCAAAATCTCTGCAGTGCTGTAAATTTTCTCTTTCCACCCACTGTCAATCCATTTATTTTTGGTTTACGAATAACCAAGATTAAGGAGAGCTTGCTGAAACCTTGGAGAAAAAAATCCAAAGCTATTTTGATAAGGCCCACTCCAAATAATATTATGATGGGCTATGAACAGGGGAGAACGAAGAAAGACGTTCATCTCCCAGCATAGAAAATAAAATTAATTAAAACGGCAGCATCTTCTGAGATTAGTGGCCCCTGCACTACCTTAGTCAACTGTGCTGTACTGAATTTAAAAACATGACCTGCCTCTTGAGTGTTGAAATAATACTTCTAATAATACAAGCAGGTGGCCCCAATGTGTGGGATGTAGCACACAGGCCGCCAATCCAGACACTTGTTCCACAGTGACGTGTTTGAGGGTAACCTGTGGGGAGGCCCACTGAAAGCTGTCAGAGATCATTAAGCAAGCTAAAACGTTTATATTTGAGAGACTCCATGGGTCGAGACAAACTCCGTGACCTTGCTCTGTGAGTGTTGAAAGAGAGGAAACTGAAAAAAACTGACGTTGAGCACATCGTAGATCACTTTGCATCAGTAAAAGCCAGGAAGGTGTAGCTGTAATTTTCATGTAGTTTCATAAATTCCTAATTAAAAGATCAACGAGCTTGCCATGGACAGGGGTTTGATTTCAGTGCTTGCCATGGGTCCTATCTTCTCTACTGTGAAGAGAGAAAATATGTGGTTCTGTAGCCCCAGCTTGTTTCCTGTGATATCATTATTGGGAGAAGAATGAGGAAATTAATGAAATCATCATTATTGTATCATTAGTGAAAACATGTATTCCTGACACTCAAGTCCTAATAGTGATATTTAGGCCTCTGACCCCCCTGTCAGCAAGTAAAAGTATAATTGCCTTTCTTCCAGTGCTGCATGGGTCTCTTCGCTGCTGCCCTGCCACCAATCTGCCTCAAGTCTGATGATTCCAGCCATTCTAATGCTCCCAATAGGAAAGCCATGGGAGGCTATTATGTATGCGCGGCAAAACATTCTGCGACAATCAGCATCTTGTCAAAGAGATACATTGAATCAATGCATCTCTATGGGGAAAGTACAGTGTCTCCATGCAGCACTGGCCCAGGAAGCACCTCTAGTGGCTTTCTGAGGGACTGCACCTAGAGGTGTTCCTTGGCAGCAATGTAAATATTACATTAAAAATCCAGCAGGGCCAGGCTACAGACATCAGAACAACTTCATTAAGCGTTTTTTCTAGTGACTATAGTGTCCCTTTAAGGAAAGCAGTCACAAACTTTTGTAGGTAAAAATATATATATCAAAGTACAATCCACTTAGTTTCTATATTGTATGACTGGAACCTGACTTCTCGTTCTTTGAGTTTTGGATTTTGTATCTATTGGTAAACTATCTTAAAAGTGTTCTCTGATGAGAAATAAATCCTTTGTAGTCACGAAAAACGTTATCAGTATTCATTGACTAAAGGAGGTTAATATATTTATCTGTAACACATTTGCATCTCAGATTTACACCGTTGCATTATAATATCGACTAAAAGAGCCTTCCACACATCCTGGATGTTCTGGTTTTCTTAAAAAGCATCTAGATGTAGTTTATAAATCTTACAAAACTATTTGTAAGAAGAAAATATTCTTCATTGTTCTTACTCTAAAGAATTATTTTCTCTTCCCCAGGTGAAATCTCATTTTATTCCATTTAATTGCGGGGCTTGTCCTTTGTGAAGTTAGCGGGGAGCTGGAATGGCTTGTATATATTTGAATGATGTTATCACATCTTCTCTAAGATCTCTTGTTTTATGAAGTAAACAAATTCAAGTTTTTTTTATCCTTTTTGACATAACCGAAATCTTCCATACTTCTAATTTTCTGCTCAAAAAGGTATCTAAAAGTGCACTGAATATTGAAGATTACATCACAAAATACATGGTATCATTGTTTTATGCACGATGGTACCTGCTGATTAATATTCCACATCGATTCTTACTTTGATGTCTATAACGTATTCCAAATTATTCTTATTAATATCTCATATTTAATATTTATTGACATGTTAGCAGTTGATAGTTTGAGAATGATTTTATTGCAATCAGGATCTTATCTTTCTGATACATTGTAACAAGATTTTGATTAGTATCCTCTCTGTAACTTACAGCTAACGCTCGTATTTTGGACATTATAGTTCTATTAGAGAAAATTAACCATTTCAGCACTTCCGAAGATTTGAAAAGGACTTTTCTAATAAATAAATAAGTGTAAACACATAATCAGAACCGACACCACTAACATTTCCTGTAAAGTGATGGTGTGTAAGTGGTATTAAAGGACAAACACTGTAACTAAAATATTGCTAGCAAAATGAATAATGTAATACAGACATAAATATGTAACATCTGAAATGTCCTTAAATAAACACACACTACACATTAAGTTATTGACACACGAGTCACCTATTAGCATCATCAATGGACTCGGTGGAATCGACGATCAAGGTAGGACAGGTAGATCTTTGTGTTGTTAGCATATAGATAGAGTAAATAAAAGGGGGGCAAGAACAGAGCCCTGGGGGATTCGGACTGAGACAGGTAGTGAGGTGAAAGGGGTACCAAAGAAGGAGACATTCAAAGAGCATTGGGAAAGGTAGGATAAGAGCTAAAAAACATACTGTGTCATGGCACCAGAGACTGTGTGATATCCGAAGATGAAGCCATTTTTTTGGCCCCATACATAACACAAGCACCACTGTTGCCGTTTCATTGTTCTAGGGATCCTTGCTGGTTACTGTGTTATAGAAATTCCTGGAAGTGATAGCTCGGGCTCACCTTGACTGTACTTATTTTCTGGATCCATTACTTTGACTTTCCACTCCTGCTTTCTTTTTTTTTTTGACAATCTTTATTTAAGGTTATCACAATTTACAGAGAACAGGAGAAAGTGTAGAAATCCCACAATAAAGTAAAAATAAATAAATGTTGAGATTCATGCTGTATATGCTTCCTCACGCCTTATGAATTTCAAACGTGTATTCTGCCAGAGCATCATAGCACAGTGCGGAGGGAAGAGTTTGTTAATGTAGAATATAAGAAAGGCAAAGAGGAAGAAGAAGGACAAGGAAAAAAAGGAAGCGATAGGGGACAGGAGAAGGTTGGAACCCCATCCCCTGCACAGCACCTATATGTGAGAGCGTAAGTCCATTATTTTTACCCCCCAGCTCCTAAGTTAATGATTGGGCTAGCAGCTTTATTTTCAATTGGCCTTTTAGACGTATAGTCCAGCCATGGAAACAACAGCCTAGAATGTTTTTCTTTAAACCCCCAGAAAGAGGCCAGCAAAGCTTCAGATGCTTCACCTACTCTACCTAACTATATTTGAAGGGTGGGTGTTTTAGCTAAATTCTAGCACAATGGAATAAGGGATTTGGCTGCATTCAAAATACAGTACATGCTGTAAATTTTATATGTAGAAAAATGGTGGCTGGGTCCCATGTGGGAGGCCACCCTCAGGCTGAATTGGAGGCAGACTACTCAAAATCTCGGCCACAGGGGCTTGAATGTTCCTTCAGTAGAAGGCAATGTTAGGACAAGACCACCAAATGTGTTGAAGCGTGCCTTCTGCAGTTCCACACCTCCAGCATATTGGTGATTTATCATGAAAGATCTTTGTATCCTGACTGGTGTTTAATATGAAAATAGTAAAAGAATTTGTAGTCAGTCTCCTGGCACTTAGTACCAATCAAGCTCTGATGAATCAGAATTAGATTTTTGGATAATCTGGTATCCAAGAACGAGATCCCGAGCCAGGGCCGATGCTGGATGGGTGCACAAGGTGGATAAGCAAGTGCTAGGGTCTGCCCCTTCATGCTAGATCCTGCCCCCTCTCATTCGGTTCTACGAGTCACAATTGGTGCAGGCAACAGAGCTGGAAGGAAACAGTTACAAGCTGACAAACTGTTTGAGGACAACATGGCAGCCCAGTGGGTTGTACTAAAGAGCTCAGTGACTTAGACGTGACATCAAGGATGCCCCCTTTGCCACAAGTAAGACCATGAAATTTCTGCCCTATTAGACTTGTCCCAGCAACTGTAAGTGCTATTATTGTGATGAAGCATCTAGGTCTAACAGTCCAGCCAAAAAATATCTAGGTGTAACAACCCAGGAAGCATCTAGGACTAACAGCCCAGCCACAAATCATCTGGGACTAACAATCCAGCCACACATCATCTAGGACTAACTGCCCAGCCACAAATACTCTAGGACTAACAGCCCAGGAAGCATCTAGGACTAACAGCCCAGGATGCATCTAGGACTAACAGCCCAGGATGCATCTAGAAGGAACAGCCCAGGATGTATCTAGGACTAACAGCCCAGGAAGCATCTAGAACTAACACCTCAGGAAGCATCTAGGACTAACAATCCAGCCACACATCATCTAGGAATAACAGAGCTCCACAGCAATAGTACTCCCAGTAATGTGTCTGAGTGTATAACAGAGCTCCACAGCAATAATACTCCCAGTAATGTGTCTGAGTGTATAACAGAGCTCCACAGCAATAATACTCCCAGTAATGTGTCTGAGCGTATAACAGAGCTCCACAGCAATAATACTCCCAGTAATGTGTCTGAGTGTATAACAGAGCTCCACAGCAATAATACTCCCAGTAATGTGTTTGAGTGTATAACAGAGCCCCACAGCAATAATACTCTCAGTAATGTGTCTGAGTGTATAACAGAGCCCCACAGCAATAATACTCCCAGTAATGTGTCTGAGTGTATAACAGAGCTCCACAGCAATAATACTCCCAGTAATGTGTCTGAGTGAATAACAGAGCTCCACAGCAATAATACTCCCAGTATTGTGTCTGAGTGTATAACAGAGCTCCACATCAATAATACTCCCAGTAATGTGTCTGAGTGTATAACAGAGCTCCACAGCAATAATACTCCCAGTAATGTGTCTGAGTGAATAACAGAGCTCCACAGCAATAATACTCCCAGTATTGTGTCTGAGTGTATAACAGAGCTCCACATCAATAATACTCCCAGTAATGTGTCTGAGTGAATAACAGAGCTCCACAGTAATAATACTCCCAGTAATGTGTCTGAGTGTATAACAGAGCTCTGCAGCAATAATACTCCCAGTAATGTGTCTGAGTGTATAACAGAACTCCACAGCAATAATACTCCCAGTAATGTGTCTGAGTGAATAACAGAGCTCCACAGCAATAATACTCCCAGTAATGTGTCTGAGTGTATAACAGAGCTCCCCAGCAATAATACTCCCAGTAATGTGTCTGAGTATATAACAGAGCTCCACAGCAATAATACTCCCAGTAATGTGTCTGAGTGTATAACAGAACTCCACAGCAATAATACTCCCAGTAATGTGTCTGAGTGAATAACAGAGCTCCACAGCAATAATACTCCCAGTAATGTGTCTGAGTGTATAACAGAGCTCCACAGCCACACCCGCCCTGGCCACACCCATATGAACACCCCTAAAATTACAGTGTCCCCCTTTGTCCATTTAAAATAAGGGAGGTATGCTGTAACAGTATAATATCTGATGCTAACTTATTATGCTATAGCCTATATCTCCACTGTGCAGGCAGATGCCGTCTCTGGTCATCACTTCAATTAATAACTAATTGATTCCATGAGGGATTCCACGGTCAGATAAATAGGGAGGGGGATCGGGAGATTCAGACAGCATCCGACATCTCAAGCCGGCTGGTTTCTTCGGGAGGTATGTTGGATTTGGCAAACTGCTCTCTCTGTTCAATCTTCTTCCATTAATAGAATTTATTACTTGTTCAAATGGGATGATTTCTTAATTGTGGCCTTTCAGCAGTTTAACCGATTACTCCCTAATTTGAGACTGTGACGGAACGCCGTCCCTGAGTACCATGCCCACACGTGCCCATTAGCTTGCCTCCTTATTGTTCTCAGGGGCTCCCCTTCGTCGCCAATCATGTTTAGGCTTGATTGGAAGATTGTGCTTGTCCCATTCTAAATGTGATAAAACTGAGGCTTGAGTATTAATCCGTGGATAGGTACTCCCTAATCTGAGACCCTTATGTGGAATATTTAAGGATACCAAATTAGGGCGCTGTTTGCAAGATATCCTTCTTATCTGATATCTTTGAGAATGACAATCCCAGTTAAGTATGGCAAATTAGGGAGTTATCTACTAAACAGCTTTCAGCAAATAACTCCCCAAATTGTGTAACTTTGTGACAGACACCTTCCTTCATTCCGATAGGGAATAATGGGTGTCTTCATTCCGATAGGGAATAATGGGTGTCCAAATTTTGGAAATTAACAAAATGTTTGGGCTAATTTTGGTTTATTCAAATAGATTGTAGAGGAGCTCCAATACCTAGCATAGATATCTCCGCTGTATAATCCTTGTAGCTGAAGAAGCAGTAAAATATCCAAGACAAAATGCCCCAGTAATGGGACGTCACATAGTTCTGGGAGTACAACTGGAATTAACTGTTTAATGGGACCTGGTACTGCTGCCCCCCTTTGTTGACCCACAGCTGCATATACAGACACACACACTGCTCGTAGAATACAGACACGCACACTGCTCATAGAATACAGACGCACACACTGCTCGTAGAATACAGACGCACACACTGCTCTATCTATAGATACAGCGACACATGGAGAATGGTCACAAAAATGGCGCCGCAAGCTTGTGGCCCGCACCAAACAAATCAGGCCATCCATCACATATGTCCCCCCGTAGAAATAGACAGACCCACAACGGGTCTGAAACAAGTCTGTTGGACCCCCCTGAGTCCACAGTCCAAGTCCTTGGGGGTCCAATGTGACTGGACAAGTGGGTGGGAACATGTGGGCATGGTATGCAGTGACTGCGTCCTGTCACACATCTCCCCTTTAATTGTTGAATGTGTAAGGCAGTGGCTGAGTGACAGGCAACAGAGGGTTGTAGTCAATGGAGTATATTCGAAGCTTGGGCTTGTCACCAGTGGGGTACCTCAGGGATCTGTACTTGGACCCATTCTCTTTAATATTTTTATTAGTGATATTGCAGAAGGTCTTGATGGTAAGGTATGTCTTTTTGCTGATGATACTAAGATATGTAACAGGGTTGATGTTCCAGGAGGGATAAGCCAAATGGCAAATGATTTAGGTAAACTAGAAAAATGGTCAGAGTTGTGGCAACTGACATTTAATGTGGATAAGTGCAAGATAATGCATCTTGGACGTAAAAACCCAAGGGCAGAGTACAGAATATTTGCTAGAGTCCTAACCTCAACATCAGAGGAAAGGGATTTAGGGGTGATTATTTCAGATGACTTAAAGGTAGGCAGACAATGTAATAGAGCAGCAGGAAATGCTAGCAGAATGCTTGGTTGTATAGGGAGAGGTATTAGCAGTAGAAAGAGGGAAGTGCTCATGCCATTGTACAGAACACCGGTGAGACCTCACTTGGAGTATTGTACGCAGTACTGGAGACCCTATCTTCAGAAGGATATTGATACCTTAGAGAGAGTTCAGAGAAGGGCTAATAAACTGGTTCATGGATTGCAGGATAAAACGTACAAGGAAAGGTTAAAGGATCTTAACATGTATAGCTTGGAGGAAAGACGAGACAGGGGGGATATGATAGAAACATTTAAATACATAAAGGGAATCAACACAGTAAAGGAGGAGACCATATTTAAAAGAAGAAAAACTACCACAACAAGTGGGCATAGTCTTAAATTAGAGGGGCAAAGGTTTAAAAATAATATCAGGAAGTATTACTTTACTGAGAGGGTAGTGGATGCATGGAATAGCCTTCCAGCTGAAGTGGTAGAAATTAACACAGTAAAGGAGTTTAACCCCTTAAGGACCAAACTTCTGGAATAAAAGGGAATCATGACGTGTCAGACATGTCATGTGTCCTTAAGGGGTTAAGCATGCGTGGGTTAGGCATAAGGCTATCCTAACTATAAGATAAGGTCAGGGACTAATGAAATTACTTAGAAAATTGGGCAGACTAGATGGGCCGAATGGTTCTTATGTGCCGTCACATTCTATGTTTCTATGATCACCTCCGACAGCCACAGCATGATTCACATGGGTCAGCTCGCTGCTCTCTGGAGTGGACAAATAGTCTGTTAGTGCCTTGCCCGCAACAGCACTTGTCTTTGTAGCCTTAACCCCTTAAGGACCAAACTTCTGGAATAAAAGGGAATCCTGACATGTCACACATGTCATGTGTCCTTAAGGGGTTAAACATAAGGTGCATTTAGCCAGGGAGGTCGTCCAGCCCAGGTTCCGGTACACAGGAGTCTCTGAGCCTGTAAAAAAAAAACCACCCAAACAAGCGTGCCCTCCCAGTAATTCCATAACCGGGGTCTCTGCGGGTTTTCCCGCTGCCTGAGGATGATGGGAGTAGTTTGTAGAGTCTGTCTCGGCTTTCTGTTAATCGCTGGGGTCGTGGCTGGCTTCTGGGGAGGAGAGCCGGCTTTTCTCTGCCCCGGGAGCTACTCGGGATACTGGGGAGGGAGCAAGCAATACTCCATCTCCCCCTGGCTCAATACCGCACCCCCTCCCAACATTTAAGCATCTGGACCTCAGAATGCAAGTAGGTCTCTGTGATGGGAGCCTGGGATCTGAGACAGCAAGAACGTTGAGGTCAACTGGCCTAGGACGTTCCCCAATAAAACATTGGTGGGGAGCCCATGTATCAATCCCACATCAATCAGACCTGACCCGGCACCCCAATTCAAGTGGACCATTGCGGTTGGTAGCCGGTGTACTGTTCCCCCTGCTACCTGTACAGCTACTGAACCTCCGGCTCGGGCGGCATCTGGGACCAGGTGTCACTTGACCAAGGTGAGGGTGGTGCCGGAATCTCACAAGCCTTGAACTGGTTTGCCGTTCAGCTGTACTGACTGCCTATGGTGTTGCCGGTTGTCAGTAGCAGCCTGCACTGGGTCAGCCTTGTGCAGGATACCCCATTGCTCTTCAGAGGCTTCGGATCTGGGGGTGCATAGGGCGGCATCTGTGTGGTAATAATGAGCCACAGCACGTGCTGGAGGGGCTGGCCCTTGTCAGATCCACACAGCTTGGTTCCTGCTTGGAGTACAGTTTTGTCAATATTTCCCAAACTGCTTGCACCTATGGCACTGTACCCCACTTCAGGACAGGTATCTGGGAGCCTGCAAGTTAGAGGAGTTCCCCACCCTCGGTGGTAGTTGTGGTCCAGGGTGGGTGATCCGGGGCCTGAGCATTGGTTTGGTACTGGGTTGCTGCTGTCTGTGAGCGGGATAGTAGTGGCCTGCTGCCCGTGCTGGGGAAGGCTCTTCGTAACCCTGAAGCTTGGCTTCTTCTCTGAGCACAGTTCCTCTGGTAGTGCCCGAATTCCTTACACAGATGGTACTGTATTCTGCTGCGCGCTGGCCCTAAGATAGTGCTCAGCGGTCTGGACGTTGGCCTGAAGCTAGGCTGTGACTGCCTGCGGGCATCCTGGTGTTCATCAGCTTGGCGGGCAGCTTCGATCAGGGTAGTGGGCTTCCGGTCTCTTACCTCTAGGCTCAGTCCATTATAAAACTGTTCAAGCAGGATTAGCTGTGTGACCTCTTCCCCGGGTTTTGGGCTGGCATGCGTGGAACCATGCTAGCGCTGCCCACTGCATCCGACATGCCCATTCGGTGTGTGAGTCTCTATCTTGTTTCTTCATCTCCTGAAATTGTCTCCTGTAAGCTACGGGTGTAATGGCATATCTTGCCAAGATTACTTCCTTCACCCGAATATAGTCTGTAATATATTTTTCTGGTACAGCTCTGTATGCCTTGACCGCTCTGCCAGAAGGTTTACCAGCCAAGATGCGCACCCAATCTGCTGGTGATACTTGATACAACCGGCACTGCCGCTCAAAGTCCTATAGGAACCTGTCTTTATCCTCCTCTGTTTCTATAAACTTTTTAAAAGCGTCATGTGGAATCTTTGGTTTTACCTCTGCAGTGGTTGTGATAGCTGGCAGTTTCTCAAAGGTTCGCTGTTCAGCCAGCTAGAGTTACATAGCTGAAAAGAGACTTGCGTCCATCAAGTTCAGCCTTCCTCACATTTGTTTTTTGCTGTTGAAAATAACTGGTTTGATACATTTCCAATTTTGCAACAAACTAGGAAAAATATTCCTTCTTGACCCCAGAATGGCAGTCAGATTAATCATTGGATCAAGAACCTATTACCCTACATTGAAAGATTTTATCCTTGAATATTGTTTTTGAAAGTATGCATCTAGTAGCTGTTTGAACATCTGTATGGACTCTGATAAAACCAACTCTTCAGGCAGAGAATTCCACACCTTTACTGTTACTGACAGTATTGGGCACAATGTATAAAGTAGCAGTTACCGGGCACTGACAGTATTGGGCACAATGTATAAAGTAGCAGGTACCGGGCACTGACAGTATTGGGCATGATACATACAGCAGTAGGTACCGGCACTGACAGTATTGGGTATGATACATACAGCAGTAGGTACCGGCACTGACAGTATTGGGCATGATACATACAGCAGTAGGTACCGGCACTGACAGTATTGGGCATGATACATACAGCAGTAGGTACCGGGCACTGACAGTATTGGGCATGATACATACAACAGTAGGTACCGGGCACTGACAGTATTGGGCATGATACATACAGCAGTAGGTACCGGCACTGACAGTATTGGGCATGATACATACAGCAGTAGGTACCGGCACTGACAGTATTGGGCATGATACATACAGCAGTAGGTACCGGGCACTGACAGTATTGGGCATGATACATACAACAGTAGGTACCGGGCACTGACAGTATTGGGCATGATACATACAGCAGTAGGTACCGGCACTGACAGTATTGGGCATGATACATACAGCAGTAGGTACCGTCACTGACAGTATTGGGCATGATACATACAGCAGTAGGTACCGGCACTGACAGTATTGGGCATGATACATACAGCAGTAGGTACCGGCACTGACAGTATTGGGTATGATACATACAGCAGTAGGTACCGGCACTGACAGTATTGGGCATGATACATACAGCAGCAGGTACCGGCATTGACAGTATTGGGCATGATACATACAGCAGCAGGTACCGGGCACTGACAGTATTGGGCATGATACATACAACAGTAGGTACCGGGCACTGACAGTATTGGGCATGATACATACAGCAGTAGGTACCGGCACTGACAGTATTGGGTACAGTGAATATAACAATGGGTAGTGGAACCTTTATATAACAGAGAGGGTGCTATGCACTGAGTTTAAAACAGCAGGTACTAAGCACTTTGTATAAGAAAAGGGACATTGTATTCAAACTGTACTCCATGAGGTTGGCTTCGTTGCTGTTCCCAGCATTCTTGGTTGGCGAATCTGGATATCTCTTCCATGCGCGGGACAGCAGTGGTTATAGTTTCTTGCAGTTTTTATAGCTCTGGTGGTGACCTTCTCTTCTGTAAAGCAGTGATTATAGCTTTTACCAACACATAACTCGAGATTGAATGTAGTCGGTAAAATGAATCTTTGCACAAAACAAAGCAATTTATACCGAAAAATGGGGATTCCCAGTCCAGGGGTCCTCCATACAATGCAATGTCCTTACAACATGATGCCTCAACATGATCTCTCCCTCCAAATATACACCCCTCCATATAGCTCCCTAATCAGAGAATCTGCGCCCAAGTTACAGTTTGTTCGAGTTTTATTGGATCATGGCTCTTCTCCGATCTGGCAAGGAGTTCCAAGCAGGTGGCAGTTTAGTCCCAGTCTTAAAAAAACAGTTTGTGTCCTTGGTATTACCTCCCTGACATCCCCTCCAAATAGCTCCATGATTGGTGGTTTGGGGCCGAGCAATACACGATCAAAGATTCACTGGAACGCAGCACAATTCCGATTCCAATTTAAATCAAGGGAACAGTTCCAGACCATTTGTGGGTATCTACCAGGTAGGTACTTAATGTGCAGGACAGGTTTGGGCACTATGCACTGTGTATAATGTAGCAGGTAGGTGGATGGTATGTCATGTTGCTATTATTTAAGATAATCACTTTAAGTCCACTGTGGGCTAGCTTTAGATATGTAATGAACATTAATGTCGTTGTTTTATGTTTACAGTTATAATGCAAACCTGACATTTCAGGCCCGATGGCCTGGGTAAAATAGAGCAAATTACAACAAAGCTCTATAAACTTCATCCCTGGACACATCAGGCATAGGACCCAGGTCACCTGGTATCTCAGCATCCACAGCGCAGGTCCAAGACTGCCGGGTAAGTCTCATGGACATTTTATAAAAATGGTAGGTAAAGAATTAAGAACTGGCTAAAAGATAGATCTTTGCATTGGGTAATGCTAGAACTTAGTACCAGAAAGGTCCACCGCTGCCAGATGATCACCAGATCAGGACCGGATGTTGTTTTTCTGCAATAGTTAAAGTCCATTTGTGTATGCTGTTCCTAATTCCATATTCAATACTAGTGTTATTGTATTTATATAAGTGAGTCAACGCTGTCTCGTATAGTGCATAGATTCAATTTTTCAAGAATTAAAAATAGGTTTTTTGGGAATGCTTCGTCTCAAGTTGTGTCATAAAACTATCTGTTTGCTTGTGTGTGCTTTCATGATTGCGTGCGTATGTGTATGTGTAGCGATCACTGTAGGGTAATGTTCGAAGAGGATTCCTACTTCAAAAGACTTTGGCCTCAATTTAATATGTTTGATAAACTTTCAAATTAATCACAATTGCTTTGAAACAATTTATCTACAGAAGTCACCTTTAAAGTCGATGGGAAATTGTGTAGATAAAAAATATGAAAAGTTTTTCCAATACACTTTGATCATTTGAAAAGCTTACCAAAAATATTAAATGGAGGCCATAGTCCTGCCAGATACAAGTAAGAGCTACATTGCTAATTGGGTGGGTCCGTACTTACTCCAGTTAATAATTTATAATACACACAGATGACACAGCTTGACTGGTAAAGCTTATTGTAACACAAATCTAATTGATCTTTATCTTGTTAAGTGTAAGTTTTACTCAGGATCAGCCTCAGAAAGCTTATAATACTGTCTATAGATATGTCTCTATGGCTTCGTTGTAGGATAACATGACTACATATCGAAACCCATCATGGAACTTTCCAGCCTAAACCAGACATTCTCCTACACAGAATTTATACTCTTTGCCTTTCCTGGGGTCTCGACATCCAGATATCTCCTGGCCATTCCATTTTCTTCTATATACATCATCATCTTGATCAGTAACTCCACGATCATCTGTCAAATCATCATGGAGAAAACTCTGCACACCCCAATGTACATACTCATCTCTCTTCTCCTGAGCGTGAATTTGACATACTCCACCAGTCTCCTGCCCAAGATGATATTAAGTTTTTTTGGAGTGAACCAGATCTCTCTCTTTGGATGCCTTGCCCAGATGTTCTCTGTATATTCCTGTATCATGATGGAGTCCATTTTGATGCTTTTAATGGCATTTGACAGATATATAGCAATCACAAGGCCTCTTCACTACTGGGAAATAATCACCAAGAATCTTCTGGTCACATTTTCAATCAATGGTTTGATCCGAAATTGCTTTCTTGTGTTTCCTCTCATTATCTTGTCTGCCAGCATGAGGTATTGCAAGTCTAACATTATTCCACACTTTCACTGCGAGAACCAGGTACTCCTTCAACTCGCGTGTGGAGATATTTCCAAGAATCTGGTTACAGGATTGTTTGTGAGAACATTTATTACTGTATGTGATGTTACCATTATTATAATTTCTTATCTCCAGATTCTTCAAACGGCCATGAAGATCGCAGCTGGAAGTGCTCGGAAAAAAGCCTTGCACACGTGTTCCACACACATCATGGTTGTCAGCACCACATACCTGACGGGATTGTTAGCCTCCATTCTGTACTTCACTAGTTCGACCATCTCATACAATGTTCAAAATCTCTGCAGTGCTGTTTATTTTTTCTTTCCACCCACTGTCAATCCATTTATTTTTGGTTTACGAATGAACGAGATTAAGGAGAGCTTGCTAAAACCTTGGAGAAAAAACAAACAAACCTATTGTAATAGGGCCCACTCCAAATAATATTGTGATGGGCTAGGAGCAGGGGAGAAAGAATTGTGTTCCTCTGCGAGCAAAAGGCGAATCTTCCTTCAGAAAAGAAGATTAATTAAAACATGATCTGCCTTTTACCTGTTGAAATAGAAATGCATATTTTTGAAATCCTAAATGCACAGTGTAACACTGTGAAGTTCAGGGACCCCAATGAGTGGGATGTAGCACTCCCCAGCAGCTTCTTCTTTTTTCATTTATCACCATTTTTCCAGTGCCTTTCCTGATTTTAGGGTAGAGGGAGTGGGAAGAACAATACCTTAGGTATGTTAAGTATGTCACCTGCGCTGAATGCAACTTTAAGGGGAGACCACCAGGAACATCAAGAGCACAGGCTCTCTGAAGTCTACAAAATGGTCTTTATGATTATTAGCTTTAAGTCCCAAGTCTTTGGGTTAGATGGGGACTTGGAGACTATGCATTGTGAAAGACAGGTCAGCTCACACGTCTCATGTGTTTCCTCACTGAAGTTCCAGCAAGGCAAGTGATGGAAGAGTGCCAGAACTTCAGTAAGTAACCGCATGAGCTGCTCGGATGTACCTGACTGACTATATACTTAGCTGCCAGTTGTCATCAACACCTGCCACCAAGTAGGGGAGCTGCAAAGACTACAGTCAGTCTCAACTCTCCAGCCAGAGGTCACCAATCAAGACGTTTGTTTTACAGTCACGTGTTTGAGGGGAATCTGTGGCATGGCTTGTGGAAAGCTGTGAAAGAACATTTAGCATGAATTATTTTAATTTGTGAGCCTCCATGGGTCAAGACATGTGACCTTGCTCTTCAGTGAAAGCTAGGAAGGTGAAGTTGTATTTTTCATGTAGTGTCATCATTTTTTAAGTAAAAGATCAATGAGCTTAACTTGTATTTTTGAGCTGATTTTATGGTAAAGCTATCAAAAAGATGGTTGTCAGATGTTTGTACAGGTATGCAATTTCAGTGCTTTCCATAGGTGCAATGTAAAGTAAATACGTCTGTGATGAGAAGATAGAAAATATTAATCCAGGTAAACAATTGATAATATCTCACTGGGCAAAGACTTCTTATAACCTGCAAGTCGTACATAAAGGAAGAAAGAGAGTGAAAATACAAGGAACAAACAGTGTAAATATTATTGGTCAGCTTTGTACTTTGTAGCACGCAGCTTTTGGGCTCCTCACAATTACAAGGGAATTTTCCAAAATTATTTCACCTACACAATTAGGGGGTGAAAAAGAAAAATTTGAATACTTTTGTCAAGAAGACTTTTATATGTTCCACAGTCATAGTACTGACAGCAGAGTGTAATAAAATAATTTTGTATTAAAAGTTTACTGGGAGCAATATAAAAAGAGGAATCAATGCCAGAATGTTTGTATGTTTCACCTGAATTTCAGCTTTATCCGGGTTCTCTTGACCAAATCCACGTTGGAGAAGAACACGCAGGACTGTGGAGATCCCTTATTTTTAAGGCAGACACAGGTTGAGCATTTACCGTTATCTCTCTTGAAACCACGGCAAACCAATGAGACATTGTAATGTTTTCATCTTCATTAATTAACCATAGGGCCCATTCTTAAAGATTCAGGTTTTTTTTTGTTTTTTTTCTTGGTCCATATTACAGGACTAGACAAGTTGAAGGGTGAAAAGTATTTGTATAATTTATGATTATTTTTTATCATTTTTTTAAGTGATCACGAATCATGATGCAGAATACATATGTGGTATTCAATAGACTTTGTACTCCAAACTTAAGCCGATTGAATTTTGAGCCAAAGTATTACAGAAAATTGTTTCATACCTGCCATAATTTTCTTTTCTTGATCATTATACATGGAAGCATTTACTTATGGGTTAGCTCCTCCCCTCACGGCAGAAAGGACATGAAATAGAACTCTGAAATCGTCATAGGCAGATCTACCCTCCTCCCCATCAGCTAGTCTTTGTAGCTCCCTATCACCCCCTACCATCACATAGCTTCACAACTCTCATATTAGATGGGTGGGAACGTAATGCTGCCATGTATAATAATCAGGAAAATAACATTCTGGTCAAACATTGCAGCAGTTACTCATGGGGAATACCCAAGCTTTATACATATTGGGAGGGACAGAGTTCAAATACAGCAAATAGTTATAAACCATTATTGAGCTGCAGAAACCTAATAAGCCTTATAAAAAAACAAACAAGAAATCAGTTGGATATTGTCATACTATTTGCTCAGATAAGTTACTGTACCACAGAGGCTGATGGTCAGCAACCCCTTAGTATTCAAATATAGGGAATATCCTGGAGAATTATTATTGACGTAAGACTTAAGGCCATGATTATCAAACCTGAAAAAGGAACAAGTCTAACTCCAGTACGAAATGAGACACATCATACATCTGTCATACTACGGAGAATAAAACAGATTAGAGGAGAACCTCCTAAACATAAAGATACAGTCTAGAAATTATAAATATATTTTGGGAAAAAAAGTAAATGTCCATCTCCGATATAGAGGTAATACCCAATGGATGGCACATTCACTTTAGAACTTTGTCAAAACATAACGTCCAACGATCAGACTGGAAGAAGGCATGACATTCCAGACACTGCTGAATGGAAGCAGCCATACCCTGCTATAGAAACATAGAAACATAGAATGTGACGGCAGATAAGAACCATTCAGCCCATCTAGTCTGCCCAGTTTTCTAAATACTTTCATTAGTCCCTGGCCTTATCTTATAGTTAGGATAGCCTTATGCCTATCCCACGCATGCTTAAACTCCTTTACTGTGTTAACCTCTACCACTTCAGCTGGAAGGCTATTCCATGCATCCACTACCCTCTCAGTAAAGTAATACTTCCTGATATTATTTTTAAACCTTTGTGCCTCTAATTTAAGACTATGTCCTCTGGTTGTGGTAGTTTTTCTTCTTTTAAATATAGTCTCCTCCTTTACTGTGTTGATTCCCTTTATGTATTTAAATGTTTCTATCATATCCCCCCTGTCTCGTCTTTCCACCAAGCTATACAGGTTAAGATCCTTTAACCTTTCCTATCAAACAGGGAGGAGAATTAAACTGAAAATACCGCCATCATCCTCTGAAAGTATGTATTTACTAATGGCAGAATTCTCACTGCTTCATCTTACCTTGTGAGCTACTTACCTGTAGATACAGGAAACAAAACAATATCAGCCTATATTATTACTGTAACAATGACTATATATTGTAAATATCAGACTCTCAACGACACCTCACACTGTGAATATATTGTTTAATGCAGTCATGATCAATAAAAGAAGAGGTAAAAACAATTAACACAAATATTAGATATTACTAGGCAGGGCCGATCCTAAGGTCACTGATGCCTGGACGCAAAAATATTTTAGGGGCCCCCAAGTGGGCTTGGTTATACCGCTAACTCTTCCCCTTCACAGAAATAACATTCTAACTGTGGCGAAACCGACCTCGCCACGTGTCCTTGGAGGGGGCTGCTTGCCTGCCTCTTGCCTTCTGACTATGGCCCGGGGAGATGTGGCCCTTTAATTACAAGTTTTGGGCTTAATGGGTATTTGGTGTGCTGCTGCTGGCCCTTTAACTCCCAGAGAAAGGGTTTGTACTTTTAAATTTGCACTTTGAATGCCGTCGAAGTGCTGAAGTAGTCGAAGTGGCCGCCATTTGAAAAACGAACACGTGGCGGCGGCCATCTTGGTTTCTTCCATGCGGTGAGCGGTATGTGTAGCCAAATTCATGGAACTGAAATCGTCTACACAGTTCCGCAAACACCGCTAAGCCTTACCCAGGGCCGGCGCTACCTGTTAGGCGGACAAGGCAGCCGCCTAGGGCGCCCCTTGGGAAGGGGCGCCGCCAGGAGCGCCGGCCCCCCTAATGCTGCAGCCGCCCGAGCGCTATGCAGAGAGCCTCAGGCAGCTGCAGCTTTGCCCGGGCTGGTGCGTCCATGAGGGCGCACCGCCCGGGCGCAGCATGAGGAGAGAGGCTGACAGGAGGGAAGCGCTCAGCGCTCCCTCCTGTCACTCCCTCACTGTAGCGTGGCCGAGCCCTGTATGGTCCGCCAGTACAGGGAGCATCTGTCTCCTGTACCCGACCGGACTAATAGGAAGTGCACACTGAGTGTTCACTTTCTGTTAGTCCGGCCGGGTACAGGAAACAAAAGCTCCCTGTACCCACAGACCATACAGAGCTTGTCCACGCTACAACACAGGTAGGGGAGGGGGAAGAAAGAAACAGGGAGGGAGGGAGAGAGGGAGGGGGAAGAAAGAAACAGGGAGGGAGGGAGGGAGGGGAAGAAAGAAACAGGGAGGGAGGGAGGGGAGAAAGAAATAGGGAGGGAGGGAGGGGGAAGAAAGAAACAGGGAGGGAGGGGGAAGAAAGAAACAGGGAGGGAGGGGGAAGAAAGAAACAGGGAGGGAGGGGGAAGAAAGAAACAGGGAGGGAGGGGGAAGAAAGAAACAGGGAGGGAGGGGGAAGAAAGAAACAGGGAGGGAGGGGGAAGAAAGAAACAGGGAGGGAGGGGGAAGAAAGAAACAGGGAGGGATGGAGGGGGAAGAAAGAAACAGGGAGGGAGGGGGAAGAAAGAAACAGGGAGGGAGGGGGAAGAAAGAAACAGGGAGGGAGGGGGAAGAAAGAAACAGGGAGGGAGGGGGAAGAAAGAAACAGGGAGGGAGGGAGGGGGAAGAAAGAAACAGGGAGGGATGGAGGGGGAAGAAAGAAACAGGGAGGGAGGTGGGGGGTAAAGAAACTAACAGGGAGGTGGGGGGAAAGAAACTAACAGGGAGGTGGGGGGAAAGAAACTAACAGGGAGGGGGGAAAGAAACTAACAGGGAGAGGGGGAAGAAACTAACAGGGAGAGGGGGAAGAAACTAACAGGGAGGGGGGAAAGAAACTAACAGGGAGGGGGGAAGAAACTAACAGAGAGGGGGGGAGAAACTAACAGGGAGGTGGGGGGAAGAAACTAACGGGGGGAAACTAACAGGGAGGGGGGGAAGACATTGACAGGGAGGGGAATTGACGGGGAGAGAGAAATTGACAGGGAGGGGGGAGTGACAGGGGAGGGAGGGGGAATGAGAGTAACAAGGGAGGGGGGGAGAAGAGAGTGACAAGGGAGGGGGGAGAGATTGACATCCATCACACACACACAATCACACACAATGCACCGCTTACACACAAAGACAATGAACCCCTTGCACACAGAAAAACACACAATGCATTACACACACACAAGCAATGCAACCCTTACACACACAGAAACACACAATGCATTCCTTACACACACTCAATGCACCCCTTACACACACTCAAAGCACCCCTTACAGACTTACATCCCTTACATACACAGAAACACACCTTGCAGCCCTTACACATACAAACACAGATTCACACAATGCATTCCTTACACACATATCAGGACATCCCCTACACACTCCACCCCCTGTGAACAAACTCATTGGTGGAACATGAAGGTGGACCCTGGGGCCCAGACCTTGAGCTGTGTAAAGGGCCCCCAAAAAATGGAGCTGCTTCCCGTTCTCCCAGAACATTGATTTTTGTGACCACAGTTACAAACAGCCTCCAGAGATCCTGTTCTACACCAGACCAGTGGAGCCAGGCTGCAGCTAGAGCCCATCACCATCCTCATCTGATTGTAAGTAGGCAATCTAGTATATTATTCGTGGCACTAATCTCTAATTTACCTCACATTAAAGAAACACTATAGTCCCCAGAACCACTGCAGCTTAATGTAGTGGTTCTGGTGTCTATATCCTTTTAATGTAAACACGGCGGCACTGCAGCACTAGCATTAGTTAACATGGCAGGTCATATGGGTGGGGCATTGTGATGTCACGGGGGGGCGGGCGGCAAACTTTACTTTTGCCTAGGGCGGCAAAAGTCCTTGCACCGGCCCTGGCCTTACCTTCTCCCACGTTGATTTTGCAGTCGTTCGAATGGGACTTAGTCGTTTTTTCAGCCTGAAATAGACCGAACGCACAGCCTAAATCTATGGAACTGTTTTGGGCATGAAAATGTGCCTGCGGTCGGTCCTAAAGGACTTCCATATAACTTTTTAACCCCTGAATAGATTGCCCTGATTTTTGAGTATGTGTTTATTTCCCGCAGGCTGATTATGAAAATGTATGTTTTATGTTTGTGACATGTATATTTTAGAAGTTATAAATATTGTGTAAAAACTGTATTCCTCTGCCGGTGATAATGAGATTACCCATTGTGTTCAGTAATCATATCACAGGCAGAGGGGAGGATTTTGTGTGGGAGTGTCTGTGTGTATTGTACGGATTGATTGGTTGTTCTGTAATACCCTGTGGGCTGTACTGTGGTTGTGGATTGGGAATAAAAGAGACTGTATGTGCCAGGACAGTCAGATTCTGCTTAAACCTCAAAACGAAGTGTCGTCTCGTTATTGGGGGAATTGGATTGTATGCTGACTGCCAGGAGTGTAACCCTTTCGTATGGTTTTCCTGTTCGGCTGTTTCCAGGATTCGTAGAGTTTGCAGTTCGGGAGATTGGTGCTTACAGTTGCTGCCTGTGCATCTGGAAAGGGGAATATCGCCTAAATGGTTTTTAACCTCTGGTGAGCAAAACGGTCCGTTACACTAACCAAATCCATTTTCTACGGTAACTATTCAACTAACTTTACCAGATAGCATGTCACCCACTTCATACAGTGCCAGCCTTCCCCCCCAAAAGCTTATGTGCCATCTTGTGCCCCGATTCCCAGTGCGATCTCTTTCTCCAGACATCTACCCTGTGTCATCTGTGTCCCAAAATAGCTAATTAGTGCCATCTCTGTGCCCATATAACATATCAGTGCCTGGGGCGCATACAGAACCTTATCTCCGGAGGGGCACTAATCGTGGGCTGTGGTGGGGTGACTCCTGTAATTGGGGACTTAAGGGTTGTAGTAGGGGACTAGGGGCTGTACTAGGGGGGATAGAGGCTGTTGTGGAGAGGTAGGGACTATAGTAAAGGGTTAGGGGCTGAAGTGGGGGGATTGCTGCAATTGGGGAAAGGGGCTATAGATTGGAGGATATGGATTGTAGTTAAAGTAGAGACTATAGTAAGGGTATGTGACGGTAGTCACCATCACTGGAAGCAGAAGGACACTTTACGCATGTTCCTAAATTGCGCCCTCTGTTGGTAGCTACAGCAATATGCACTACCTGAATAGCAAGGCTGGTTAATTTACATATTCAAGTAGATTTGCATATTGCTAATTCTGCAGGCAGGAGAGATATTTTGTGTTGGTTATGGACTTCCCCACCCCTTTGTATACATGTTATTGTGTTATTATAATTCCCTATTGCCACCATAAGTTACATGTAAGGAGCATTTGGGCCAGTCCCAAGAAAAAAAAATAAAGTTTTGTATGTTAGTTCCATTTGGAACGGTGTCCTGTTTGGATTTTTAGGGATTCCAGCCACATAGTTAACATACCTGCTGTCTGGCTGCATGATCCCTCTAGCCCTGGGATAAATCAAGAGAGCTAGTGTCTTTGTAAAGGCAATAGAAATCACATTGCAGGCAGAGTTGGATAGAAGGAGAGCTGCAGGCTGGTCGGGTGGAAAAGCTCCAGAAGGAGCCTAGTCAAGCCACGGTGACTGGGGCAGTGGAGCTGCAGTTTTCCCCGGTTCCAGCCAGGAAGCGATCCTGGGTGGAGGTCCCAGCCGGAGTACAGGGAGCTCTGCCACAGGGGATAAGGGCTGCAAGTGGGTGGATAGGGGCTAAATAGAGTATAGGGGCTGTAATGTGGAGAATATGGGCTGAAGTTTGGAAAATAGTGGCTACATTTAGGGATAGGGACTGCAATGGGTGTAAGGGGGTACAAGTCTGTTGTAGGGATAGGGGCTGCAGTGTGGGTAGAGTGATATGGGATGCAGTGGGAGGATGTACCCCCGACTGGGTACCTCCATTGATGGATGCTCCTAGCGCTTCCTGAGGACTCCAAGCACTGCAGCAGACACCACAACCACCGAACCGGAGAAGCATACAAATGCTCTCAAGCATATGAATGCTGTAAACAGCTGAACAGGAAAAGCATACACTCAGCTTACACTCCTGGCAATCAGCATACAATCCAATTCCCCCAATAACGAGACGACACTTCGTTTTGAGGTCAAGCAGAACTGACTGTACTGGCACATACAGCCTCTTTTATTCACAATCCACAAACTTAGTACTGCCCAGCAGGTTTTACAGAACAACCAATCAATCGGTACAATACACACAGACACTCCCACAAAAAATCCTCCCCTCTGCCTGTGATATCATTACTGAACACAATGGTTAATATAATTATCACAGGCAGAGAAATACAGTTTTTACCAAATATTAATAACTTCCAAAATATACATGCCACAAACATAAAAATCACATATTCGAACTCAGCACACTTTAATTATAAACATAGTCAAAATTCAGCCAATTCAATTAAGGGGTTAAAAAGTTAAGGGAAAGTCCTATTTGACCAAATGAAGCATGGCTTTTCTGCCCAAAACCAGTTCCACAGAGTCTTCTATCCTGGAGATAATTGGGAAGTAATCCAATTATCTCCAAGGACAGAGGCAAAACTCCATTAGCCACATGGTAGCAAATAGAATAAAATACAAAAAAATATATAACTGTGCAGCTATTGCATAAAACATATACATTCAACATATCCCCAGATAACTTAGATCTGAGTGCACATTATGACTGAATGATCAGTCATAATAATGCTCAGATCACATACATACATTTCAATTGCCATGGAGCCAAAGTCTTTCACATAGTCTTTCGTTATACGAATGGGCTCCATGGCATAGCTATCTGGGGTAATACTGCTCACATAGGGAAAGTACAGAATGACCCGGCTTTCGGGTCTTTGCAGGGGAAAATCAAGCATTTTAACATGGGGCCATAGTCACAGGGCAGGAGGCTGGCAATCAGTATTCTCCAATGCCCAGTGGTGAGGCTGGTTTCCCCACACATACAATCAGCTTACACTCCTGGCAATCAGCATACAATTTAATTCCCCCAATAAGGAGACAACACTTCGTTTTGAGGTCAAGCAGAACTGCCTATACTGACACATACAGCCTCTTTTATTCACAGTCTACACACATAGTACTGCCCACAGGGTTTTACAGAACAACCAATAACACACGTACATTACAGAAAACACTCCCAGCAATTATACACAAATCCTCCGCTCTGCCTGTGATATAATTATGGTACACAATGGGTTAACATAATTATCACAAGCAGGAAAAATTCAGTTTTTATACATGTACTATAACTTTAAAAAATACATCCAATCGCCATATTCAGAATCAGCAAACTTTAAACATAAATACTCTCAAAAATCAGACAAATCCATCCAGTAGATCATAAGTTAGCTGGGAGTCCTTTATGACCGACCGCAAGAACATTTTCCTGCCCAAAACAGTTCATTAGATTTGGGCTGTGCGGTCGGTCTATTTTACACAGAAGAATGCACGAATGGGGCTGTTCGTGCATTTAGCTTAGTATAGCAGTGAGTTCAAACTGCCGAACGGGACTTAGTCTCTGCAGCTGAAAAAGGAGTGTTGGAGAAGGTACCGGCTGCAGTGGGGGTTAGATGCAGTAGTATGGAGCTAGGCGCTGTACTAGGGAGTTTTTGGGTGTAGTGGTAGGGGCTGCAATTGGGGGTTAGGGGCTTAAGTGGGTGGTTAGATGCTGTATGTAACGGATCGCCTGGCACCCTGACTGGGTACCTCCGTTAATGCTCAGGAAGCTCCTAGCGCTTCCTGAGGACTCCAAGCACTCTGGTAGACACCACAATCACCGAACCGATTCAGCATATGAATCTTCTCAAGCATAGGAATGCTGTAGACTGTTGAATAGGAACCATACGAATAGGTTTACATTCCTAGCAGTCAACTGGAACAGCATACAATAAATCCTCCCCCAATAATGAGACAACACTTCACTTTGAGGGTTAAAACAGGAACTGAGACTGGCACTCCCAGCCTGTTTTTTATCACAGTTGTTGAGAATACAGGACCGCCCACAGGGAGGGACAAAACAACTGATAGCATAACGGTTGCAACCCCCAGGTTCCCTCCCCTCAGATAACCAGTTAACATAATTATTACACCAGGGAAAATACAGTTTTTATACATGTGCTATAATTTTAAAACCATACATCCAATCTTCATAACAATTACATATTTGGAATCAGCACACTTTAAATATAAACGCTTCCAATATCAGCCAAATCCCTCCAGTGGATCAAAAGTTAGCTGGAGGTCCCTTTATGACCGACCGTAAGCACAATTTCCTGCCCAAAACAGTTCCATAGATTTGGGCTGTGCGGTCGGTCTATTTCATGCAGAAAAACGACTAAGTCCCATTTCGAACCGGGCTGAAAAACGAAGTGTAGGAGAAGGTAAGGGTCAGCGGTGTTCGGTAAAATGTGTAGCCGATTTCAGTTCCACAGAATCTTTAGCATACACCGCTGACCGCGTTCGACTGAACAAAGATGGCCGCCGCCACGTGTTCGTTTGCACGAACTGCGGCCACCCAGTGGTCGGCAATTAACCTGCAGTAACCTCACAGCCTGGGAGGTAAATTGCCTGCATACTTTAACTTCTGGGTGGTCTGCCTGTGTGGTACTTGGTTCAGTAAGCCCTATGTACTGAACCAAGAGGGAGAAAGGCAGGGGCAAGTTATTTTACAGGTCTGGGGACATAGTCTTAAAGGAGCATTGTTCACCAAAGTTACAAGATGTCCCCAGACAGTTCTTAAAGGGCCATACACACCGAATAAAAGTCCATACGTTTTCAGGGGCCATAGTCTTAAAGGGTATTGTTACCCAAAGTCTCAATATGTCCCCAGACAGTTCTTAAAGGGCCAGCAGCAGTACAATAAAATACAATTCACTGTGCTTAAAGGGCCAGCAGTCGCACAATAAAATACAATATGCCCCAAATAACCCAGGGGCCATAGTCAGCAGGTAGGAGGCGGGCAAACAGGCTTCTCCAGGACCCAGTGGCGAGGTTGGTTTCGCCACACTGTATTACGGGGATTAGGGGCTGTACTCGGGACAGGTAAGGCTGTATATAATATAAGGGCTGCAATTAGGGATATAAGGCATATAAGGGCTGCAATTAGGAGGTTATGGGCTGTAGTATGAGGTTAGGAACTGCAGTTTGGGGTTAGGGGCTAAAGGGGGGAACCTGAATTCAATTGACCTCCAGAAACTCTCAACTGATGTCCATTCCAAACTCTCATCCATCCCTACCTTTTCATGTCCTTCTCTGGCTATGTCCTCATATAATGCTACTACCCTCATCTCTGCCCTGGACACAGCAGCATTGCTCCAAACAGGCACCTCAAGGAAGATATGCCTCCAACCGTGGCACACTACGTCAACCCGCTACCTGAATAGATGCTCCCGTTCAGCTGAACACTGCGGGAGGAAGTCCCACAACTTGTCAGACATCCCCCATTATAAATTCATATTGTGTTCATACAGCAGAGCCCTCACCCTTGCTAAACAATCCAACTTTTCCTCTCTCGTTAGTTCATGCTCACGCAATCACAGGCGTCTCTTTAATACCTTCAACTCTCTCCTTCGCCCATCTCAAGCCACCCCTCAAATTGACCTTTCAGCCTATAGTCTTGCATGCTACTTTACCGACAAGAGTGAACAGATAAGGAAAGAATTCTGCCCCTTTGCTCTTCTCTCACATGGACTGTACCTTTTCTACTCTTCAGACCTTCTACCCAGCTACAGAACAGGAGTTGGCTGTGCTTCTCGTCCCACCACATGTCCGTTTGATCCAGTACCTTCCCACCTTATCAGATCTCTCTCCCCTTGCCTTGTACCATAATTAACACACGTCCTCAACTGATCTCTTTCATCTGGTGTTGTCCCTGCTCCTCTTAAGCATGCTACTATCGTACCCAAAAAACATCCCTAGACCTGTCAGGCTCTTCCAACTATCATCCCATATCCCTGCTTCCTTTTTCCTCAAAGCTTCTAGAAAGACTTGTCTTTACTTATACGACTCACTACCGAAATTCCAATTCCCTCCTCGATCCTCTTCAATCTGACTTCCGCCAAGGGCATTTGGCACCCGGGGTGGATCCGAAATTTGGCACGTCCCCTTCACTCCCCCCCCCCCCCTCCACTCCCCAACTTTAAAACTTTAAAATGTTTTTTTTTTTTTTTTATGCAAACTGTTCTTAATGTATTTAGCACTGAGCAGTGCTTGTGTGTTTGAATGTAAGCATGTTTTTATGAGTATGTAAGTGAATGTAGGTGTGTGTTTGTATGTAGTGTAGGCATTTGAATGCATGCGTGCATCTGTGTGTAGTGTTTTTTTTAATACAGTGGTGTGTTTATATATAATGATGGTGTCCTAATACTTAGGTGTGTTTGTAGTGTTGAGGTTTGAATACAGGGGGGAATTTGTGTGTAGTATTGGCAAGATGCTGAGATGTATGCACATACACACATATACTGTTGTGCTATCTGGTGCCCCATAATTTTCTAATATTAAAAGAAAAACAATATGGATGCTGGCGAGCTTGGCCTGGACATTACGTAATGCTGTTTCAGCACAGGTCAAGGGAACTTTGTATTTTGTAACCTTAAGAAGTAAACAGGAGGAATACTTATCTACAGTTTAATTGGTGAGCTATATGTGTTCAAGGATAACGAGAACAATGGTTTATTACTCAATGGGACTTTACAATCCGAGATACTTAAAACTCACAGAGCTTCAGAGGGGTATAAAAAACTATGCAATTGTTTGTGCATTAACATCACAGGCAATCCAGAGTGTCTGTCAGCCATACGAACCCAAAGTCTGAGGTCGCTTCCATATTTTCAGGATATTAGAACTTAAATGAATCTAATGGAATCATGCATGATATACAAATGTAAACTAAATGTGTGATTGCTACAGTAATGTCTAAAACTGCATCCTTGACTGATTCAGGCGTAAAAGGTAATATAGATATACTAATATAATTAGATTCTGTTTTTATTTGTAAAGATGAATGTGTCAATCAGTTATTCATACAGGTTAGATGGATACAGGATATAGACATATTACATGATGATTAATATAGCCAACCCTGTTTCAATTAAAGAATATACATAACCAAAGACAGATATTTAACGTAATTTGAAATATCCCCACTATAGGTGAATTAAAGGTCAATTCATTTATTTAACCAGGTCACCCACGATCTAATTCAGGTCTTCATCCCTAGGGAAATAGAGCCATCTATTGATGAAAGTCCCTAAGGGCCACATTAATAATTAAATATTAAGATACGCCCATAACCAATCAGTCCCAGGTACCGCCCATTTACAAACAAGGGGCAGGAACTGATAAGGGGGGAATAATGGTTAAATAGGGAGAAAAATAAGAGAAGGGGGGATTCAATATCTTCAGATCATCTTAAAAAAAGATCAAAGGAGATTGACTGACTGAGGGCAATAGACTGAGTTACAGACCAGATTTAATTCATTCATCCTAGACCCTTGGTAATGTATTAAGGTTTCTCTTTACTTTATATTAAATAAACTGGACTATTGAATGCCCTATGTGTCTATATTGTGAACTGATCCCTATTAATAGAACAGTTATATCTCATTCTACCTGCAGCCTGAGGATAAATGGATCATCTTCCAACAAATATTAGAAAGGTACATTTCTCAGTATGTACCATTGGGAAATAAATATAAAAGAAACAAATTAAAACCAATGTGGCTTACTAGAAAAGTAAAACAAGAGATTAAAAATAAGAAAAGGGCCTTTAAATCGGACAAATCAGATGCATCTTATAAAAGATACAAGGAAGCAAATAATGCGAGAAAAAAGGCAATTAGACTTGCTAAACTTCAAAATGAAAAAAATATAGCTAAAGAGAGCAAAACCAACCCCAAAGCATTTTTAAGTACATAAATTCCCCAAAAAAACAAAAATGAAAGTGTAGGTACACTAAAAACTGAAACGGGGGTGTTAGTTAATGAAGACCAGGAAAAGTCAGGAATTTTAAATAACTATTTCTCCTCCGTATATATTAAGGAAGAACCCATGGCAATAGATGTGCAAATGATTGCTACTAAAAACTTGCAGAATAATTTGAATTGGTTAACTCAAGACAAGGTGCTGCAGCAACTTAAGAAAGTTAATATAAACAAAGCTCCAGGGCCTGACGGTATCCATCCACGTGTACTTAAGGAACTAAGTGTAGAAATAAGTGAACCTCTGTTTTTAATCTTTCAAGATTCATTTCTTTCAGGAAGTGTTTCCGGAGGATTGGAGGAAGGCAGATGTGGTTCCTATATTCAAAAAGGGTTCAAAATCCTTGCCTGGAAATTATAGACCTGTGAGCTTAACTTCTGTGGCTGGTAAAATATTTGAAAGGTTATTAAGGGATAATATTCAAGAATCCCTTGAGAAGAACATGTTTATTAGCAAAAATCAGCACGGTTTTATGAAGCACAGGTCATGTCAAACTAACTTGATTGCGTTCTACGAACAAGTAAGTAGAAGTATAGATCAGGGTGTTGCAGTGGATGTGATCTATTTGGATTTTGCCAAGGCATTTGATACAGTTCCACACAATAGATTAGTGTTCAAACTCAAGGAAATCAGTCTAGATGAAAATGCTTGTTCTTGGGTAGAACATTGGCTTAAAAACAGATTACAAAGAGTTGTCATTAATGGTAAATTTTCAAGCTGGACAGAGGTGGCAAGTGCTGTGCCTCAGGGGTCTGTTCTGGGACCCCTTCTATTTAACATGTTTATAAATGATCTTGAAGACAGCATTGAAAGTCATGTTTCAGTGTTTGCAGATGACACAAAACTTTGTAAAATAATACAATGTGAGCAAGATATTACTTTGCTGCAGAGGGATTTAGATAGACAGGGGGAATGGGCACTCAAATGGCAGATGAAATTAATTGTTGAAAAATGCAAAGTTATGCACTTCGGCGTAAAGAATACTGTAGCGGAGAGCTGATATTCCACAGCTATTCTCCACTTAAGATCCCAGTGAGGCTCAGGAACAAGTATTATAGATCCATAGAGTAGTAATTCCAGCAGGCAAAATAATCCAACAATATCCCAACAGCACCCCCAATAACTGGACGACACACAGCATCAGGAGCAGAACTGACGTTTATTCCCACAGCTTCCTTTTAAGACATTCTCCCATGCAAGGGAGGGATTTGCAATCATTAAGACATTAACCAATACAGCAATAGTTAACTCCCACACATCTCCTCCCCTCAGAGTGACTCATAATCCCCTTAACTGTACTGTACATTTACCCCAAACCTGGATGTACCCCTAAACCAGTAGATAGCATAAATCTTAGGGTACCGCCAGGTAGCCCTGATCTGGGTGAAGAATATATCCAAAATTCACCCAGATCGGACCAGGGGTTCGGGAGTTAGATGGAGGGTGAAGTTTGACCGACCGCACATGAGGTAGTATTCGAAAAGTGTTCCATGTGTTTGGGCCCTGCGGTCGGTCTTCGTTCGCCAGTAAAAACATATAGCAATCCTTGCCATCCATACTTAATATTACATGCATTAGAGTTCCCTTGTCCGGTACTCTGTTTCTACCGAACGGGAGGTAGTTTGGTCCCTCCGTTCGGTAGTTACGGAACTCTGGAGGTCTCAGCACTGTTCGGTTGTTTGAGTGTCCGATTTGAGTTCCAGACACTTGACGACCAAACACCGCTGAGATTTTTATGCGTAAGATGGCCGCCGCGCGTGGTTCGTACACCGAACAGCGGCCACCCAGGCATTAACAATTACACATTAAGCTGCGGTTTGTGAGCAGTGTGAACGCTTAACGAGGCGCACACTTCTCACTGGGGTGGTCTGATGGTTCGGTAGTTTCATTCCTATGAGACTACCGAACCCACATACGAAATTATACATATATACATGAATAGAATAAAACGAATGCAGTCTTATAGGAATATTACAGGACAGGCTTAATACAATCCGCTACAAATAGACAAGCAACGTATACCCTTAATGGAAGCGAATTAGGGATAACAACACATGAAAAGGACTTGGGAATTGTTATAGACAACAAACTATGCAACAATGTGCAATGTCAATCAGCAGTGGCCAAGGCCAGTAAGGTATTGTCATGCATGAAAAAGGGCATTCATTCTCGGGACGAGAATATAATTTTGCCTCTTTATAAATCACTGGTAAGACCACATATTGAATATGCTGTGCAATTTTGGGCACCTGTTCTAAAGAAGGATATTAGGCACTAGAAAAAGTGCAGAGGTGGGCTACAAAATTAATAAAAGGAATGGAACATATCAGCTATGAAGAAGATTTCGTCTAAGGCAAAGGAAAGGTTTTTTTTACTGTTAGAACAATCAGGATGTGGAATTCTCTGCCTGAAGAAGTGGTTTTATCAGAGTCCATGCAGATGTTCAAACAGCTACTAGATGCATACTTGCAAAAACAGAATATTCAAGGATATAATCTTTCAATGTAGGGTAATAACTGCTTAATCCAAGGATAAATCTGACTGCCATTCTGGGGTCAAGAAGGAATTTTTTTCCTAGCTTGTTGCAAAATTTAGCTTCAAACTGTTTTTTTTTTTTTGCCTTCTTTTGGATCAACAGCAAAAAACAAATGTGAGGAAGGCTGAACTTGATGGACGCAAGTCTCTTTTCAGCTATGTAACTATGTAACTATGTATGTAAGATATAACTTACTAAGTCGGAACATTCTTGATTCCTTCTTTAGATGTAGATCAGTTCAATATATATATATATATACTAAGGCTATCAGAAACCTTACATAAACGTACTGTAGTTAAACTGATGTACTTGGCAGGGTTGGTTGATATTTAACTAATTAAAGGACCACTCTAGGCACCCAGACCACTTCAGCTTAATGAAGTGGTCTGGGTGCCAGGTCCTTCTAGGGTTAACCCATTTTTTCATAAACATAGCAGTTTCAGAGAAACTGCTATGTTTGTGAATGGGTTAAGCCTTCCCCTATTTCCTCGAGTGGCTGTCTCATTGACAGCCGCTAGAGGCGCTTGCGTGATTCTCACTGTGAAAATCACAGTGAGAGCACGCAAGCGTCCATAGGAAAGCATTATGAATGCTTTCCTATGTGACCGGCTGAATGCGCGCGCAGCTCTTGCCGCGCGTGCGCATTCAGTCGACGGGGAGGAGAAGAGGAGGATCAGAGGAGGAGAGCTCTCCGCCCACCGCTGGAAAAAGGTAAGTTTTAAACACTTTCCCCTTTCCAGAGCACGGCGGGAGTGGGTCCCTGAGGGTGGGGGCACCCTCAGGGCACTCTAGTGCCAGGAAAACGAGTATGTTTTCCTGGCACTAGAGTGGTCCTTTAATAAAAATGACAATTGTACCATTAATGCAAGGGGTGTCATATGAATAATTCTGTATACCTGTTCTGCTATAAGTTTGTAATAGCTTTTATTGTCCTTTGCTGATAAGATTATAGATGAGACAAAGTGTAATGTTGACTCTTAGGCTTGTCAAGTAAATTAATTAACTTGTTGATAGAAACTCATATATAATATAGCAAATTGATTATAGTTGTATTGTTTTGTTGCTTTGCATTTTATAGTGTGTATTATTAAACTTATATATATTTTAAGCAAAGTCTGTTTATTGGCCATCTGCCGTTCATAAGTGTTTATATCATCGCTTAAAACAAAGGCTCTATGTGTGTGTGAATATCATCAGATATTATTTCATCTATATTCCATACATATAACACCTTAGATTACCCAACAATATACACACTGATATACTTGCAGATATATAGATGTACAGATGCACACTGTCAGACAGATACACATACACACATGAAGATACACTGACACATAGCTACCCACACACAGATACATACTCACACATTCATATACACAGACACATAGGTACACAGATGCAGATACATAGACTCACAGTCAAACACAGATACAGACACACACTGACACACATGCATCTACACAGACACAAACACTGACACAAATACACAGATACAAACACACTGTGAAATTCCTCCAGGAAGTGTTTATTACACTTGTAGAAGTAGAATATGAAGTTCTGACATGTGCTGGTAGTGAAGCTTCCATTTGGAGAAGATTGCTCTGCTTGGGGAAGTGACCTCAAGCAGGGCCAAACGTTTCCCAGAAAGTGCGGCAGCATGGTTGGCCCTGAAAATTGTTGTTACAGTAATGCTGTCCTAGAGAAAGGGTCAGAAGGTAAGTATAACTGGAACAGCTTTTCATGGTACACGATACATTTACTGCATGACCCAAAGCTGTCCCAAAACCAGTAGGACCGTCCCGATTTCAGGCTCCTGTTACTTTACAGGCTAAACCACTTCCCAGAATTTTTTGAAGTTGTGTTCACGTATACCCTATATATAGCAGATATGTACTTATGACATCTGAAAAATAAAATTAGATGTAGAAATCCACACCCCTGTATTCCTGTATATCCTGGAATAGAATGCCTCAATTTTGTCTCCCTGTTAGTCCTTGTTAAAAGCTGTAACGTTTTGTACGTGTCAGTCAGCACAAATAGAGCAAAGGGATAGGAAGAAAAAACCTTTTGGCCATCTACGTCGCAGAGTAAATAAACAGATATATGTTGCTGAATGCAATCATTGATTGTTTTATGTGTCCTGGTTTTTCCACATCCACAGACAGCACAATAACATCTTAAACAACTAAGAAAAAATATATTATATGATTTGTATTCAGTGTAAAAAAGGTGTGGAATGGGCAAATTTACACAATATTTAATTGCTACGGAACCATCACTAAGCCTAAGCCCTCATTTCCAACAACACCCCTAAACAGCAGCAACATCTTAGAACTCCGAGAGAATTTGCAAGAGGGTCTCAGAACAAAGTTTTGTAGATTCATCAAAGATTAGATGAACACGTCAGTTATAAGAGACGGCAGACAAAATACTGTTTCGGGTTATCATACTGACTTTTGTACAATTATAGGGTCACAAGCTTAACTAAGGTTGCTTTTTTCGTGTTAAAGAGAGAAAACAAAAAACAAAACGAGAAAAAAAATCTAACTAGTCATGAGTTAAACAGGCTAGGTAACTGCTTTTCTACAGTAGATTACTATCATCTAACTCTGCTTAATAGAGGGTGGATGAATATCCCTGGGCAGGCAAGTATATTATATATAGGTTGGCAAGCCACATATCTGCCTGTGCTGTGCCATCTATGGTTAATGCACTGTTCATCCTATGCCCTCCTCTGCATGCCTAGTCGCCTTGTGAGAGAAATTACAAGATCCTGCTCCATATTACCCCACCAGCTCCAGATAAGATGGCTGTTCCCCACTCTGGTCCCATTACTCCATTGTGTAGTTGCGGGCAAGGCTTGTTCACTGGGCCCTCTATAGGGATTCCACTGCTTGTGTTGAGTGGAGGACTTCTGCGGGGTTGAGTGGTGTCGAAGGGTTCTTCTCTGAAGGAGCTGTGGCCCATATGGTCTTCGGGTTCCATCCGGGCTGATCCATCTGTGCCAGGGGTTGCTCATAGGTGCCCCCGCAGTTCCAGCAATCAGTCTCAGTTTACTGCTGCTCTCATGAAGGTCGCCTGAACCTGGCCCCGAGAGGGACCTCTGGTAGTGTCGGCCGCTCATGGTAGTGAGTGTGGAGGGGGCTACTCTGTCTCCCCACCTGGCGGCTTGTGGTGTGCTCCATGGCAAGGTTTTTAGCAGTTTCTCAGGCGTTTAGGGTCTCATGCAGGCTTCCAGTTTCACCCAGAAGGCAGTAAAGATGCTGCTCAGCTGGAGCTCTGTTTTGCGCCATGCGTTGTGTGGGTTGGCGGTGTGGTGAGCACCTGCCATTTTGGGAACCACAGTGACGGTTGGCTCAGGGCTCCGTGGAGCTTTCACTGTCTCACTGCTTTGCCGGGGGATCGTGTGGGGGTAGACCGGGATGACCTCACTGGTCCAGAGGGGGAAAACGAGGGCTTACTTCCAGATACCTGGCTCGGTGCTGCTGCGCCTGCCATGTTTGTTGAACTCACGATCGTTGCGGGTAAGTATTGCTCGATGTGTCGCTTAAAAGGTGTCATTCTGTTCACCTCATTTCCCTCTCTCGTTTGGTGGCCTTTTCATCTCGATTGAGTGCCGTTTTGAGAGTGAAAGTTAGCTTTAAATGCCGCGTTCAGCAGGAGCTGCTGAAATGAGCGTCTGCGGTCAGCTCTGCGGTCAGGCCCTGCCCCCATCAGATGTTATTTTAAGGCTGCATTGTAGAATACATTTTTCATAACTACCGAAAGGAAACATGATTCTCTAATATCTGTCCATCCTTCTGAGGACATATATAACTCCCTAATGTCATCTACCGCACATGACGTTTCTTCAATACAATATATTAATTTTCAATCTGTCTAAAAATATCTTACATTTTGGCCTTTTTATATGTTACAAAAAGGATAACTCACTGGCTGAACTTTCATTTAGCTCTCCCCCTGCTTCTGCATAAAAGGAGGGGCGATATCACTTCAACGGATTGTTTGACTCATAGGAAGGCAATGGATCGCAGACGGCAGCCAGCACTTGGACGGAACAAGTTCATGAGAAAAAAAGGTTAATGGAAACATCCCAATAAAGTCCAATAATTTTTCACAATCCACCTCTGCCTGGCGTTTACACAAGTGAGATCACGCCAAGTCAGTGTGTTGGTCTACTCTATATGAATTTTAATCTTGGTGAAGTTTTGTCATACTTTTAGTTTGTTTATTTCTCATTTGTTCCCGTTGTAATTAGTTTATGTTATACCAAACTCGGTTATTTAGTTTTGTTTATTTTTTCAAGCATTTCATTAACAGAACTCTGTTTCTTTCTGCCTCGCTTGGTATGAAGACATTTATTGAACAAAAAGAATAGCTAAAGTGCACCTGTCATAATACACAGAACAGGTTTAATTTTAAAGAGCATTAAATTTCATCTACACATTGTGCAGGCAGAAATGCTAGCATATATATAATTGTTTTAATTAAATGCACTTTAAAATTGTGTCTTTTTCATCAACAGTCAATTAATACTTGGCATTGACCTCTCTAAGCAAAAGATTGAGTGACGGGGAGAGCAGGAGAACCCTAATCCATGCGGTTCTTCTGCGTTCCAGTGTACAAATACAAACAGACACACAGGTACACATGCAAATGCACAGATGCACAGTCGCACATAGATACACAGATACAAACACACATACAGATACAAACACTGACCATAGGCGTGGGCACGGGGTGTGCCGGGTGTGCATGGGCACACCCTAATCCCCGCGGCACGCCTATGTATTGAGACCGGCTGGGGAGATCTCAGGATCCCACCTGCCGGCTCATGCAGAGCCGGCGCTATCCGAGCACCGGCTCTGCTCTCAGCCTCCCCTCACCGGCTCACAGGCATGGAGGGAGGCAGGAGAGGACCCGGGGAGCTATTGCCAGGAGCTCCGCCGGGTTCCTCTCGCGAGATCTGAGCGTTGCCGCGGCAACGCTCAGATCTCGCGTGAGTGAACTCTAGCCCTGCGGGGCTAGAGTTCACTCTCCACTGGACCACCAGGGATGGATGGCAGCAGCAGCAGGATCCCCCCTCCCAGGCATAAGGTAAGAAGGGAGGGGGGATATTAACTGATCTGCCCCCACCTCCACTGGACCACCAGGAAAGGCAGCAAGGAAAGATCCCCCCTCCCTACATAAAGTAAGAAGGGAGGGGGGATATTAAGTAATGTACCCCCACCTCCACCCCCCACAATCACCCACACACATACACAGCACACACACACATACACAGCACCCACAGACATACACAGCACCCACACACATACACAGCACCCACAGACATACACAGCACCCACAGACATACACAGCACCCACACACATACACAGCACCCACACACATACACAGCACCCACAGACATACACAGCACCAACACACATACAGCACCCATACACAGCACCTATACACATACACAGCACCCACACACATACAGCACCCACACACATACACAGCACCCACACACATACATAGCACCTACACACATACAGCACCCACACACATACACAGCACCCACACACATACACAGCACCTACACATATACAGCACCCACACACATACAGCACACACACACATACAGCACACACAGACATACACAGCACATACACACATACAGCACCCACATACATACACAGCACCCACACACATACACATCACCTACACACATACACAGCACCAACACACATACACAGCACCAACACACATACAGCACCCACACACACATACAGCACTCACACACAGCACCCTCACAAACACATAGCACCCTCACACACATTACACAAACAGCACCCTCACACAGCACACTAACAGTACCCTCACAAACACAAACAGGACCCTAACAAACACACACACACACAGCACACTACCAGTACCCTCTCACACACAGTACATTTACAGCACCCTCACAAGTGCACACACACACACACAAACAGCACCCTGACACACAGTACATTCACAGCACCCTCACAAGCACGCACACACAAACACCCTCACCCACATAGTACACTACCAGCACCCTCACACACACATCACACTAACAGCACCCTCACACAGCACACACACAGCTTTGCGTATATATGCCGCGTGTGCTTTAGGGTGCACACCCTAATGCAATAGGCTGCGCACGCCTATAACACTGACACAAACAAATACAGTGATACAGATACACAGATGCAAATAGACAGGTACACAGTGTGTGTGTTTTTATAGTGGATGCACTGTGTGTAGTGGATGCAATGTCTGTGTGTAGTGCATGTAGTGTGCGTGTTTGTGTAGTGCATGTAGTGTGCGTTTTTGTGTAGCCGATGCAGTGTGTTTGTATAGTGGATGCAGTGTGTTTTTGTTTAGAGTTAGTTAGTTAGTTAGAGTTAGTTAGTACGTCACTGCTTCCGCCCCCTCCACTCTACTGAGACTGCTCTTATTAAAGTTACTAATGACCTAATCACAGCTAAATCCAAAGACCACTACTCCATACTAATACTTCTTGACCTCTCTGTCACCTTGGATCCTTCTTTCTCTGTGACACTGTCCTCTCGTGGTTCTCCTCTTATCTGTCCCAACGTTCGTTCAGTGTCTCCTTTTGCAATGACACCTCCTCTCCTCGTCCTGTCTTGGTTGGAGTCCCTAAGGATGTGTTCTTGGTCCCCTTTGTGAGGATATTTATGGGATGATAATATTAAACAGTTGAGAATTGCCCACGATTTCAATTCTCTTAGATCTTAGAGATCGTTATCATGTAAGTGAAATGTATTCCATACAAATAAAATCACAATTTGCTATAAAAATAGATATAATTTATTGTGACAAATAAAATAATAATAATATTAGGCAGCATGCATGGTAATAATTAGTGAATATTTAGTATAACGTAAGTATGCAATACAATGGTTAAACACAGTACAAAGCTACAGCATCAACTGTCAAGACAAGATTTATGGGGTACTTCACAGATACAGAAAGCTAAACTTCCAGCGAAAAGCCATAAAACCTTGGCTAACAGTTAGATCAACTGAGTAACCCTTTCAATGCTGGCTAGATCCTCCTAGGCATATAATATCCTATTCTCATGTAATTTTCAATTAAAATAACATTCAAACCAGTTCATTAATCATTTCCTGGGACCATCCAATAAGAGTAATCTACCATATTCTATAAGCTGAATTTTAATTTTCCTAAAAAAAAATCAATACACCTGGATAAAAACAGCGGTATGCTAACACGTGATAATATCACATTAATATATAATTATTCTTAATTCCACCTGCAGAATGGAATGTTTATAACTATATATTCTTTAGTTAACTAAGATTTCTAAATATTGAAATCTGACTGTGATTTATCCAGTCATATATCAAGCTATTAGATTTTAATTAATTTAGATTAATTAAATAAAACCAGCATAATTACCAGTTATGTAGATGTTCTCATCAGATGAGTAGGTAGTCCCAGGAACTTGAATGCGAGTATGAATGGTTGTATGGAGGTGTGTAAGTAATAGAGAAAAGTGATGTTTGTTAGAAAGTAAGAGTAAAATTCTAAGTGTCAAGGAGTGTTTCTTGAGTTGTGTCCAAGAGAGTTTGAGTGTTAGTCCCAGAGTGAATATTTGTCCTGGATCTCTCTGAATGTCCAAATCTGAAAGCCCAACTAACCTTCTCTTCCCTTTGTCCTAACTTTTTAAAGGGCCAGACTCTCTGTACGTCATTAGTTGGTAGAACCAATAGGCTACTGAAGGTGTGGTCAACCTGCAGATTGCAATTTAAATTGTTCATCCATAGAGGGTGCAATTGCCTAATAAACTTTCCTATCCAGGAAAGAGTTAACTTTTCCTGATGACAATTTTGACGTCATTTGGCTTATCTAAAATGACTACCATAACTTAAATTTGCTGTCAGTTCAAAGCGTTTGCCTCAGTCTTTGTGGCAACGACTTTGATCGTAATTTCTAAATTTGACAGTTTTAAACTCAATTTCACCCCTTACTTACAATGGGACCTTGTAAAATTTAGAAAGTAAAATTAATTAGTTATTCTTCTATGTCACTAGTGTCTGTGTTATTATATAAAATTATTTCTATTCTATTAACATTTAAACAGAGCATTCCATCCCCCTGCTTCATTGCTTATCACTTGGCTTGTTTACATAAGGCATTCCTTAGCCCAGGCTAGTGGCTAGTGTTACTGAAAGCAAGAAGAAATTATGTGTCTTTGTTAGCCTGAAGATCCAAAATGGAGTCCGCTCTGTTCTGAGTGACTCAGGCAAATTACACTTTCAATTTCTATGTTAGCACAAAATGTCTGCCGATATAAATATCCTGACACCTTCCTCTCTTTATACTGCCTCTCTTGGCAAACTCATTAACTCCTTTAGATTCTGCTACCATCTGTATGCTGATGACACCCAGATATATCTCTCCACCCCTGATCTCTCTCACAGATCTCCTACACCGTGTCACTGCTTGCCTTTCTTCAATCTCTGGCTGGATGTCCTCCCGCTTCCTAAAACTCAATCTCTCTTAAGCTGAGCTTCTTTTTTTCCTCCACATAATGCTGGTCCTCCTCCTTCGTTTTTCCCTGCAAGTTGATGGTACTTACATCAGTCCATCCTTGGAAGCTTGTTGTCTTGGCGTTATCTTTGATTCTGGCCTCACCTCTGCTCCTCATATCCAGTATGTTGCTAAAACCTGTCGAATCCACCTTAAAAACATCGCCCGCATCCGCCCCTTTCTCACGCAAGATTCTGCCAAGGAGCTTGTTCATGCTCTGGTAATCTCTTGCATGGATTATTGTAATTCTCTCCTAGTTGGCCTCCCTAGAAGCCGAACTGCCCTGCTACAATCTGTAATGAATGCAGCCACCAGGCTGATCTTTCTCAACCGTCGTTCCTCCCATACCTCGCACCTCTATCGATCCTTATACTGACTTCCTGTGTCCTATAGGTGTCAATTCAGAATACTAACCCTAAACTATAAAGCTCTAACCAACTCTAGCCGCTGTTACATTTCTTCACTGATTCATAGATATGCCCTGTGACAAACTCCCCTCCTCACGTGAGTTTGCCACAAGCTCCTGGAGGAGCCTGTTTGCCAGCCTCCTGCCCACATACTATGGGTCCTGTAATATACACTGAAAAAGTCTCAGTTCGTGTATTTGGACTATATGGTTCAGGAACCTAACAGCCACACAAACCGGAGACCACCCTGGAGCTTGTTAAACCTAATTACTACTTTGTAGCAATTTCCACCTCAGTGTTCTAAGTCTTCGTCTGGGTGGCCGCATTTCCTATGGACGACCATGAGGTGGTGGCCATCTTGTTCGCACGAACGCAGGTAGCAGTGTTTGGTCATCGAGCTCATGGAACTGAAAACAAACACAGAAACTACCGAACACTGCTGGACTTCCAGCATCACCTGCGTTCAGTTCTACAACACTTAGGAAGACACTGTTCGGTGGACAAGTTCCCACGAACAAGGTAAACAAGCTCCAGGGTAAGAATATTGACTATGTTCGGTAGTTTGTTCAGTTTTAAACTACCAAAATAGACCTACCGCTAGCCCTGATTCTAAAGAACTGTTTGGGCAGTAGCCTTGTTTATGGTCAGTGAAATTAAGACTTCCATTGGACGACGTAACTTTTATTTTTTTTGTATGTATTTTTAAAGTACTTTTGTGGTGTTTGTGAAATGTGTGTTTTTGTGCCTGGAGATAATTGAGTTTGGTACAGTTCCTGACTCAATTATCTCCCAGGCATAGGGGAGGGATGTGGCAGGACCACTGCCTGTTAGTGATTTAATGTATGTAATTCCCCATAATTTTCCATATTGTGTGTATTCTTGTGGTTTACCTACTCCCCATTCGGGAGTCCCATACGAACGAGTTCTGTTCGCCTCCCGAACAGGGACCACCTCAATACCCCATTTAGAATGTTTGTTTGGAATGCTCACACCTCGTTAGAATGTAGCTCCTAAGTCAACAAGGTGTGAAAACCACAAACCGCAAGGGAAGTCTCGGCACATGCCAACCCTGGGTGAACACGTCTCTGCTATTCATTTCCAATTTCCAGAGCTCTGAATGAGTTGGCAAATATCCATCATCCACAAAGGGCCCGGGCTGATTTTATCCCCAACAAACTGGTGTCAGAAGTTTGGGTGCAATTGGAGACGGAAGGTAAGGGGTGGTGTCTTTCATCCTCCACACTTTGCATATTAAAAAAGAAGAAAAAACATTTTTTGAAGGGGATTTTCACTGCATAATGTCTTTGGTAGACATGTTTTTTTTAAGTCTAAGGTAGACTTTTTAATTACTCCGTGGGTTGGAGGAAAGCCTTTGGCAGGCAGTATTGTGCACATTTGTCTATGGTAGACTATTCCTCTTTGGTAGAGGTTCACCTTTGGAAGGTGGTAAAAAGAGTTTCAAGCCTTTGGCAGGCTGTCACGTCATGTCATGTCATGCCATGTAATGTAATGTACATGTACATGTGGGTTTTGCAGACTTCTGGGAAGAAGACCCCCTGCCATGGGAAGTGGTAAACCCTGTTCTTGGGTGGCGGGAACTGGGGACAAATTAACTGGAGTTACTGTCACACGCACAGGCCCCTGGGAGGGGACACCGAGTGGAGGGAACAAGGGACAAAGGGATTAGGGTCCGGTTCCATCATCCAACCCCTGGAGAGGGAGGACCCTTGGAGGGGACATTGTCTGTATGAGTGACCCACCGCTTGCATGGGGAAAGTATAAAGCCGAGTGTGGCCAATAAAGTGGTTTGTTGTACCCCTGGAAATGTGTGTCGCCCAGTTACTGGGGAAAATAGGTCTCTTACTTCATTAATAGTGGGCGTAACCAGCCGGGTTACCCAGGGCCCGCTTTTAGGAATTGTCCTGTTTTCTGTGGGAGTGGCATGGGCCTGCTTGTATGTGTTCAGAAATGTATAAAAGCAGGCCATCTTGCCAGATTAAAGGTATTCCAGCTTGTATTCCCAGAACTATGTGTTGTCTGGTTACTGGGAGGGGAAAGGGCTAATCACGGTTCCAGAGTGGAGGATTCAACCGGGAAAGTCCTTGTAAGGACTAGAGCTTCCAGGACTGAGTGTCGGCCAGTGCCTGGGGGTGGACAGAGCAAATACCCTATTTGGCTCCAGGAGGGAGCAGTTCCAGGACCCCAGTCAAGCCACAGCGACTGTGGGCAGAGGTGCTGTGGTTTTTCCCCTGTTCCAGCTAGGAAGCGGTGCTTGGCGGAGGTACCCAGCCAGGGATACAGGGAGCTCCGTTACTTCCCTTTCTCTGTCTCTTCGCTCTGCCAGTGACCTTCTCCTGTCAGCTGCTCGCACCCTTCCTCCTAACTCGCGCTTGCAGTACTTCTCGCAGGCTCACTTCCTTTGGAACAGCCTGCCTATCCCCATCAGACTCTCCCCTCTCCAGAAGTCCCTCAAAACACATCTTTACAGAAATGCGTATGGACTCCCACTGCAAACTGCAGTGCAGATTCCATCCAAATAGCAGAAAAATTGTGAACACCACTTGGAAAAATTTCTCTCCCAAAACACTAGCCAAAATGCAGAATGCCCAAAGCCAATTCCCAAAAGACTTAGGTATCTTCCGATACCTCTGTCTCTTTTCCTCCTCCTCTTTCTTGGCATCCTTCTTATCTTCCTCCTTCAGATTAAGATATTCATCCAAAGGAAGGAGCGTGAATTTGCCCCGCCAAATCTTTTCCTTCACTTCCGATTTTAGATGACAACCGAAAGGCCCAGTGAATGACATGTGTACCTTCTGCCTGGCTACCTCAGGAATCTCACCTATCAACTCCGCATGCTCGCTAACCACTGCCGATGTCCCCGACCTGAGCGAAGTCACCATAGTCCCGCCCTGAACACTGACCGCTGCAGCCACCGGAACCGTAGTTGCCACCCTACTCCCGCCTGTCGGTGGACCCCACACCTGACTAAAATGCTCCTCCTGTGTATCCCCGACAGCCCAAGTGTTAAGAATGGACCTCAAGCTATCCAAGAGATTCCCGGAGTGTAGTGCAGAAAAAGCACTGCCAGAACGCCCTACCATAGAAGACCCCGGGGCCGCTGTCCTTCCATCCACCTAGAGAGGTTTAGGAGTAGCGTCATAACGTCTGCATCCAGCTGCTGGATCCTGCCTCAGAACCATAGGAGAAGAAGTTGCTGACCTGCGGGAAGAAGACAACCTGTGACGTCTGCTCATAGGATCATAGGAACCCCAACCCGTCCATCCGTCCCACATCCCCGACCATATTCCCTGTCCTCACAACATCTGGCCGCCTGGCCAGATTGGCCGTACGAGGCACGCCTATCCTTGTGATAACTCCTGTTAGGTGACCTGTAAGCCCTGCACCGGCTCCTTGCCCTATCCTCGGAAGAAATTGAACTCCCTTTGCTGTAATGTCTTACAGAAGGGCTCCTGTCTCTGCTGCGCTGACCCGCTGTGGATCGTCTATCCTCGCTGCGCCTGGTCCTATCCTTGGAACGCTCCTGAAAAGTAGCCTGGCCTGGGACACCTGGTGACCCGATATCCCTCGTCCTAGAGCGGCGCTCCCTGCACTCCCGGACAGCATGACTACTGCAATCCAGTCTATCCAGCTGCCTGGCTCCATGTAGCCATACGCACACTCTCCCACCTGACCCCGCGCGAGCCGTGCTGCACCCCCAGGCCCCGTTTGGCCCGCATCCCCGCTATCAGTGCTTCTATCTTGCCTGCTAGGCCTGCCTGCCACCTCCCTGACTGTAGTACTGCCTGGCTGCATGAACCAGCCATCGCCCTCGCTGACTTAACCCCACTTGTGACATTGGCCTCCACCGCAGCTGACCAGGCCCCGGTCGGGTCTGTACCAGGCTCCTTCCTGCAGCCTGGTACAGCCTCCGTGCCCCTTGGCACCCACATCCTGCCCCACACTCCCCAAGGATACAAGACCAGTGGGGCCTGATTTAATGAGAGCCGCATTGGTCGTAGACCTGCCGGCACTCCTAGTCACACCATCCAACAGCCGACGGGGTGCAGCCTGACCTGGGAGACACAGACGTGCTTCCTCCCATCCCCGACCTGCTCCCACAATGCTGCCTGATGTAGACTGCCTAGCAGGAGCCTCCGTGGCCGACACTTCAGGCCCAGCTCTCTCACTGTCAGCCGCCACCTCCGGAACCGTCTGCCGCAAGAGCAGCTTCTGGAGATGGGCTCCTCCTCTGTGTCGGCACTGAACCAGGGCTCAAACATTAGGGAGGCCTCATCCTCCACACGGGCTCCGGAACCACCGCGGGCCCATAAGAAGCCTTAGGGGATGCCATCCGCTCCTGCAGCCAAGTGATGCCGCGCCCCCTCACCGCCACATGAACACCCACAAGGAATTCTTCGACAGGATCCATCTGAAAAAGAATAAAAAAAACCTACCCAAACCTGAGAGACAACTGACAAGTTTAGGTTTAGTTAATATGGCCACTTCACAAAATGGCCGGTATAAATACTCCCATCATAGCTCCGCCTAGCCCAGCTTGCTAGCTGTCACTCAACTTCCCTTGGCTGTTATGCCTACCTCCTGGCTCTGTCAAGGCCCACTCCCCTAGCTGCGCTGATCCATGGGCAACATTTCTAGCAACCTATTTCATTAGCCCTACTTATACCCTTTGTGTCATTTTACCCCACTCCCTCTAGCATGTAAGCTCATTGAGCAGGGCCCTCAACCCCTCTGATCCTGTGCATCCATTTGTCTGGTTACAATTATGTGTCTGTTAGTCCACCCATTGTACAGCGCTACGGAATTTTCTGGCGCTATATAAATAATAAAATAATAATAATATTAAACAGCCATAGATAGAGGTTAACAGCTGCAGACCTGAATTTTAGCGGCAAATGGGGATTTGAACAAGTGACAACCTAAACTGTTAAAACTATAGGCTTCCATCACACCCCATAGAGATGGGCTGTTGCTAGGTCTTTGGGGATAAGAGGCTGAACCCTTGCATGTATGCAGTGAACTGTTTTCATCCCCTGAGGGAGATATCGGGTCCGACCCACAATCACTAAAGGGGGTACCCAGGCTGGTGACTCATAGAGATGTGCTGTTGCTGGGCCTTCATGGTTGAGAGGTTGAGCCCTGGAATGTATGCAGTGGACCACTTTCATCCCCTGTGGGAGAGATTGGGTCCGACCCCAGTCACTAAAGGGGGTACTCATAGCGACTTATAGAGATTTGCTGTTGCTGGCCTTCGGGGCTTAGATGCTGAACCTGGCATGTATGCAGTGGACCATTTTCATTCCCTGAGTGAGAGATTGGGTCCGACCCCCCAGTCACTCATAGTGTCTCAGAGATGGGCTGTTGCTGGCCTTCAGGGCTTAGAGGCTGAACCCTGGCATGTCCTACAATAACATTGACCTGGTGAACATAAAGGAAAATTCTAGGCCGCTTAAGCAGACTCCTTCTAAACTGCTGTGAAGATCAGGAAAAAAAAAGACTGCCTGATGGGAAGGGGGAGGATCTATTTATACCAATTTCATAGTTCTATTTCCTGTCCTTTCTGTTGTGAGGGGAGGAGCTAGCCCATGATTAAAGAAAAAAGAAATGGCTGATGGGAAAAAAAAGAGGATTAATGGTCAGGGGACAGTCACTAAATGTTGATGTTGATGTTATTCAAAGTAAAAATGAGAGGAGCATGAAAAAAAACTTAAGGGAAACCATTGTGATTCGCTGAGATTATTCAATCTAATGATGTCAGCCAAGGAAGCAGATCGGGGGTAGGGCCAGAGGTGAGTATGCCCTGCTCGGCACTGGAAAAAGGTGAGTAAATCAAGTTTATAACTAGAGGTAAGGAACACCAACCACCTAAATCATGGTTTTCCAACCTTTTGGTTTCCCCGGGCCACAATGAGTGTCTTGGGTCGCAAATCAAATATATAATATAAGGCTGGGTGGATTTAAATTAAAATAATAATAATAATAATTTGTGAGTGTTGGTGGAAATGTGTGTGTGTGTGTGTGTGTCTGTAAGTGTTTATGTGTGTCTGTTAATGTTTATGTGTGTGTGTCTGTGAATGAATGTGTGTGTGTGTCTAAGTGTGTGTGTCTGTAAGTGTGTGTGTCTAAGTGAATATGTTTGCAGTGGCGTACATACCAGGGTCGCAGGGGTCGCGGCTGCGACCGGGCCCGGCCCACCAGGGGGCCCGGCCGCCCTGCGACCCAGGTATGTACCCACAGGGCCAGCCTCTTCTGCTGGGGGGCCCAGGAGCTGGCCACCTCCGGGCCCCCCGAGGCTGGCCCTGCTGTCACCCGGCTGGCTGGCGGGCGCGCGAGGGAGCACTGTCCCCTGGGTGCTCCCTCTTCAGCTCCCTCGCGCACCGCACTGAAACCGGAGCCGGAAGATGACGTCATCTTCCGGCTCCGGCATCAGTACGCGGCGCGCGAGGGAGCTGAAGAGGGAGCACCCAGGGGACAGTGCTCCCTCGCGCGCCCGCCAGCCAGCCGGGTGACAGCAGGGCGCGGTGACATACAGTGCTCCCTCGCGCCCGCCAGCCAGCCGGGTGACAGCCTGGCCAGCAACACCACTGGACCCCAGGGAATCCCCCCAGCTCTCCCACAGGTAAGGAGGCTGGGGGGATAAAAAACAAACAAAAAAAAAACGTTTGAGTGTGTGTGTGTTAGTGAGTGTGTGTGTGTTAGTGAGTGTGTGTGTTAGTGTAAGTGAGTGTGTGTGTTAGTGTTAGTGAGTGTGTTAGTGAGTGTGTTAGTGTTAGTGAGTGTGTTCACCACTGGACCCCAGGGAATCCCCCCAGCTCTCCACAGGTAAGGAGGCTGGGTGGATAAAAAAAAACAAAAAACGTTTGAGTGTGTGTGTGTTAGTGAGTGCGTGTGTGTTAGTGAGTGTGTGTGTTAGTGTTAGAGTGTTAGTGTTAAAGTGTGTGAGTTAGTGAGTGTGTGAGTTAGTGAGTGTGTGTGTTAGTGAGTGTGTGTGTTAGTGTTAGTGAGTGTGTTAGTGAGTGTGTGTGTTAGTGTTAGTGAGTGTGTTAGTGTTAGTGAGTGTGTTAGTGTTAGTGAGTGTGTGTGTTAGTGAGTGTGTTAGTGTTAGTGAGTGTGTTAGTGAGTGTGTTAGTGAGTGAGTGTGTGTTAGTGAGTGAGTGTGTGTTAGTGAGTGTGTGTGTGTTAGTGAGTGTGTGTGTTAGTGAGTGTGTTTGTGTTAGTGAGTGTGTGTGTTAGTGAGTGTGTGTTAGTGAGTGTGTGTTAGTGTGAGTGTGTGTGTTAGAGTGAGTGAGTGTGTGTGTGTGTCTTACCTTTCTCCAGTGCCGGACTCCCTTAACTCTGGGGATCTCTCCGTCCTCATCCGCCTCTCAGCTCCGAATGCACATGCGTGGCAAGAGCCACGCGCGCATTCAAACCGCCCATAGGAAAGCATTACTCAATGCTTTCCTATGGACGTTCAGCGTCTTCTCACTGTGATTTTCACAGTGAGAATCGCAGAAAATCCTCTAGCGGCTGTCAATGAGACAGCCACTAGAGGCTGGATTAACCCTCAGTGAAACATAGCAGTTTCTCTGAAACTGCTATGTTTTCAGCTGCAGGGTTAAAACTAGAGAGACCTGGCACCCAGACCACTTCATTGAGCTGATGTGATCTGGGTGTCTGTAGTGGTCCTTTAAGTGTATGTGTTTATGCATGCACTGGCATACATACCGCGGTCGCACGGGTCGTAGCCCTGCGACCAGGTGCCCGCCGCCATGTGTTGCGGCCCCAGCCTGCGCAGAGTAAGCGCTCGCGCGGGGGGAGGGGGGGGCCCCGGATCAGTTTTCGCACCGGGGCCCCATGGGTTGTGTGTACGCCACTGTATGTTTGTGTGTGTCAGTGAATGTGTGTCGGTCAGTGAGTGAGTATGTGTCGGTCAGTGAGTGCGTGCGTCTGTCAGTGCGTGTGTCTGTCAGTGAGAGTGTGTGTCTGTCAGTGAGTGTATACATCTATCAGTGAGTGTGTGCGTCTGTCAGTGAGTGTGCGTCTGTCAGTGAGTGAGCGTCTGTCAGTCAAAGTGCGGCCTTGACAGGAAGCGGTGGGGAAAATTTAAATTAGGGGGGTTGCCTGAGCACTGTCCTGCCTGGGAAGCACAAATCCTAAATACACCCCTGACATATGCACACATAAACACAGACCTACACAAACACAATCAAAGACCCACACATGCCCACATACAGTCACAGACAACCACACAATCACAGGCCTATACACACAATCACATACATAAACACCCAGATATACATACACAAACACAGACCTCCACACATGCAATCACAGACACAATATCACATACACACAATTAGTGGAATACACACATGCAAAAATCACATCAATACACATACATTAAGTAATTAAGAGATCCAGCCAGCCTCTCTACCTTGTTCTGTGAGGTCTGGAGTGGATCCTCATCCTGGTGGCCTGTGGTTGCTGCTGTAATCGGATCACTGTTCTCTTCCTGCACCGGTCCCGTGTGAGCCCAGTAGTGGCCGGGATGGCATAAAATTAATGGGCTCCCTTCCTCCCTCATCCCTCATCCTTCCCCCCTCATCGCCTGGAAGTCCGGACAGCAACTGGGCCGCATTACAGCGGTTCAGGACCACATGAAGGACAGTTGCAGTCTGGGCTTTCAAGCGGTGAAGGAGGCACATTAGGTCATGGATTGGACACACCTGACCTAAACGGTAGTTTTAGAACTATAGTTACCCTTTAACTATCTTTTTGTAATTGTTTTGATATTGAAGATCTGATACTAAAATCACTGGAAACTATTTGAGTTTATTTCGGATTGAAGTACAAAATATATAATTTAGTAATTAGCTGCCAGGAAATTCAAAAGCTTTATATCGGTAAAGAGAACTTATATAATGAAAGAACGTGGTGCGTAGATTAGCTCTGCCTCTGATTTATCACCAGCCGACGATGTTGAAAGGAAATGTTATTATTTAACAAGTCTAATTATTACTAATGACTCTGCTTTGTGAGTTTATAACTTTATTTTATATAATAAATAAATATATATAATGTCAGGTAACAAACAGACCCATGGAAAGCATGGCATCATTTGTTGGCGGTTTCCAATAAAGTATAATAATAATAATAAACTATATGATCTATACATCACAGTGCAGCTCCTGGTCTATACCTTTGTCTTTCTCCTGCTATCAACACATCCAAATCACTGAAATCCACCCCAGCACACTGACAGTCAAAGGTATTTACCACTATTCAAGCAGCAGAGTCCGCACTATAGGGTCAGGTGGGTCATATCCCCCCAGTTTTGTAGGAATAAATAATAAATCTGTTGTTGTGATATGGACTAATGTAAGTGTGTATCTAAAACATGGTGTGTCTAATTATTTTTCAGTTCTTATTGTGGGCCAGAGATGCCGCTGAGAGGCTGAGCAACTAATCATGTCTAGGTTTTTGGCCACTATTTAAAGATGCCCATATTTCTGGACTTAGGTCTCTCTGACGTGCCTAGTTTGCTTTAGCAGAATTTCTGACAGCACTCGTTGGTTTTTCATTGGGTCATCAGATCATGGACGCCTTAATAGACAGTGTAACCGCTGCCTAAGTGTGAATTGCCCCTTTTCTATGTGTGGATGTGCCCTGCTAGAATGGGTGTTCCCTCCTTTTTAATCTTCCTCTTTCCTTCATTTTGACTGTAAATCCTGTAAAATACCTTTTGACCACCCGGGGCGCTCTGGCACTCTATTTAGAACGTTTCCTTAGAATGATCACACCTCGCTAGGGAACAAGTGGTGCGTGCTTTCCCTGGGTTCGTATCACTAAACACCCACCAGGGGAAGCATTTGGCTCCCGAACCGGCCTGTGTATACTGTCTTCGATCCCTGTGGCAGGGATCATCCTACCTGCTCCTAACAAAGCTATAATAACCCGTCACCCTCAAACATGGGAGCTATGAGGTGAGGCGAAAGGCACAAAACCTATTCGCACCAATAAGCGTTCAGGGCCGAGAGGGGTTTCGCCGCCCAATCAGAAGAAAGGGCGCAAAACCCAGTTTCAACGTGTGCTCCTGTTCTGATTGGTCGCCAGCGTCCTGCAGCGATCAATCAGCGCTCACTCGTACTGACCAACCAGGAGAATGGCCAGGAGAATCAGAACACCCTCTCCGGCAGATACCTAAATGTGGGTATCCACCGGAGAGAGAGACGCGCGCCAGCGGGTAATCTCTGGAGCTATGAGTTGGTCTCGCAGCTGCAGACCTCTGCTGACCGCGTGGAAGTCCATACTGACCAATGGGAGAAGGAGCGCCCATTCAAACTGGGTTCGTGCCATTCTTCTGGTTAGTCAACATGAGTGAGCAAAGAGGTTTTGCGCCTTTCAGCAGATTGGTGCCCATCTTCTAATTGGGCTGCGAAACGCCTCTCCTCCCCAAACACTGATTGGTGCAACCGAGTTTTGCGCCCTTTCTTCGGATTGGGTGAAGAAACTCCTACCTCCCCTGAATGTTGATTGGTGCAATTTAGTTTGCTCCCTTTCAGCTGATTGGTTGTTACTTGGTTTGGGTGCAAAGTTTGAATTTGCCAGACTAAACCAAGCAACACCATGGAACTAATTTCGGGGATGTACAGAGCCTCGAGCACCAAACCTTCGACGCTGATATCTCCGGCTCTGTACATCCGATCACCCCACTTTTTGAAGGGATCCTAGGTGGGACCCAGGGCTATTTATCAGTATAGGTTTAACCCTGTACCCCCTTCCAGTGGCGTCACTGGGGGGGGGGGGCAGAGGGGGCCATGGCGCCCCCACATTATGCTGTGCCCCCCCTTGTGCCCCCCCAAATGCCAGCAACCTGCTGGCTATGTGTTTAAATTATATTCCCTCGGGCTGTAACAGTGTGTGACAGCCCGAGGGAATGCAGGGCAGAGCAGCTGGAACGCTGGGTCAGGGGCTGTCTGGGGCTGGAAGGAGCACTGACAGGCTCCCCGGCACAGGCCCCGCCCCCAAACTAAGCCCCACCTCCCGCACACAAGCCCCGCCCCCGCCGTTAAGCAGCAGCCCATGCTGCTGCTGGAAAGGATGCAAGATGGCTGACCCCCAGCAACAGCCTCCAGTGACAGGTAGGCTTAGTGAGTGTGAGTGTGAGTCTCTGTGTGTCTGTGTGTCTGGACTCAGCCTCCCTACCACCCTCCCCACCACCCTCAGCCTCACCACCCTCCCCACCACCCCCACCAGCCTCAGCACCCCACACCACCCTCAGCCTCCCCACCCTCCCCAATAACTTCAGCCTCCCCACCCTCCCCAATAACCTCAGCCTCCCCACCCTCCCCAATAACCTCAGCCTCCCCACCCTCCCCAATACCCTCAGCCTCCCCACCCTTCCCAATACCCTCAGCCCCACCACCCTCCCCACCACCCTCAGCCTCAGCACCCCCCACCACCCTCAGCCTCAGCACCCCACCACCACCCTCAGCCTCCCCACCCTCCCCAATACCCTCAGCCCCACCACCCTCCCCACCACCCTCAGCCTCCCCACCCTCCCCAATACCCTTAGCCCCACCACCCTCCCCACCACCCTCAGCCTCACCCCCTCACCACCCTCAGCCTCACCACCCCACCAGCCTCAGCACCCCCCACCACCCTCAGCCTCAGCACCACCCTAAGCCTCAGCACCCCCCACCACCCTAAGCCTCAGCACCCCCCACCACCCTAAGCCTCAGCACCCTCAGCCTCACCACCCTCAGCATCACCACCCCACCACCCTCAGCATCACCACCTCACCATCCTCAGCATCACCCACCCCAGCCACCCGCATCACCCCCTCACCATCCTCAGCATCACCCCCTCACCATCCTCAGCATCACCCCCACCCCCCTCAGCCTCACGCCTCACCCCCCTCAGCCTCACTACCCTCACCATCAACCCCCCTCCTTCTCACATCACCCCCCTCCTTCTCACATCACCCCCCTCCTTCTCACATCACCCCCCCTCCTTCTCACATCACCCCCCCTCCTTCTCACATCACCCCCCCCTCACTCTTACATCACCCCCCCTCACTCTCACATAAATCCCCCCTCACTCTCACATTAATCCCCCCTCACTCTCACATCAACCCCCCCTCACTCTCACATCAACCCCCCCCTCACTCTCACATCAACCCCCCTCACTCTCACATCAACCCCCCTCACTCTCACATCAACCCTCCTCACTCTCACATCAACCCCCCTCCTTCTCACATCACCCCCCCTCCTTCTCACATCACCCCCGCTCACTCTCACCATCACCCCGCTCTCCCTCTCACCATCACCCCCCTTTCCCTCTCACCATCACCCCCCTCACACCATCACCCGCCATACACACAACACACTTCAGTCTCAGACAAAAACGCAAACATGCTCACAGAGACATACATTCTCACACACAAGGATACTCTCTGTCAGACACACTCTCAGGCACATACACAGGTACTGTGCATCAATGTGTATATGTGACACTTTTTTGTTAGTGGGGCCTCATGTTTGAGTTACGCCTAAGGCCTCATAAAGCCTAGAGCCGCCTCTGCTCAGCAGTCTGTGTGTGTATGGACTCAGCAGTCTGTGTCTGTGTCTGTGTGTGTATGGACTCAGCAGTCTGTGTGTGTATGGACTCAGCAGTCTGTGTGTGTATGGACTCAGCAGTCTGTGTGTGTATGGACTCAGCAGTCTGTGTGTGTATGGACTCAGCAGTCTGTGTGTGTATGGACTCAGCAGTCTATGTGTGTATGGACTCAGCAGTCTGTGTGTGTATGGACTCAGCAGTCTGTGTGTGTGTATGGACTCAGCAGTCTGTGTGTGTGTGTATGGACTCAGCAGTCTGTGTGTGTATGTATGGACTCAGCACTCTGTGTGTGTGTATGGACTCAGCAGTCTGTGTGTGTGTATGGACTCAGCAGTCTGTGTGTGTGTATGGACTCAGCAGTCTGTGTGTGTGTATGGACTCAGCAGTCTGTGTGTGTGTATGGACTCAGCAGTCTGTGTGTGTGTATGGACTCAGCAGTCTGTGTGTTTGTGTGTGTGTGTGTGTGTGTGTGTATGGACTCAGCAGTCTGTGTGTTTGTGTGTGTGTGTGTGTGTGTGTGTGTGTGTGTGTATGGACTCAGCAGTCTCTGTGTGTGTGTGTGTGTGTGTATGACCTCAGCAGTCTGTCTGTGTGTGTGTGTGTGTGTGTGTGTGTGTGTGTGTGGGTGGACTCAGCAGTAAATGTGTGTGTATGGACTCAGCAGTCTGTGTGTGTGTATGGACTCAGCAGTCTGTGTGTGTGTATGGACTCAGCAGTCTGTGTGTGTGTGTGTGTGTGTGTGTGTATGGACTCAGCAGTCTGTGTGTGTGTGTGTGTGTGTATGGACTCAGCAGTCTGTGTATGTGTGTGTATGGACTCAGCAGTCGGTGTGTGTGTGTGTGTGGACTCAGCAGTCTGTGTGTGTCTGTATCTAGGACTCAGCAGTCTGTGTGTGTATGGACTCAGCACTCTGTGTGTGTGTATGGACTCAGCAGTCTGTGTGTCTGTCTGTGTGTATATGGACTCAGCAGTCTGTGTGTGTATGGACTCAGCAGTATGTATGTCTGTGGGTGTGTGTGTGTGTGCATGGACTCAGCTGTGTGTGTGTTGGATTCAGCAGTCTGTGTGTAAGTGTAAAAATCAGCCTGTGTGCATTCAGCAACGTCTGTGTGCATTCAGCAACGTCTGTGTGTGTGTATTCAGAAGTTTCTCGGTGTTCGTATTTGTGTACTGTGTGTATGTACTCAGCAGTCTATCAATAATTACAATTTTTATGCCTGTGAGTTGTTGTGTAGGAAGAGCCCCAGTGCACTGCTTTGCCCGGGGGCCCTTAACACTGTTAAGATGGTACTGCTTGTGTGTGTCAGTGAGCTTCTATTTATTGAGCATGTGTGTGTCCCTGAACTTTCTTTCCAGTTTGGCTTTGCCAGCGAGTGCGCTTTACCGCTGAATCATCTGTGTGAGCCGCCGCACACTTTAGCCCTGTTACACGCATCTGGGAGCTGCTGTCGACAGGTACTTGTAGTCTAGAGATTGGGACATGGGGTACATGCTCAGCTATCTGTATAATACTATAGTGCTGTTCTCTGTATAATACAGGTCTGTGTCTGTATAATATCCTGGGACAATCATTGTTCCCTGTATAGTGCTGCTCTCTGTCTTGGGATATTATACACAAACAGATCTGTATTTACAGAGAGCAGCACTATACAGGGAGCACTGACTGTCCCAGGATATTATACACACAGACCTGTATTATACAGAGAGCAACACTATACAGGGAGCACTGACTGTCCCAGGATATTATACACACAGCCATGTATTATACAGAGAGCAACACTATACAGGGAGCACTGACTGTCCAAGGATATTATACACACAGCCATGTATTATACAGAGAGCAACACTATACAGGGAGCACTGACTGTCCCAGGATATTATACACACAGCCATGTATTATACAGAGAGCAGCACTGTACAGGGAGCGCTGAATGTCCCAATTTCTCAAATGTTGGCAACAATGGCACTATATCAAGGGAAATGTTTGTTTTTTTTAATAATCCCTGGTGGAAAATAATGAATCCTCCACCAGGGATTATTAAAAAAAAAAAAAAAACATTGTGTCGGGGGCGGGGCTTAACATGCGGCATGGGCGGGGTCAAACTGCGGCGAGGGCGGGGTTAAATGTGCCCCCCTACTTTTGTCCCTGGCCCACCATGTGCCCCCCCTAAAAATGAATCCTAGAGACGCCACTGCCCCCTTCTCATCCTGGGGTTCCGAGCCCCAAAGCTCACCCACCTGTATGTAATGTGTATTTATGTGTGTTCCTGTGCCCTGTTAGTATCTCCCAGAGCGGGAGAGGGTTATCTATCACCCAGTCACCTCCTGCCTGGGATTTTGTTGTGTTGTATGGAGATCCCTTGCGGGGTCTGTGAATAAAAAGCTGTGTGCCCAAATAAAGGTTGTCAAAAGTTGTACCCTGGAACTGTGTCCCGTCCAGTTACTGGGGAAATGGGTCTGACCTATTATTACCAAAGAGAGTAACCAGCCGCTTTACCCCGGTCCCGCTACAGACAGGTCTGTGCATTGTTCTGTATTCGAAGGTTTTCACTGGGTAACAGAATCAGGAGGTAAGTTGGGACTTTAAATTGGTTGTTTTTTTTACTTTGTTACACCGCCTGGCTGTCAATCAGACAACTGGCCTGTTACTTCCTGGTTTGGTTAGTTCAGTGGAGATAAACCTAAGAGGCAGCAACTGACCAGAGCACCTGCCTTGCAAAGACTTCCCATTGAGCTGCATTGGGAAGTCTGTGATTGGAAAGCCACAGAAAGTCTGGGTGGGGTTAGAAGGGGAGGGTCTGCAAAGGCTACAGACAAGAGAACTGCAGCTTTTACAAACTGTTATTAAATATACCACAATGAAATAATGCCTAATTAAATGATGCACACGCATTTTTACTGTGGTATATCTACTAAACAGTGATTTCAAATTCTTTTATTTGGGTACAAGGTTTTTCACATGGTGCTCACGATTTTTGAATTCCATAATTCACACACCTACGTATATAAACCTCACAGAGATTTTCTATAATATTCAGGTACTCAATAGATTTTGAAGTTTGTTTCAGATCATTGTATTATTGTGACATCCAGTTTTTAATCCATCAGATCACAGCACTTCCGATATGTTAATCTTCTGCTTATCTAAGTGTTCCGTGAATACTTCAGACGCTGCGTTATGTGATAACGCTGGGATGCTTCCTCTTGCTGACCATAATCATTGCACAGCTACTCCAGTCTTTCCACAGGTCCTTTGCGGTGATTTGGGTGTTTGTCCTGTGTTCCAGACCAATTTCTGTGCAGTTTTGTTGGAGCTTTTTCTGGTTTCATAGATCTTGTCTTTACTTCAGTAGGTAAACTTATATTTCATAACATTTTGAAACATGGAAACCACATCTTTTTATACATTTTTTCGTAAGAGTCCCTTATTTTCAATTGCTGGCCCTTAGCTGGCTGCTTTGAGGAGCCCATGGTAAGTGAATGCAAGCACAGCATGCGGAGAGGTCTCGGCACTCAGACTAGACTGTGATCAAGGTCAAACGGCTTAAGTCATGTTCTGATATCTTACAGTACAGATGATAAGACAAAGTGCCCAAACTTTTGCAGATAGCACATGTCGGCCTCAATTTAATATTTTTGGATTTGAAGCATTTCAGACTAGTGATGACCCGAACGGTTCGCTGGCGAATAGTTCCTGGCGAACATAGCTTGTTCGCATTCGCCACAGATGGCGAACATATGCGATGTTCAGTCTGCCCCCTATTCGTCATCATTGAGTAAACTTTGACCCTGTACCTCACAGTCAGCAGACACATTCCAGCCAATCAACAGCAGACCCTCCCTCCCAGACCCTCCCACCTCCTAGACAGCATACAATTTCAATTAATTCTGAAGCATTCTTTTTTCTTTTTTTTTTTGTATTTTTTGTTTTTGCTTTTGTGTTTGTGTTTATTATACATTAGCCTCCATAGCCAGTAACCTGTGTTTATTATACATTATCCCCCATCACCAGTAACCTGTGTTTATTATACATTATCCCCCCATAGCCAGTAACCTGTGTTTATTATACATTATCCCCCATAGCCAGTAACCTGTGTTTATTATACATTATCCCCCCATAGTCAGTAACCAGTGTTTATTATACATTATCTCCCCCAAAGCCAGTAACCTGTGTTTATTATACATTATCCTCCCATAGCCAGTAACCTGTGTTTATTATACATTATCCCCCCATAGCCAGTAACCTGTGTTTATTATCAGGGCCGGACTGGCCCACCGGGATACCGGGATATTTCCCGGTGGGTCGCGGCACCTGGGGCTGGGCTGATTAGTGATCAGGATCCTGTGATCCCGGCCGGCCATGTGTGAGCTGTGTGGCCGCACAGGGTCCCATGGGAGCAGGGGGAGCCAGGCGGCCGGCACAGCTCGCACATGGCCATCCGGGATCATTAAAAAAAAAAAATACTAAAAAAAAAATTGCCGCGGGGGCGGAGCCTAGAGTGCAGCGGGGGCGGAGCTTGCTGTGCGGCAGGGGCGGAGCCTAGTGTGCGGCGGGGGGAGAGCTTGCTGTGCGGCGGGGGCCTGGTTAATGCAGCATGGGAAGCAGTAAGGAGTCCCTGCTTCCCCAACACCCAGCCTCCAGGAGCTCCAAGGGATGTGGAGGTAAGAAGTAGGTCAGTGTGTCTGGGTGTGTGTGCCTGTGTGTGTGACAGCCTGTGTGTGTGTGTGTGTGTGTGTGACTGCCTGTGAGTGTGTGTGACTGTCTGCCTCTGTGTGTGTGACTGTCTGCCTGTGTGTGACTGCCTGTGAGTGTGTGGGACTGTCTGCCTCTGTGTGTGTGACTGTGTGTGACTGCCTGTGTGTGTGTGTGACTGTCTGCCTCTGTGTGTGTGACTGTGTGTGTGTGTGTGTGACTGTCTGCCTATGTGTGTGTGACTGTGTGTGTGTGTGTTACTGTCTGCCTGTGTGTGACTGTGTGTGTGTGTGTGTGTGTGTGTGTGTGTGTGTGTGTGTGTGTGACTGTGTGTGTGTGACTGTCTTCCTGTGTGTGACTGTGTGTGTGTGTGTGTGTGTGTGTGTGTGACTCTGTGTGTGACTGTCTGCTTATGTGTGTGTGACTGTGTGTGTGTGACTGTCTGCCTGTGTGTGTGTGACTGTGTGTGTGTGTGTGTGTGTGTGTGTGATTGTCTGCCTCTGTGTGTGTGACTGTGTGTGTGTGTGTGTGTGTGTGACTGTCTGCCTCTGTGTGTGACTGTGTGTGTGACTGTGTGTGTGTGTGTGACTGTCTGCCTCTGTGTGTGTGACTGTGTGTGTGACTGTCTGCCTTTGTGTGTGTGACTGTGTGTATGTGTGTGACTGTCTGCCTCTGTGTGTGTGACTGTGTGTGTGTGTGTGTGTGACTGTGTGTGTGTGTGACTGTGTGTGCGTGTGTGTGTGACTGCGTGCGTGTGTGTGTGACAGCCTGTGTGTGTGTGACTGCCTGTGTGTGTGACTGTCTGCCTGTGTGTGTGACTGTCTGCCTGTGTGTGTGTGTGTGTGTGTGAATGTCTGCCTGTGTGTGTGTGTGACTGTCTGCCTGTGTGTGTGTGTGTGACTGTCTGCCTGTGTGTGTGACTGTGTGTATGTGACTGTCTGTGCGTGTGTGATGGTCTGCGTGTGTGTGACTCTCTGCCTGTCTCTGTATGTGTGGATGTTTGGCTCGGTGTCAGTGACTGTCTGCCTTTGTGTGTGTGCATCTGCTAGTGAGTGAGCGAGCGAGCTTCTGTGTGTGTGTGTGTGTGTGTGCGTGCGCGCGCATCTGCTAGTGAGGGAGCATCTGTGTGTGTGCGCCTGCTAGTGAGTTTGTGTGTGTCAGTGAGCTTGTCTGTAGTGAATCTGTGTGTTAGTGAGCTCTTCTGTAGGGAGCATGTGTGTGTCAATGGACTTGTCTGTAGGGAGAGTGTGTGCGCATCAGTGAGCTTGTCTGTAGTGAGCTTGTGTGTGTGACAGTGAGATTGTCTGTAGTAAGCTTGTGTGTGTATCAGAGTTTGTCTGTACTAAATTTGTGTGTATGCCAGTAACCTTGTCTGTGTGTGTCATTAAGATTGTCTGTCAATGAGCCTATTTGTGTGCATCAGTAAGATTGTCTGTGTCTGTGTGTGAGTATACTTTACTGTATAATTTAATTACCCTGAAAGAACTAATATTTTGAATTAGAAGAAGAAATGTATCAATAATATATATATATATTATATGCTGTTGTACCTTGCACTCAGGCTTCAAAGTTGTGTGACCGGGTGCATCACCAGGGCTCCAGTATCCAGGCAATTGAAACAGTTGGCTGCACTCTCAGATTTCCTTAAAACGTATCTTTTATTGATATATTTAAGAGAAGATCAACGTTTCGGTCCCTCTTGTGGACTTTCATCATGATCCTGATGAAAGTCCACAAGAGGGACTGAAACGTTGATCTTCTCTTAAATATTTCAATAAAAGTTACGTTTGAAGGAAATCCGAGAGTGCAGCCAACTGTTTCAATTGCCTATATATATATATATATATATATATATATATATATATATATATATATATATATATATATTGAAACAAAATATATATATGTGTATATATCTACACACACACACACCCTACATAGCACAATGACTTAGGGGGCTGGCATAGATTTTTTTTTCCAGGGCTGCTTCGTATCCCCAGTCCGGCCCTGTTTATTATACATTACACCCCCCCCCCCCCCATAGCCAGTAACCTGTGTTTATTATACATTATCCTTCCCATAGCCAGTAACCTGTGTTTATTATACATTATCCTCCCATAGCCAGTAACCTGTGTTTATTATACATTATCCCCCATAGCCAGTAACCTGTGTTTATTATACATTATCCCCCCATAGCCAGTAACCTGTGTGTATTATACATTATCCTCCCATAGCCAGTAACCTGTGTTTATTATACATTATCCTCCCATAGCCAGTAACCTGTGTTTATTATACATTATCCCCCATAGCCAGTAACCTGTGTTTATTATACATTATCCCCCCATAGCCAGTAACCTGTGTGTATTATACATTATCCCCCATAGCCAGTAACCTGTGTTTATTATACATTATCCTCCATAGCCAGTAACCTGTGTTTATTATACATTATCCCCCATAGCCAGTAACCTGTGTTTATTATACATTATCCCCCATAGCCAGTAACCTGTGTTTATTATACATTATCCCCCCATAGCCAGTAACCTGTGTTTATTATACATTATCCTCCCATAGCCAGTAACCTGTGTTTATTATACATTATCCCCCCATAGCCAGTAACCTGTGTTTATTATACATTATCCTCCCATAGCCAGTAACCTGTGTTTATTATACATTATCCTCCCCATAGCCAGTAACCTGTGTTTATTATACATTATCCTCCCCACAACCAGTAACCTGTGTTTATTATACATTATCCTCCCATAGCCAGTAACCTGTCTTTATTATACATTATCCCTCCCATAGCCAGTAACCTGTGTTTATTATACATTATCCCTCCCATAGCCAGTAACCTGTGTTTATTATACATTATCCCCCATAGTCATTTATCGTTGGACCTAGGCAGCATGATGTCTTAGGCCGGCCCAGAGAGTGAGTGAGTGAATAATATAATATATATGTTCAGAAACATATTAGTAATATATGTAAATCGGGTTCATGCAAAGAGGGTGAAAAGGTATTAAAGAAAAACACACTTATTGCATCAAATTTACAAAGCCAAACTTTTAAAAGCTTTCCTCATTTCTTTCTCGGGATGAGTGTGGGTAAGTAAGAGTCAAGTATTTTAACTGGGCACTAGTTCTAGGTGGGATAAAGTGGTATAGCGGATGGATGAGTAGTTTGGTTCTGTAACGAGTATATACCCCTACACGCAGGATCCAGCCCTAACAGATGACAGTACAGAGGAGAGATACGTCTACCGGACCTTAGAGTGGCCGGACTCGACGTAATAGGATAAGACAGAGTCAGGAACGATCCGAGGTCAAGGGCACAAAGAGACAGCGTAAACGAAAACTAGCCGGGGACTGGTACACAGGAATCAGCAAACCGGCAAACAGTACAGAATAGGATAAAGCGAAAACGAAGTCAGAATACAAAGCCAAGGTCAAATACGGAGAAACACAACTGAACACAACAAGCACTAAAGGGAACTGTAGCAGAAACCACGATAGGGCAAGGAACTAAGGGAAAAGGGTAAGTATAAGTAGCCTTCAAACTAATGTGATTGGCTCCTGTCACTTCCACTCCCCCAACAGGTAAGTGTATGGGGTGATTGGCATGACAGGAGCCAATGGGAGCCTTTTTGCAATTTAGGCTCCCACTGTCTCTTTAAGAGCGCGCCCGAGATTCGCGGCGCGCTCTTAGCTGCAGGCGGGACACGTGACCGCTTCTCGCGGTCACTGCCCGCCTTCCTGTCAGAACAGTCGGACGAGCCGCGCGCGGCTCGTGCAGCCGCAGGACCGCGCGCGGCTTGAAGAGAGGACCGCGTCCGGCCCCCGGATAAGGTAAGTACCGCTACAGTACCCCCCCCTGAGGACACGCCCTCCGGGCGGGCAGGACCAGGCCTGGCAGGAAAACGCGAATGGAAAGAACGTACAAGGCGGGGAGCATGAACAGCATCCGCAGAAATCCAACTGCGCTCCTCAGGCCCATAACCCTTCCAATGTACCAAGTACTGAAGCCGACCCCTAAGAAAACGAGAGTCAATAACAGCAGATGCTTCGAACTCCTCATGACCCTCCACAGAGACAGGAGGGGGAGGGGGAGTATGCCGGGTATAGCGGTTGTGTACGTAAGGCTTCAACAAAGAGGTGTGAAATACATTGGGTATACGCAGATTCTTAGGCAGACCCAAGGCATAAGAAACGGGATTAACCTTATGTATAATGCGATAAGGACCAATGAAGCGGGGAGCCAATTTCATAGAAGGCACCCGGAGGCGAATATTCCGTGTGGAAAGCAAAACCCTGTCCCCCACAACATAGGAAGGAGCCGCTCTGCGATGCTTGTCAGCCTGAGCCTTCTGGCGGGCAGCAGAGTCCACCAAAGAACGCTGAACCTGCTCCCAAGTATTACGCAAACCAGCCAAATGCTCATCCAGAACTGGCATGCCCTGAGAGGAGAATGCAGCCGGAAGAACAACGGGATGCTGGCCATAGACAACGTAAAAAGGGCTTTTGTCGGAAGAATCATGAGTGGCATTATTCCGAGCAAATTCAGCCCAAGGAAGCAGGTCAGACCAATTGTCCTGATGGTGAGACACAAAACAACGGAGGTACTGCTCTAGAGACTGGTTGGCACGTTCAGCAGCTCCATTAGACTGGGGATGGTAAGCGGAAGAAAATGAGAGGGAAATACCCATCTCCGAACAAAAGGCTTTCCAGAACCTGGAAATAAATTGGCTACCCCTATCGGATACAATAGATAAGGGAATACTATGTAATCGAAACACTTCTCTAGCGAAGATAAGAGCCAATTCCTTGGAAGTGGGCAACTTGCGAAGAGACACAAAGTGAGCCATTTTGGAAAACCGATCTACTATCATTAGGATGACTGTGTTACCATTCGAAGGGGGTAATTCAACAATAAAATCCATTGATAGATTAGACCAAGGTCTCTCGGGAACGGGCAACGGATGCAACAGCCCACAAGGAACTCTACGAGAGGTTTTCATACATGCACAAGTAGTACAAGCACTTATATAGTCAGTAACATCCTTACGTAAGGTATCCCACCAGAAATACCGAGAAACGGCTGACACTGTTTTGGAAATACCAGGATGTCCAGCAGTCTTAGTATCGTGATAAAGTGACAGAATATCCCGTCTCTCGGGAATGTCAACGAACAATTTATCATTAGGCCTCTCGCTGGGTGCCATGCCTTGTTTCGCTTGTATGGCCTGCAAGAGGGACGAGGAAATAGACAATATAGTAGTTGCTATTATCCTGTCTGGGGGAATGACAGGAGTGACATCAATCTCCTGTTTGTCAATAGTCTCGAATTGTCTGGACAGAGCGTCCGCTTTAGTGTTCCGGTCACCTGGCCTATAGGTGATTATATAATTAAAATGAGACAAGAACAGTGACCACCTAGCCTGCCTTGAAGACAATCTTTTAGCTTCGCTAAGGTAGGATAGGTTCTTATGATCTGTAAATATGAGAATAGGATCCTTAGTTCCTTCTAGCAAATGTCTCCATTCTTTGAGTGCTAGAATGATAGCAAGGAGTTCGCGATTACCCACATCATAATTCCTCTCTGCCTTGGACATTTGTTTAGAAAAGAAGCCACAAGGATGCAATGGCTTGTCAGGAGACTCTCTTTGGGATAAGACAGCACTTACCCCTATATCGGAAGCATCAACCTCAAGTATATATGGCAATGAGGGGACAGGATGCTGTAAAATAGGGGCAGAGGCGAACGTAGTCTTAAGAAAGTCAAAAGCCTGAAGTGCCTCAGTAGACCAGACACGTGTATTGCCATCCTTTTTAGTCATACTAGTTATAGGCGCTACTATAGACGAAAAACCTTTGATAAAACGTCTATAATAATTAGAGAACCCCAGAAAACGCTGGATGGCTTTCAGACCTTGCGGCAGAGGCCATTCTATGACTGCAGCGAGCTTCTGGGGATCCATCCGAAAACCCTCGGCGGAAATCAAATACCCTAAAAACTGGACCTCGGACTGGTCGAATAGACATTTTTCTAATTTGCAATAAAGACCATTAGCAAGAAGGGTCTTCAGAACTGTTGTAACATGTCTGTGATGAGCGTGAATGTCTGTAGAATATATTAAAATGTCATCCAAGTACACAATAACAAATGAGTGAATAAAATCCCTTAAGACATCATTAATAAATTCTTGGAACACTGCTGGGGCATTGCAAAGCCCAAATGGCATGACGGTATACTCATAATGACCTGACCGAGTGTTAAAGGCTGTCTTCCATTCGTGGTCCTTTTTAATACGTATCAAATTGTATGCTCCTCTAAGATCTAATTTGGTGAATACCGTAGCATGTTTGAGCCTGTCAAACAATTCTGTTATTAGAGGTATAGGGTAAGCATTTTTGATGGTGATCTTGTTAAGACCTCTATAATCAATGCAAGGTCTTAAATCACCTTCTTTCTTTGATACAAAGAAGAACCCCGCTCCAGCCGGAGAAGAGGATCTTCTAATAAATCCCTTGTCTAATGACTCTTTAATGTACTCCTCCATGACACGGTTTTCTTGAACCGATAGGGGGTACACCCTGCCCTTAGGAGGTATAGTACCAGGCAACAAATCAATAGCACAATCGTAGGGTCTGTGAGGCGGTAATTTGTCAGCCTCTCTTTTATCAAAGACAGTCTTTAAAGTTAAATACTGAGAGGGTATAGTCGTAGATAAAGGAGGAACAGTAGGAACGTTAATAGAATTCACAGGCGTGACTTCAATAGTACATGACTCATGGCAGGCTTCACTCCATGATTTTATCTGCCCTGTCTCCCAGTCAAAAATGGGATTGTGGGCACGTAACCATGGATACCCTAACACCAACTGTGAAGAGGGAGAGGTGATGACCTGGAACCGAATGGTTTCATAGTGTAGAACCCCTGTGTACATGTGTAGCGGTGCAGTCTCGTGAGTAACAACAGGAGATATCAATGGTCTACCATCTATGGCCTCAACGGCCAAGGGTATCTCCTTCTCTCTGATGGGAATATTGTTTCTCTTTACAAAACCAGAGTCTATAAAGTTCTCGGCTGCCCCAGAATCAACCAGGGCGTCTATGTTTTCAACTATACAACTCTCTCCCATATGTAAAGAAACAGGGAGAAGCAGTCGGTTAGGAGGCAATGTAGGAGACTTAGAAATCACACCCAAGGCCAGTCCCCTATAAGGTCTTAGGTGCGAGAGTTTTCCGGGAGCAGAGGACACTCCTTTACCATATGGTCTCTCTTACCACAATATAGGCAGAGTCCCTCCCTTCTCCTATGTAATTTCTCAGTATCTGAGAGTTTGGCAACCCCTAATTGCATAGGTTCCTCTTCAGGTACTTTAACACTCTCCGGTATATTAACTCTGGGTTGAATAGGTGTAACAAAACGTCTATTCCTGTTCTTAGTATAGAGCCTGTCACGAATCCTATTATCTATATCGATGAGGTAGTCAATAAGGTCCTCTAAGGCAATAGGAAGCTCCTTAGCTGCTACCTCATCCAATATAGAGTCTGATAAACCTTCCATGAAGGCCGTAGTTAACCCATTATTGGTCCAATCGACCTGTGAGGCAAGGGTACGAAACTGTATAGCGTAATCAGCCACAGACCTAGAACCCTGTTTAACCCTCATTAATGCTCTAGCGGCATTCTTAGACCTTTTCATAGTATCAAAAGTTCTGCGAAAAGCTGTTAGGAAACTGTGAAAGTTATGCACCATAGGTCCATTAGCCTCCCAAATAGGGTTTGCCCATTCAAGTGCTTTGTCGGTAAGTTGGTGCATAAAGAACCCAACTTTAGACCTCTCTGTGGGAAATGAACGTGGATACATTTCAAAATGAAACTCTATTTGGTTAATGAACCCTCTGCATGTCTTAGAATCCCCTCCATACCTAGGAGGAGGCGTTAAATGTGCTGTAGCGTTAGGCATAGTCGATGCTTCAGGAAGCAGGGGTGCAGGAGGGTTAGGTGCGGTTGCTGGAATGGTTCTAGCTAAGAGCGTCTGGAGAGCCTGAGCTATTTGATCCATACGGTGATCCTGCTCTACAAATCTAGCCTCATGGGTCGCCATCTGTTGAGCTAAATCTGCGGGGTCCATGGCCCTATCGTAATGTAACGAGTATATACCCCTACACGCAGGATCCAGCCCTAACAGATGACAGTACAGAGGAGAGATACGTCTACCGGACCTTAGAGTGGCCGGACTCGACGTAATAGGATAAGACAGAGTCAGGAACGATCCGAGGTCAAGGGCACAAAGAGACAGCGTAAACGAAAACTAGCCGGGGACTGGTACACAGGAATCAGCAAACCGGCAAACAGTACAGAATAGGATAAAGCGAAAACGAAGTCAGAATACAAAGCCAAGGTCAAATACGGAGAAACACAACTGAACACAACAAGCACTAAAGGGAACTGTAGCAGAAACCACGATAGGGCAAGGAACTAAGGGAAAAGGGTAAGTATAAGTAGCCTTCAAACTAATGTGATTGGCTCCTGTCACTTCCACTCCCCCAACAGGTAAGTGTATGGGGTGATTGGCATGACAGGAGCCAATGGGAGCCTTTTTGCAATTTAGGCTCCCACTGTCTCTTTAAGAGCGCGCCCGAGATTCGCGGCGCGCTCTTAGCTGCAGGCGGGACACGTGACCGCTTCTCGCGGTCACTGCCCGCCTTCCTGTCAGAACAGTCGGACGAGCCGCGCGTGGCTCGTGCAGCCGCAGGACCGCGCGCGGCTTGAAGAGAGGACCGCGTCCGGCCCCCGGATAAGGTAAGTACCGCTACAGGTTCGTTTTAGAGGTTTGTAGAGAAAGTATATAGTGATCATGATTTTTAGCGATATCCAATATTTTTAAGGTGGTCTCAAACAAACAAAAAATGCTATATAAAATTTGTGAAATAATAGCAGTCAGTTTCCTCCACACGTGTGCGTTTCAGGGCCTGCCAGGGCACAGTGTCACACCAGTGCAACTCGTATCTGGTGTAACAGTAGTGTACATTTAAAAAAAAATACAGGTGGCTTGTTGTCACCTTTCGGGGACCCTTGGTGTTGTACGTGGCTGGGTGGAGGAAGAGACCTTCAATGACATCAGTGAGGACAAGGAACGGGACATGGCTAGCTTGGTATCCAACCTTGTGCAAATAGGGAGTTTGCGGTTGTGCAAAACGGGGAGTTTGGTCTGTCACTGTGAAGCGGGCGTAACCCTTACACTACCTGATCGATACAACATCATACCTGATGTTTTAAAGCACGTTTTTCCAAACAATTTAGGAATGTTAGGTGATTTATACCCTTTATGCCCTTTATGGATCAAAACCAGACTCTGCATCAACTATGTAATTTTCCATGGGAGTTTTGCCATAGATCCCCCTCCGGCATGCCACAGTCCAGGTGTTAGTCCCCTTGAAACAACTTTTCCATCACTATTGTGGCCAGAAAGAGTCCCTGTGTGTTTTAAAATTCGCCTGCCCATTGAAGTCTATGACGGTTCGCCCGGTTTTCGAACATTTGCGGAAGTTCACGTTCGCCATTCGCGAACGGAAAATGTTATGTTCGCGACAACACTATTTCAGACTATTACAATCTGTTAGAAAACTATTCAAATGATTTATCTTCACACATTTCCATAGACTATAATAGTCTTTAATGGTCTTCATATACTTCTGTAGATAAAATATGGAGACATTTTCTAACAGATTGTGATCATTTGAAAAGCTAATCTAAAAATGTTAAATTGAGGGCAAACTGTTTTATCTGTTTCTATCAGTTAAATTCAGGAGATAAATAGTTGGTAAGTGTGTGTATTAAAGTCTGCGGAAATATATTGAATTGTTTTACTGCAAAATTAACTTGATTAGAAAGTGCACAAAATTTACTATCTGGTCAGCGGTGGCCAACGCAAATGTACGTCAGACGTGATAGACCAGCATTATGTATTTGTTATCATTATTTTGTGGAGTTATACAAAGAGTACGAGAATCATGGGATCTGAAATTACAATATTTTTTCCAATGCCATAATCCATCGGAGTATTATACGACACAATATGACGTTTTCCCGGAGAGGTCTGTGCGTTCTCTGAGTTCCTCATTATTATCTGTTTAATGAGAGCTTATTCACCGGGGAGCTCCCATAAATGGATAAATAGAGTCATTTACAGGAAGGGTCAGCGCTCCTGATTAGACTACAGGGCATGCACGTACGTATCTATATAGGATTTCTGTGGGAAGTAAGACTGTGGGGTATCTTGGGTTAAAATAAGAGGGAGCGGGTTAATATCTGGGAGATTTATCACACAGACCAGATCAGACCTTATAATAGAGCGCGTGATAAAAAAAAGTGTAATCAGTGGGGTGCGAGGAATTAAATGAAAAGTGCTTTAACTTGATCACGTTAATAATATACAAAATGGCAGTAACAGAGGAGGAGTGACGCCATATACAAAGTAACTGGATGCCACTAAGCATGCGTGGGATAGGCATAAGGCTATCCTAACTATAAGATAAGGCCAGAGACTAATGAAAGTGTTTAGAAAATTGAGCAGACGGGATCTGCCGTCACATTCTATGTTTCGATGAATATCTGTACAGAAATATTTTTATCTGGATAATGAATAACGATTGGAAAAGAAAATGACAATAGAAAAGCAGAGCAATGGAATATTTTAATGATATTAAGGTATTTTTTTCAATATTGCTATTGGTGTGAATTGGAATGTGTTGCAGGTCTCAGGTCTATTTTAATGAAATGTATTGTATTCGTTTTATTGATTCATCTTTTTCACATTAGAGAGCAAAGGGGCCTAAAATAGCCGCACTACATATAATACATTAATGTAATAAACTCACATTGATATTCCATGGACAGGATTAGTTATAATCAATCATTAAATATACAAGGTCTATAAAGAACAGTGAGATACTTTATTTACACCTCCCTTCCATTTGTGTATTATGTAAACCTGGTCACCGACGGCTGGGAAATAAATACATCTAGAGGGTGTTTGGTTAGAGCTATTGTAGGGAACAGTCTGAATGAAACCTCTGTCCACTATATGGTTAAATGTAACGTTTGATCTTTGATTAAGATTCAGTAGGTGCAGGGACCTCGAGTGGACACTCTTACGATCTGCACATCTTTTTTAATTCACATGGAGACTTTGTGTTAGATAATAGAAATGATCAATGATGTGACAGGGATGCGATTTGTCGTTAAGACCTCTATTAATCAGTTAGGGGTACTGCAGGGAGCGTACTATATTTATTGACATTTTTATTAAATGTATTATTGGTCAGTGTGAAGTGGTGTCCAGTTGGCGTGCAGTAATGGTTTCTTCATAGCGTGTTACAGAGTTACAGACTATCTCTGTGTGTTCAATCTTTCATTTAATTATTATATGATTTCCTCAAAGTGACGTCGAGGGTCACTCAATCATGTAAAGGACATTTCTAGATGTACAGGAGAATGTTTCTTTTATGTTATATGTTTTATTGTTGTGAGTGGCTTTGTTATTTGTGTAGATTTGCTGACACAGTTTGCAGTGTGGTTTATTGTGGGGTGCATACCCATTCAGTGTGGTTTATTGCGGGGTGCAGACCCATTCTCTGTGTTAAACCTCTCTGTCGATAGTTTCATACTGACCAGTGTTGTTGCAGATTAGGTGGTTGTCTAAATGTAGGAGGTTCAGAGAAGATGACTTTCAGTATCTGACCCTCAGTGAACAGAATGTAGCTCCTCATAATTTTATGTATGGCTTCAAGGGTGGGGTAACATGTTAGGACTGGTGATACACGTGTGAAGTGTCTTTCTCTTCATATTGTAGTCAATGTGTACGTGATATTTGCAGAGCAGAGTGTGTTTCCTATTGATGGTCTTTCTTGACGTCTATCCTTTCTTTATGGATGATTGATACAGTGTTTAGATGTTTGTTTCAGTCCTCGATGTCAGTGATAATGTGATGGGACCTTGAAGCTTGTCTGTCAACGATGCCTCTTTCGATATGAATGGGTCGGGCAAGTATCTGTATCTGTCTGTGGGTTTTCTGAGGTGTTTAAAGTGCTGTTTGAGAAGTTCATGGTAGTCTCCAGAAAGGTCACATATTGTGCAGAGAAGTCCATTTAAGCTTTATCAATAGATGGAAAGTGGTGAGCGACGATTGGATGTCAGCCTGAGAGTCATGATAGTTAAAATTATCTTAGTTTTATACTTATTTACACTGTTATAGTGTTTCAAGCTACAAATATTATTACAATTTGCATTGTATAGATATGTTTTTATTTTACTTTTGCTGTCTTGCTTTTGGTTATTCATATTATACACATTTATCTTACAATGACTCCTTTTTTCCGATCAGGAATGGTTTGAAGACCACCAGCAATAATGGACTCATCCTCTCTAAATCAGAGTTCCTCCTTTTCCTATGCAGAGTTCCTCATGCTTAGCTTTCCTGGGGTCTCAGAATACAGGCAGCTCCTCGTTTTGCCCTTTGCTTTCATATGCACAGCTGGCCTGATCTGCAACGTGATGATTATTTATATTGTTTTGGTAGAGAAAAGTCTCCACTCCCCGATGTATGTTCTCATTGTTCTTCTCCTCTGTGTAAATATTGTCTGTACGACGACCGTAATGCCCAAGATGTTATTTACCTTGCTAGGATATACCCACATTTCACTGGCTGGTTGTTTGGTTCAGATGTTCTCAGTTTATGTGACAGTCACACTTAAGTCTGTTACTCTTCTTTTAATGGCTTTAGACAGATACATAGCAATCTGCAAGCCACTGCTCTACCATAAAATTGCAAACAAGTATTTTTTCATTCAGCTTCTGGTGTTAGGCCTACTTCGAAACTGTATTATTGCGGCTGTTGTAGTTATTCTGGCCTCCAAAGTCAAGTATTGTAAGTCTAACATTATCCTGAACTTTGTTTGTGAATATATTGTCCTTCTCAGTCTCGGCTGTGGTGATGTGACCAAGCTTCAAATTGTTGGACTAACATTGAGGACTGTCGTCACCGCATCTGATCTCGGCATCCTCCTGGTATCTTACATCAAGGTCCTGCACACAGCCATGAAGATTGCTGCGGGAAACGCCCGCCAGAAAGCATTGCACACTTGTTTCACACACCTTCTAGTCGCAGTATTAATCTATACATTTGGCTTATCTACTTCTATTATGTATAAGGTGGAAAAGTTTATATCACATGATGCTCAGAATTTATACAGTGCAGTCTACTTTCTGCTGCCGGCCACAGTCAACCCTATTATCTATGGTCTACGAGTGAAGGAGATTAAAAACTTGATAAAGAAAAGGTGGAATATTAATTTCATAAACCTAGTGCACTAGTTACATAGTTATCTTTACATACATACTACTATAACATCCTATCGTGGGTTTGGTGATATACCCATCTCCGGTGGTTGGCTTTTTTGGGGTATAAGCAAGACGCGGTGCGATAGTCATAGTATAGTCATAGAGCAAATAATAAGGATGTCCGTGGACTAGATCAATTATAATCTATATGTGTATAATGTTTGGGACTTAACATTCCCCAAATAATTCCATCAAGGGGATAGTAATATCACTCAATGAGAGTGCTGGACATATACACAAATTGGCTTGGATAAAATTCTTCAGTCAGGTATACCCCAGTAACATTACCAGATATTACCCCAGTGAGAGGGAGACTGGTAATGGCAAAAAATAGGTAGCAAATAGCAAAACCGCATATAGCATAAATTTCCATTAATCTCCAAACCCTTATTTAGCTACCTCCAGATCACAATTCCCCCAAACTGATTGGTCTCATCTAGTTGATAGTCTGATCATTCAACCATTGACATTACAATATTCAGAGCTCCATTTACGCAATTATAGGAAAATTATAGACTTTTATTGTATAGACTTGGGTGTAACAACGCAGACATCCTTCTTACAGGCTGTTATTGCAAGTGACAATAACTGTAAATTTTAGGTATGGTTTATAATCGGCAGCCATTTTATAATCAGCCACCACTAGTTATATTATTACCAGCAATCACACAGGGAGAAAGCAAGAAATGCCTGTGTGAATAACTCATTAAGCAATACAGACTTAATCAGGAATCACACTCTGATTACTGTCCCAAATATGTCATTGTTTTAAGACGTAACGAGACATACAACAGGTCTGAAAGGGAAGGTAAGTAGTTACCTGCTTCCATTGACAACCATTAGACTCTCACTTACCCCAGAGGCAACAATATTCGGTATTCTCTTAAACCCTAAACATGATTTGTTCCATTTATACCGCTAGATTTGGCTACTGCACGGAGAACGCCCTTCTGTCAGTGGATTTATTCAGAGTCCCCATCCAAACATTTAATGTTACATAAACTCTCACACATTCTGGATTCATCGGTTCGAATCATCCAATCAGAAACAGGGTTTTAGCAAGAAAGTCGTCTAGAATTGGGGAATCAATTAATATATAATCAGCTTAATTTGTAAACCATAATTAACTTAATGTGGACATTTCTACTTCGACTGATGTTAATGGGTAGTTGTTTCCTCACTGAAATGTCTGTTTATACAATAAGTAGAGCAGGGTGCGGGCACATAGGGAAAGGTTTTATCATAACATAATCGGATAAGAGAGAGATGGCACTCGGACATGTTAGTGAGAATTCTGTTTACTGGCTAAATTTAACATATTATTGTAAAATGAAACATTACTATGTACAAGGATATTTTGCTCTGGTGTTCCAAATGTATAAAGGAACTCTATGTGTACTCATTTGGCATTCCTCAATATTAAAGGGACACTACAGTCACCAGAACAGCTACGGCTCCATCAGAGTCAGATCAGACTGGGGAAGACACAGCCGGGGATGCTCCGGACCATGCTTATTAGATATCATGGAACCCTATACATACCTGTTCTTTGTACTTATTGCTGGTATCACAGCGTGACACTGGAATGGGGATTGTATGACGTGACTGCCTGGCTGCGTCCTGCGTTCCTGCACTCCCATACATGTAAAAGGTACAGTGGTATTTAATCATGTTATCCACGTCACGTCATGGCCATTGTATGATGACAGGGACTGATATTCTGGTTATTGTAATTACAATTAGTATATTTCAAGGTGTTATTAGTAATGTATTTTGTATTTTAGAGAAAAATTGTTAAAAGAAATAAATACAAAAGTTACTCACTTACTGTTATTACTGTAATGAATATAATGTCTCTGTGCAATCTTGGTACTGATATTGTTTAACCCCTTCAGGACCGGCCTGTTTTGGCCATGTTGGACGTTAAGGACCAGAGCGGTTTTAACACTTTTGTGGTGTTTGTGTTTAGCTGTAATTTTCCGCTCTCTCATTTACTGTTCCCAGACAAATTTACTGTTCCCAATATATTGGGTTTTTTTTCAGAACAAGAAGGGCTTTCTTTACATACCATTATTTCTATCATGTCATATAATTTACTTTAAAAAAAAAAATATGGTGAAAAATTTAAAACAAAAACATGTTTTTTGACATTTGCTTGAAAAATCTTTTACTTACCTACGATATCGAATGAAACAAACTGCTAAATAGATTCAAAATTTTGTCCTGAGTTTAAAAACACCCAGTGTTTATGTATCAATAGTGACATTGTAACACTATTATCTGTCATATTCAATATGGGGTATGTCCAGTCTTTTTTAGTAGCCACTTGGTCACAAACACTGGCCAAAGTTGGCATTTATATTTGTTTGTGTGTTAAAAAATGCAAAAAACTAATATGAACGCTAACTTTGGCCAGTGTTTGTGACTAAGTGGCTACTAAAAACTACTGGACATACCCCATTTGCACTACCTTGTCTTCTTTTGCAAATGGTATGCCATCATGGGGGTAATTCTCATTCCTGGGCTACCATATGCTCTCAAAGGCAACGTAACCAACCTGGCCATTTTATGGCAAGACAGGAGGCTTCATATTTGCTTATCTTTCTTTACTGATACTCCCAGCAGCAAAGAAACAGTTAACAGTAGTGTAAAAAAGTTTAACCAGCGTGCTTCACAGCAATATAAACTGTCATCAGGCTCCTCCCAATTCCTCTTTCTTTGCTGCTTAGCCTCCCAGGTGAGTCTATTCTAATTATACTCCTATTTATGCTCGATTTTAGCCATATATATATATATATGAGTATATTGCTTTAATATTATATATATTTATTCATTTACTCATTCTAGTATTTTTTCTCAGCCTTTGCTGTGCTTTTACACACTGCTTAGGTGACATGGGCTGACTCCCCAGTCAACCTATAAACACAATTGCCTCTCTCATTTTTCTCCATACTTATAATTCTTATACTGTCTGTTTAACTGACACACTTTTCCCCGCAGCGCCCGGCATTTTGCCGGTCTGCTCCGCTCTGTTTTTTCCCCTCACACACTTCGTGTGTTGCATTGCGTCTCCATAGAGACGCTTCCCGCCCTTTTCTTGCCGCGGCCATTTTCTATTAGCTTTTTCCCGGGCTTCCTCTCAGCGCCATCTTGCGGAAATTTTATGCGCGGCGGTTCACTCGCATTTCGGCTCCCACTGCAGAACACGACCCAGCTGTTCGGTAAGTACTTTTATCCCTTAAAGCCCCAGACCTTTTTATTTTAAATCATTAAAGATACATACTCAAAATTTCCCTTTTTTCTTGACAGGTTTTTTCAACTTAAAAAATCCTTGCTTGATACTGAGGGTGACCCCCTCAAGCCTTTATTCAGAGGGTGACCCCCTCTAGCCTTCCTTCAAGGGTGACCCCCTTTTTTCTGCCTCTATACAGGGTAATCCCTATTTGATAACACAGGCACATACCTGTTATTTGATTTTGGACATTTTATTGTCCTTCTCTCTCTGGGTGAACCCCATTGATATATTGTGGATGAACCCCACTGTTACAAAATTACTTTCTGTATAAGTCCACCGCCTCATTGTAATTAGTTTGTCTGCATACCAAAATTAAAAAATAATAAAAATAAAAATAAAAATTAAACTATATATATATTGTATATAATACTATTTTCTTTTGTGGTGACCCCACTGTTATTGACATTATGTCTGATGTGCCAGAACCAGCAGTTTCTGCCGAACTTAAGGCTTGGCTATTCAATGCCATCACTGAATCTATTCCTAAAGCTTTAGCGGCTTTCAGCGAGCAGACAATACCAGCCCCTACGGCGACCATTACCCAACTCTCAGACTCCAAAGATTCTCACACTTCAGAGCATGAAGGAGCCCCTCGCAAACGCCCTAAAGTGCCCTATTCAAAACTCAAACATGATTTTGACGCATTTGAGGGTTCTACCTCTAACTTTAACCTCCAAGTATTAGACGAATACTACGCAGAACACTCTGATACTGAGGCTCCGCCTCATAAAACATTCCGAGACCTTTATCCATCCGATTCTGCAACTAATGAACCCCTCATACCTCTAGAAGAACTCCAATCGGAGTCTGACCCCATGGATACCTTATTTGACACCTCTGGACGCCCTCTATTTGACCCCAGGTGCATTAAGCACCCTAGATCGGCCGAATGGACGCCCCCAGACCACATTGCCAAATATTGTAGAATGTGGCTCCGTCGGCCTTTAGAAAAAGAGGTGAGAGCCAAATTAAGGACTGAATGCCCACGCCCCACTATCCCAGACAAGGTGGCCAATACACCAGAATTCGACCCCTTCCTTGTGACCTTTCTAACCAAGTCAGGGAAAGACCCCCGTAAGGGTCTAGAACAGGGTCTTAAAACTGCTCAAGACAAGTTGATGGATGTGGCGGGCCCACTCATACAAATCTTCATTATTGCAGACGAGGCTTTATCAGGTGGCACATTTGACGCACATATGGTGCGAGAGTGGGCACAAAGGGCTAGACGAGTCGACTCTACGGAGCGAACTCAACGATCTATGCACCAAAGGTGCGATCGAACGAGTTGTGGGCCCACAGGTCTTCGTAAGCAACATGTTTCTGGTAAAGAAAAAATCAGGGGGTCTACGACCAGTCATCAACCTGAAAGATCTGAACAATTTCATCGTATACCGTCACTTCAAAATGGAAGGGATCCATTTATTGAGAGACCTACTCTCCGAGGGAGATTGGTTCTCTCGCTTCGACCTAAAGGATGCATACCTCACGGTGCCGGTAACACCAGCACACCGCTGCCTCCTTCAGTTTCGTTGGGAACAAGCACTATGGCAGTTCACCTGCCTCCCCTTCGGCCTATCTTCCGCACCCTGGTGCTTTACCAAACTAATGAAACCAGTGATGGCCTTACTACGGTCCCAAGGAATCCGCTCCATAATCTATCTGGACGATATCCTTCTCATGGCACAGGACCAGGAAACCCTCCTCCATCATACAAACATGACCTCCGCCCTATTGCAGAATCTTGGCTTCGTGATCAATCACCAGAAATCATCTCTAACACCGTCCCAGATTATACAATTCCTGGGATTCCAGATAGACTCCGTTCAAGCAGTCCTTCAACTTCCGGCACCCAGAATAAAATCCATAAAAAGAGACATTCGGAAGTTACTGATATCACCACACCTTCGCCTACGGGATCTAGCCCGCACCATCGGCTTGCTCTCCGCCTCAATACAGGCTATATCCCTGCCCCACTGCACTACCGGGCACTGCAACGATTAAAGACCCAATACTTACACCAGTCGACGTCCTACGACCAACAGATCACACTTACAGACGAAGTCCGGCTCGAACTCCATTGGTGGCTACAACATATGGATGCCTGGAATGGAAGAGCCATTTTCGGATCCCAACCAGACTTCATCCTGGAATCAGATGCAAGTTTGCTCGGATGGGGCGCAACCTGCTCGGAAACCTCTACAGGAGGACTCTGGTCCCACTCAGAACGCGCACTTCACATCAACTGCCTCGAACTGATTGCAGGCTCATTTGCAATCCGCAGCTTCGCCAAAGATGTCTACAACTGTTCAGTTGTGATGAAGATGGACAACGTGTCCGCAGTCCGCTACGTGAATCATCTAGGAGGTTCCAAATCAAAGATGCTCTCAGATCTGACCAAGGAATTATATCAGTTCTGCCTAGACAGGAATATCTCCCTGCGAGCGGAATATCTGCCGGGATCAGACAACCTCGTCGCAGACTGGTTCTCCCGCCACTGGAGTGACGCTGGAACTGAATCCACAAATATTTCATCATCTCCAGATTTGCCGGGGACCATTCAACCTGGACCTCTTTGCATCTCGCCTCAACAGGCAGACGGACGCTTTTTACAGCTGGTTACCGGACCCAGCGTGCCTTGCAGTCGATGCCTTCCTACAGAAGTGGCCGATGTCAGGGGCATATGCGTTCCCTCCATTCTCCATGATTCCACGCACGCTACAACTTCTCAGAACTCAGGGTGTCAAGATAACTCTAGTGACCCCGCTATGGCGGGCCCAACCATGGTACCCTTACCTACTGGAAATGTCAGTGGACTTTCCCCTGCTGCTACCCTGCACCCACGACCTCCTCAGAGACTCGATAGGCAACTTTCAACCATTGGCGATCCAAGACCATCTCCAACTAGTGGCTTGGACCATTTCAGGGGATCGTGGAATGTCTCAGGCCTTTCGACAACTGCTCAGGGACTCCTTTGGGATTCATGGGCCCCAGGAACCAGACGCTCTTACATCTCTGCATGGCGCCTATGGAGTTGCTGGTGCTTGGAAAGGAACCTTGATCCCTTTTCAACACCTATAATTAATATTATTAACTTCCTGTCGTCTCTATTCGACCAGGGTAAATCCTACCGGACCATTAACGTGTTTCGGTCTGCTATTTCTGCAGCACACGTTCCTATAGAAGGCTCTTCGGTGGGCAAACACCCGTCTGTCTGCAGACTCTTGCGGGGCATCCGCATCGCTAGACCCCCGAATCCCAAATATAATCAATTCTGGGATGTTGCCGTCATGCTCACGTTCTTGGAAGCTTGGCCGGACAACGAAGCGCTTTCCCTACGCCAATTATCAGCCAAATTAGCTCTCCTCCTCTGCTTGGTCTCCTTCCGAAGAGTTTCCGACATCAGGGCTTTCGACTTTCACGCCCTCGATTTCACACCAGAGGGGGTACACTTTCACATCACTAGACGCACCAAGACCAACTCATCTACCGTGAGCTACCCTTACTTCTCGGAGAGACCACTCCTATGCGTAGCCCGGTACATAAGACACTATATCGCTCGCACTACCCTTCTCAGAGCACCTACCGGGCCCCTCCTGGTATCCTATGTACGGCCTCACAAACCAGTCTCGTGCCCTACCATTGCACGCTGGATTAAATGGCTCCTAGCCCTGGCTGGCATTGATGCATCTTTCGGGGCTCACTCGGTTAGAGGCGCAGCCGCCTCTTCAGCACTCTTAGCTGGAGGTTCCTTAGCGGAAATTCTATCCTCCGCTGATTGGTCTAGAGAATCCACCTTCCGTACCTTTTATTTTAGACACTCTCCTCACGTTTCTCTGTCCTTGCTATCTGTGCGTTAAAATAGCAAATATGAAGCCTCCTGTCTTGCCATAAAATTCGGGATTATTCTAGCTCCTAGTGACCGAATAATCTACATTTTATTAAAGACAGGAGGCGAATATTTTCCCACCCTAGATTCCTTTTCCCACCCTTCTAGGTAAGTATCCTGTACTACCTCCAATTTCTAACTATGACCTACATCCTCTCTTTCGCTAACCTATACTCATTAGGTCGTTATTATTATAACCCGTTTTTTCTATTATATTTAGTTCATTAAATTCTAGATGGTCATTTACTGTTATACCACTCAGTTATTACCATAGTCAGAGCTTGCACAAAATTGGAAGTCAGTTCACTGCATTTGTTTGGTTTTTCTTTTGCCAAAGAGACCATACTTTCACAATGTTTCTCCTTCCTCCTAGTGTGAAGATCGCTTGCCTTCTGCCTTGACTCTACCTGCGGGTTGATCACTACCTTCATCCTTAAGGATACCTTCACCTTTACCTGTTCATCGTTTTAATGACTACTTTTACATGGTTGACTCTACGACTGATCGGCTACATCAAGAAAGAGGAATTGGGAGGAGCCTGATGACAGTTTATATTGCTGTGATGCACTCTGATTGGTTAAACTTTTTTACACTACTGTTAACTGTTTCTTTGCTGCTGGGAGTTTCAGTAAAGAAAGATAAGCAAATATTCGCCTCCTGTCTTTAATAAAATTTAGATTATTCGGTCACTAGGAGCTAGAATAATCCCAAATTTTCAATGTAGCCCAAGTCCATACTGCTATTGGTTGGATTTGGATATGTAGTGTGATTGGTTGCTAGCCCAAGTCCATACTGGTATTGGTTGGCAAGTGTTGTCTCGTGCTTGGGGAGGAGGGCTATAATCATTACAGCAGCATTTCTTCTAACCCGATAGGACAGCAGAGGTACTAGCTTGGAGTATTAGATCTCCACTTCAATGTGTGTCTATTTTTAGTTTCTTCTTATTTATTTTGTGTTTGTGAATGTATTTATAAATTGAATAAAGAAATCTATATACATAAAAAAAAAAAAAAAATTCCACTTATACATATCACTTCCCTAATGCGTATGGGGGAGGGATGCAGAAAAAGGAAAAAACTCAACGTGCTTCTCATCTCACCAATAAGCTTCCTCAGTATCCATAACCGAGGCTAACACCAGCTTCTAATTTTAACTCTTCTCACGTAATAAAATATTCTCCTGCAGACTCCTATATAACATGTTATTCCGAGATACAGATACACAAACACCACTTCAAGTTTCTTCAATTCTGTGGTGGGAAAATATGACATTCTTCTGTCCAGAACATCAAGTGAAGATCAGATTCTTCCAAAATCATTGGCTGCATGAAAAACTCCCTGATTCCTCACATTTTATGGAAACTTACATCGATACAACAAAGATATCTCATTATCTACCGCACGAAACATTCAAATACCCATAACAATTCTCACAATCCTATAGTCTCCAATTCCTTGATCTATTTTTCTACTAACCTCTTCATGGAAAGCAATTACGTTAGTTTGTTATGACCTGTCTTCCATGAAACCATGTTGACTCTTGCTCATTTTATTATTGTTAACAAGTAATTCTTGAATAATATCCCTTAACAGCCCTTCAAATAATTTTCCAACTACAGCTAGCTCATGGGTCTGTAGTTTCCAAATTGAGCTTTTTAACCCTTTTTAAATATAGGCACCACATCTGCTTTTGATGAAGAGTATACAAATAATATTATTAGTATGAGAAAGACCAGTGTCTCATTCCAAAATTGGTTATACTTGTGGCGAACAGAACCTGGATGGGCCTTTTTGCCAGCCTCCTGCCAAAAGACTATGGGGCAGATCAGCGACTATAAAGACCCATATTTTATTCCCCCTGTTTCCCCTGGTTTGGCACTTTCCAAAGAACCGAATGCTAGCTCCCTGGTGGCCGTTCGCATGGACCAAAACTGCGAATAGACTTCTGGGGAACTTAGCCACAAATGCCATGGAACGATTTTCGGCATGAAAACTTTGCGGTTCCCGGTCGGTCCACCAGCAGCACTTAGTCGTGATTCTATGGAACTGTTTTCAGCAAGAAGACTTTGCGGTTCCCAGTCGGTCACCCAGTGGCACTTAGCTGTGATTCTATGGAACTGTTTTGGGCATAGGACCATGCATGCGGTCAGTCAAATAAGACTTCCAGGAAATACCTGAACCCCTAAACCGATCTGGGTGATTTTTGGATATGTTTTTCAACCAGATCGGGGCTATCAGGGGATATAACTTTTGGGGGGTTTTGTATGTTATAAAGGTACTTTTAGGGTTTTCTTTATGCCTGGAGATAATTGGGTTAGTACAGTTCCTGACTCAATTACCTCCCAGGCAGGGGGGAGGGATTGTATGATTATGTATGGGATTGTCATGTACTTGAACAACTTTGTCATTGGTCTGTAACTTTGTACTGTAGTCTTCCATCAGGTCCAGGTGGGAGTACCCCTTGCATGGTAATTGCCATAAAAGGCCAAGTGTGGTCCCAATAAAATTAGTTCACTTCACCCTCAACACAGAGCCTCATCTCGTGATTGTAGGGAACAGCTTTACCAGCTATACCTGCTTTGGATTACTATACTGGCTATAATCACTAGCTCTTGTAAGAGTTACACAGCTATACCTGCTATACTCTCTTGGACGAGAGGCCCACCCACTGGAAGCTGGATCCTTGTCTTAGGGCCAGGGTGGGTGGAGGACGGCGAGACCTCAGTCAAGCTTTGGCGGCTAAGGGGCTATGGTGCTTATGGTGTCCGGTGCGGTGCTTAAAGTACTCAAGGCTACTAGGAAGCAGTGTTTGGCGAAGGCACCCAGTCAGGGTGCCAGGTGGTCCGTCACATCTGGTGGCAGCGGTGGGATGGCTTCCTAGTGAGTATAGAAGCACCCTAGAGACACCGCTTGGAATTTATAATTGAGGGGAACGCTAGCAATCGTGCAGGTACCCTGTCTGCGAATGGAACTCAGCAAGATAGAGATAGATAGCCCTCGGGCAGCCTCCCTTTATGAAGATGAGGAGTTCTGTCATGGAATACGCCTATGACTAGCTTTCTATAACCCGGCAGATGTGTTTGTGGAACTTATCCCAACCATCGGAGCCATGTGGAGCTCTAGTCTGCAACACAGGGGGGAATTTGAGCGTCAGATGACAGAGCTGAGGACAGGGATTGCAGAAAAGGGGACAACCGGTCCCCCTTCCCAACCCCAGCTGGAAGTACCAGAAGGGAGGACAGTACAGCGGCAGCCGGAGATAAAGGAAGAGGAGACAGCTGGTCCCTCTTCCTAATCCTGTGAGGAACCCCAACTGGCAGGCGGAGATGGGATCAATGTCTCTTCACCAGCCCTACAGGGATGTTGGGCAGCCAGCCCAGATCCCCAACCACAGCCAGAGCTGCCGGGAGTAAGGACAGTAGGTCCTTGTCATGCCTTAAACCCTCCCGGTATCTCCTCGTACTTCCGGGTTTGACGGAGCTTAGCCACACCCCCTGTTGACGCGGTCTTCCTACTTAATGTGACCGCACCAGCTGATAGACGCTGGATTATTGAACTGCGTACCGCACTTACTAACCGGCTCAAGACTTCTCTGCGAACACCATATGTTACCGGACCGGACTGGAAGACTATTCAAATCCCCTTCATCTCTCCTCGTCCACGACTAGTGCCTGAACTCTCTTTAACCTCTCTCAGGAAGCAAACTCCTCGGAGGAGAGCTTGGGAACCTGTTTTCCTACTTCTGGAAGCTAAGTAACATATAGCCTCTGTGATAAGAGCTACCATCTCTTAAGCCTTTATTTCTTTTACCAAAGTCTGCTATCAAGTTATCAACCAATCCAGTTACAGCGTTCCTCAATTCATATTATTATTCAAGTTCAGCTGCACCTGTCTTACTACTGATAACTTAGAATTGAACAATCTCTTATAACTGCTTTCCATTTAACCTGTTAACTAATATAACAGACTCTAATTGATTCAGAACCTGCTCACTGCAAACTGAATGCAACCGTTTATTATTTAAAGATACAGTACCTGTAATTCTGGAACTGAAGTCTCAGTACCTTCTAAGTGTCTTAATAAAATAACGAAGTCCTAAGAAATCTGCAGTTGTGTTCCTCATCAATTAATGTAGACGTGACAGAATAATCCAGCCTTTGTAATGGATCCAGCAGATTTCGATTCTAAAATAAATATGCTGAATCAAAGAGTCGATACACTCACCCAAGGTGTACAAGACCTGCAGGTTACAAATGAAAGAATTCTCACTTATGTCAGAGACTTACAAACACATACTCCTCATATTGTTCTGCACTCGGCTAGCGATCCTGCTGTATGTAACCCCGAAAAGTTCTCTGGTGATCGTTCCAAATATAGGGAGTTCCTTAATGCCTGCAAATTATTGATTGCTTTAAAACCTAGATCTTATCCCACAGAAAGATCTAAGGTTTGTTCAGTTATCTCCTTTCTGAGAGGTGAACCTATGTCCTGGGCCCATTCCTTTTTGGAAAACGATGACCCCATCTTGGACTCACTGGATGAATTTTTTGAAGCCATGTCTCTTCTCTATGAAGATCCTAACAAGCAATCTACAGCTGATTTAACAATTAGAACATTACAGCAAAAACATAGACCCGTTGAAGATTACATTGCTGAATTTAAAAGATGGGCAATTGAAACGCAATGGAATGACATCACATTGCGCAACCAGTTTCGAATTGGCTTATCTGAAGCTGTAAAGGATGAACTATCTAGAACCGAACTCCCTACTACTTTGAACGCTCTGATTCAACTATCGATTAGGATTGACAGAAGACTTAGAGAAAGAAAGGCCGAAAAAGCTCTCTCAAGTTCATTAGGGAAAAAATCATTCAGTCCTTCGAAAACGTCTGAAAAACTATCCTTACCAACCGAACCTATGGAAATAGGGGTAATAAGAAGTCCTCTCACTCCTGAAGAGAAAAACCGAAGACGTATATTAAACCTCTGCATGTATTGTGCCTCTCAAGATCACTTGGTCCCTGATTGCCCCTTGTTGAAACGGACAAAGGGCGGTAGGCAGGCCCATGCCTCTTCCATCCTAAATGCACTCCCCTCTACAACAACTACTCAGTTCTCCCCTATAATTCTCATACTACAGTGGGACAAAGAAAGAATTATGACCGAGGCCATCATCGATTCCGGAGCAAATGGGGTGTTCATCGATTCAGCCTTTGTAACAAAGAATAAAATTCCATGTGTTCGTAAAAGCACTTCTGTTCCTGTTAGAGTGATCGACGGCTCCCTCATCTCCTCGGGGCCGATACTTCATGAAACCATCCCTCTAAAAGTAACCACCAATCATACTCATACTGAAAATCTTATATTTGATGTTATTCCATCACCTCTTTATCCTGTTATAATAGGGATCAACTGGTTAAGGAACCACAACCCTCAAATCTCTTGGTCTCCCTTTTCTCTCACCTTTAACTCCGATTATTGTAAGGAAACATGCTTACAACATATTCCAATCTTTCAGACCACTAAAGAACCAGCTATACCCTCTTGTTATTCGGACTTCTCGGATGTCTTCAGTAAAAAGGAAGCTGAAATGCTCCCACCTCATCGTTCCTACGACTGTCCTATATACCTCATACCTGGTGCCCCCATACCTTTCGGGCACATCTACCCTCTCTCTGATTCTGAATTACAAATTCTCAAAGAATACCTGAATGAAAACCTCCGGAAGGGGTTCATTAGACCCTCCAGCTCACCTGCTGCCTCAAGTATATTTTTTGTGAGAAATAAGGACCGGACTATACGTCCCATCATAGATTACGGAGCTTTAAACAAAATTACAGTTAAAAATCGTTACCCTCTTCCCCTGATCAATGAACTGATTGAACAATTAAAAACTGCTACCATCTACACTAAGCTTGACCTTCGCGGGGCATATAACCTCATCAGAATAAAGGCTAACGATGAATGGAAAACTGCTTTCCGAACAAGATACGGCCTCTACGAGTATCTGGTGATGCCTTTTGGCCTCTGTAACGCCCCTGCAACCTTTCAACATTTTATAAATGACATCTTTAGAGATCTGTTGGACGTCTGTGTTATCATTTATTTAGATGACATTCTCATATACTCCAACACTCCTGAGGAACACAGAAAACACGTAAGATGGGTATTATCCAGACTCAGAACTCACAAATTATTCGCTAAACCAGAAAAATGTCTCTTTAACGTCAATGAAATAACCTTTCTAGGTTACGTTATTTCCCCTCATTCAATAAGCATGGATAATTCAAAAATGTATTGTATCCTCAATTGGCCCGTTCCCTCTACAGTAAAGTATTTGCAACGGTTTCTGGGATTCGCCAACTTCTACAGAAAATGTATTAAAAACTACTCGGAGGTAGCTCATCCACTCAATCAACTTAACAGTAAAAAACATCCTTTCAATTGGAACGAGAAAGCTCAAGATGCCTTCGATGAATTAAAAAGAAGGTTTACAACAGCTCCTGTTCTTCAACTTCCAAATCCCACATGTCTTTATGTCCTTGAAACGAATGCTTCGGAAACTGCAATTGGAGCTGTCCTCTCTCAACATAAAACTCCTCAAGAACCTCTTCATCCAGTCGCTTTCTTCTCACGCTCATTATCTCCTGCCGAAAAAAATTATCCTATAGGAGAAAAAGAATTATTAAGTATCAAAGCAGCCCTAGAAACTTGGAGACACCTTCTTGAGGGTGCACAGAACCCCCTAATTGTTTACACTGACCATAAAAATCTTGAATATCTTCACTCTAACAAGACTCTTTCTGACAGACAAGTACGATGGAATCTTTTTTTTTCCCGGTTAAATTTTCAAATTGTTTTCAGACTTGGGTCTAGGAATAAAAAGGCAGATGCCCTTTCCAGAATCCATACAGACACTGAATTGGAACCTCCTCCGCATGCAGTCGTTGGGATCTTATCTTCCCTTCTAGACGACATAAAAGACCTCAGTGAAGATGCCCTTGAACTTCCTACATCAGTTAAACTATCAAAGAAAGACGGTCTCTACTATTTCAAGGACCGAATGTACGTACCTCCCGCTTTCAGAAATAAAATACTCAAATTTATTCATGATTCCCCTCTGGCAGGTCATCCAGGTATAAAAAAGACCCTTGAATTGTCCAAGAGATACTATTGGTGGCCTCGCCAAGACCAAACCATTGAATCATATGTTAAAACTTGTTCAACCTGCCAAAGATCCAAATATGAACATCATCAACCATTTGGTCAATGATTGAACCTACCGATTCCTGAAAGGCCTTGGCAATCCATTTCTATGGACTTCTTGGTGGAACTTCCCCCTTCTCATCATCATACCACCATTTTAGTGGTAGTGGACCGCTTCACGAAAATGTCCCATTATATCCCTTTAAAGAAGTTACCCTCATCCTCTGAACTCTCAAAATTATTTCTTGACAATATTGTAAAACTTCATGGACTGCCTGACGAAATCATTTCAGACCGAGGGACTCAGTTTACCTCCAAATTCTGGAACGCATTATGTGCTTCTCTTCATATCCAACGTAAACTGTCATCCGCATATCATCCCCAAACTGATGGACAAACTGAAAGAGTCAACCAATGCTTAGAGCAATATCTACGATGTTATTGTTCTCACTTACAAGATGATTGGATAACATGGTTGCCCATGGTAGAATTCGCATACAACAACTCCTATCATACTAGTAGCAAAATGATTCCATTTTTCTCCAACTATGGCTTTCATCCCTCCTCGTTTCCTGCTCAGACAGTTCCTTCGTCTAACCCCTCCGTTTCGAATCAAATCTCTCACATGTCCTCCCTATTTAAAAAATTACATGAAAATCTGGAATTGGCCTCATCCAATCAAAAGAAGTTTTTTGATACTAAAAGACAACCTCCCCCCGCCTATGAGATTGGGGATCTTGTCTGGCTTTCCTCAAAAAACATTTCTACCAACCGACCATCTAAGAAGTTAAGTTCCCTTTTTCTTGGTCCTTTTCCAATAATATCGATTATCAACCGTAATGTTGTTAAATTGAAGCTTCCACCTACTTTGAAACTCCATCCTGTTTTTCATGTGTCCTTGCTTAAACCTCATCATCCTGACCCTTTCCGTAGAGATGTAACTACGTCTCCTGATCCTGTTTTAGTCCAGGGTGAAGAAGAATACGAGATTCAGAAAATTCTGGATTCAAGGATTCATCGTGGCTCTTTGCAATATCTCATTAGATGGAAGGGATATGGAATTGATGAAGATACTTGGGAAAACTCCTCTGGGATCCATGCTGACAAATTAATTTCCGCTTTTCACAAACGCTACCCTTCTAAACCATGTTAAATAGCACCCTGAGGTTGCTCATTACAGAGAGGGTACTGTCATGCCTTAAACCCTCCCGGTATCTCCTCGTACTTCCGGGTTTGATGGAGCTTAGCCACACCCCCTGTTGACGCGGTCTTCCTACTTAATGTGACCGCACCAGCTGATAGACGCTGGATTATTGAACTGCGTACCACACTTACTAACCGGCTCAAGACTTCTCTGCGAACACCATATGTTACCGGACCGGACTGGAAGACTATTCAAATCCCCTTCATCTCTCCTCGTCCACGACTAGTGCCTGAACTCTCTTCAACCTCTCTCAGGAAACAAACTCCTCGGAGGAGAGCTTGGGAACCTGTTTTCCTACTTCTGGAAGCTAAGTAACATATAGCCTCTGTGATAAGAGTTACCATCTCTTAAGCCTTTATTTCTTTTACCAAAGTCTGCTATCAAGTTATCAACCAATCCAGTTACAGCGTTCCTCAATTCATATTATTATTCAAGTTCAGCTGCACCTGTCTTACTACTGATAACTTCGAATTGAACAATCTCTTATAACTGATTTCCATTTAACCTGTTAACTAATATAACAGACTCTAATTGATTCAGAACCTGCTCACTGCAAACTGAATGCAACCGTTTATTATTTAAAGATACAGTACCTGTAATTCTGGAACTGAAGTCTCAGTACCTTCTAAGTGTCTTAATAAAATAACAAAGTCCCAAGAAATCTGCAGTTGTGTTCCTCATCAATTAATGTAGACGTGACAGTCCTACTCCCCAGCGGCGGTTTACCCTACAGGGAGAGGAGACAACCGGTGTGACGGACAGCCCAGATCAGAGACTGTAAAGACCCATATTTTATTCCCCCTGTTTCCCCTGGTTCGGCACTTTCCATAGAACCGAACGCTAGCTCCCTGGCGGCCATTCGCATGTACCACATGCACCACAGTACCCGCATCGCCCTGTAGGGCCTACTCACCGCCATAGCCCTGGTCACAGGCCCACCATCTCGCCACTGTGGGGGGATCTGGAAGGCCTCTTGGCGGCCGCACGCCGGCTGGAAGGTGCCGCCCGGATCCAGGGGCAGGCTGTGATGCAGCCGCGGGAGGGGGAGGCTGCAATACCCGCGTGATGGTGGTAGGCCACACATCCTGCACAACAGTAGTAGCTACAGACATGTGGGCCTGGCCTATGTCCCGGGCCTGGGCTACTACTCCTCAACCGGGCCCGAGGTGCAGCATCCTGGGACAATCTAACCTGTGGGTGGGAACGCCAGCAGTGCCAGTGCAGTCCCCAGGAACAGGGGCTGCAGGGGAGGCCCCTGAAGGAGCCTGGCTATGGGGTGGAAGTGAGAATATATATATATTATTTTTTCTTTTTATTCTTTATTTTGGTGTGCATAGTGATGACAAACATGCCGGCATTGCTACGACAGCAGATGCCGGCTATATTGGGTTAGTAGACATAGGTTGCATCAGCACATTTTTTATAATATTCGCACTTGACTCTGGATTAAACAGTAACTATTTCAGTATAACAGGCAACATAAAACGTGGAAGACTGGAGTGCAGACTGACATTAAGGTTAAGTAATGGAATTACATGCTTAACAGTTCGGACGGCACCCGAGGAAGGTATTGCCACATTACAAGCTATCAGGAAGGTATTGTCACAAGATGGTCTCTCCGACATGTTTTGCACACATTAGTAACTGTGGATTTTACATCAATACTTGCACTATTGCTAGTTAGTAATTGAAGGCATATTCAACATAGCTTAATAGCAGGTAGTAACTGTGAGTTATAAAGTATGTACGAAATAAATGAACATTAGTATGTTAAGAGTAGGAGAGATAACAGTTATACATATACATATCAGTCAGATGTGAGCACACCGTTGCAGGGAGACTAGAGTGCGACCATTGTGACTAGGAAGGGATAGAGGTAAGTAGGCCGTTATCGGATTTTGGGCATCACATTTCTTGCCTGAGTGTTTAATGTCCCAGTGGGCTGTTCATCCGATGCCTCTTGGTGGGAGGCCGCCACAGCTTGGTTGCCAATGTCCAGTGAGCTTCTTCCACACAACCCTCCAGTTCTGAGTGCCTGGTGTCTTGTCCGCATCTCCTCTCCGCCGGGGATCAGTGGTTAGAGGACGGGGCGATATTGCAGTTGCTGTGCTCCGCTGGTGTAGTTGTGGCTTTGTCTGCCTTTCGTGTGCTGTGGTGCGGTGTGCCTTTCGCGGACTACCTGTTTGACCTGGTCGGTTGCTGGATATATGCAGGGTTTGTGACGCTTTGTATTTTCTCCGCCGCGTATGGTATGTGGCAGAGGGGGTTACGGAGACGGCTGTTCGGCGGGGGCGAAATAAGTCCTCCCTCCAGCCCCAGGCTGGGATGAAGTCCAACGTCTTTAAACACTGACCCGGGCTCCTCCATGGGCCGGGTCTTTCCCTCAGTGGGAGTAACGGGGGGATCTGGTGGTCTGTCGCCTTCTGTGGCGGACCTCCCTCCGTCCGTGTGGACGACGTCTTCGGGTCAAGCCCTTGGTGGGCCCAGGTGGGCTAGCGTTGAGAAGTGCAGGCTTATTTGAGTGCGTTAGGCCTGAGGGAGTCCTCTGCTCCCTCTGTCTCCCGCCGCCCCGTTCACGGACTCGGGGCTGAAGCGGTTTACATAGCAGGTGGTTCTCCAGAGCGGTCCATAGCTTTTGGAAGTGCTTATTTAGCCGCTGTAACATGCGGTCTGCTTGTGTGCCGTCTCAGCAGGTCACATTCACCATTTTAGTTTGTCTTTCCTTGCTTGGTAATACCCTGTGCTGGGTCTGTATGTCTGTGCCGTGCCGTTTGAATTATACAGGCGAGTAGGGGCCGGGATAACCCCCTCTGGTCTAGTGGGGGGGGGGTAGGAGATTGCTTGCTCTCGCTGGTTACCAGGAAGCAGGGAGGTCGGCCGCCTTTCCCCTGCTCCGGTCTCCCATGCTTAGTCCGTTTGGTAGAGTCTTGGGGTTAGTTGCTTAGTCCCCTCTGGGCTCTTAGCATGCCCGTCGGTGGGATGCAGTCACGGTTTAGCCGGAGTTAAAATCGCTTTTTTCCGCTTTTCTAGCAGGAGCTCCAGACACACACGTCTGATCCTCTTGCCTGTCAGGCTCCGCCCCTGAAGTGAGAATATTAATTACGGAGGTGCCGGCCACCATCCAGCACAGCAGCAGCTCTGAGGGATGCCAAAATAGCCTTGACATCCATCCCTCAAGCAGAGTAACCTACAGGCCCAGGACAAACAGGAGCAGACCGAGGAGAAGCTGTTTGCTGGCCCAAATCCCAAGTGGCACTGAGGTAAGACCATCCAACCAAATCCACACAATCTCACCCACACATTCATACACAACCAATCACAAGCATTCATCGCCACACGAATACATGTGCCCTTGTCCGCTTAGCTGTGCTATCTCTCCAGGGCCTAATCACTGGGAAGAATTCTGGTTTTAATTTAATTTATAATGAGTGAATTAATGAATAAATGGTATTAGTTAATTTGTATTAGTGTTGGGGTATGTCTGCAATAGCTGCTCAGTCGCTAGTTTAATATTACAGTGAGAAGCCATACCTTTTGTGACGAATTGAACTTCACCACTGGCTTTTGGAGAGGCCTGCTTGCCAGCCTCTTGCCCTGTGACTATGACCCCTGGGTGCATTGCCTTTTAAAAACTCAATTTGTGCAGATTATCGCACAATATCGCCTAAAGTACTGTTTCTGCCCCTTTAAGATCTATTGGCAAGGAAGTGGCACTTCGCATACAGCCGAAGTGCCTAAGTAGTTGAAGTGGACGCCATTCGACATTTGAACACGTGGTGGCCGCATGGGCTAAAACCGCGAATAGACTTCAGGGGGACTTAGCCTTGAATGCCATGGAGCTATTTTCAGCATGAAAACATCGCGGTTCCCGGTCGGTATTTATGGGACTTTATAAAAATGTGTGTTTTTTCGGCCTGTGGATAATTAAGTTATTCCATTAGCTAGCTTAATTATATCACAGGCAGAGGGGAGGGATTGCTGACTGTATGTGGGAGTGTTACTATGTTAATTATTGTTTCTATTGGTTTGGTGACTTTGTGTCCTGTGCTCCACAAGATCCAAGTGGATGGTAACCTTGTGGGGAAAATGTGTATAAAGAAATGCCTTTGTGCTCATTAAATCAGAGTTCATCTTAACCCTCAATACGTAGCCTTGTCTCGTTATTGTAGGGAACTGCTATAATCACGCTGAGGATTGCTATACTTGGTATACTCCCCTGGGCTCTAATCACTTGCCTCTTTTAAGAGCTGTTCCTGTTACGCTCTCCTGGAGGAGAGGTCTCCCCCACACGGTCCTGGATGTCAGAGGTTGATCCTGGGTGGAAGGAAGACGGCGAGACTCCAGTTAAGCTACAGTGGTTGTGGAGTCTGTGGTGGTTGTGGTGTCCGGTGCGGTGCTTATGGTCCTCGGCGTCAGCTAGGAAGCGTCCGTCAACGGAGGTGCCTAGTCGGGGTGCCAGGTGATCCGTTTCACCCTTGGTTGCAGAATGGAGAGCCGGGACAATGGGGGGCACAGGGGGACCAGTATGTAAATAGCCACTTGGCAGCAATAGCTGTTGACCTCACAGACTTTTATAACCCTTTCAGGGTATTAGGGGGAGGAAGCAGTGGGGAGCAGATCAATATCAATCACTCACTAATTGCAGTGATAGAAAGGCTAAAAATTAAATTGGTTTGTCTGAACAAAAATTCACAATGGAATGTGGATAAACCAACTATCTCTCTGGAAACCCCACCTCCGGATCTATTGGATTTGTATGAAATAGTAATACTGTCAAAATTGAAAAACCTTATCTCATTTGTTTAACCCTTTGACAGCCACATTGCAAAGAATTGTGACTGGCACATTTTTGGCACTGTAAGGGTTGAAACCTATCATTATGTATTATACAGTATGCAGGGAGTTGGTTAATATACTGTACCTGATCTGATGCAATAACTTATGCAAACATTTCAAATTATTACAATTGTAAAAAGAAGACGTGGTGTGGCAGACTCTCCCATGCCAAGGCCTTTCGGAGAGGCTTGAAAGCCAGCCTCTTGCTGACAGACTATTGGCCTAGTCCCAAGAGCCCTGAAAGAGCCACATTGTGCATTGTTAGTTTGATAATGCTGCAGCGCCCTCTGCTGACTGAGTGGAAGTTACATTTGCATAATGCTGGTATGGAAATTAGGGCAACCAAATAAGTAGTTAAATGTATATATTGTTGCTTTTTATTGCATGTGAAAATGTTACTTGTATTATATAGTTCATGTATTAATTATACTTGCTCATTCTCCAATGTTCTGTATATTTGTATTTTTAAATGCTTTTCACCACATTTTTAATGATAAGGCACCAAAAATAAAGAATTGTCTGTTAGTTCCACTGGGAACTGTGTGGCCTGTTCCTGGCCAATCCATGTCAGTTAGCTCCTCCTTCTCAGCTAATAGGAAAGGAATTTAAATTTCAAATGATGGTATATAAAGAATCCACCTCCCCAGAATAAGCAGTCTTTTTTCCTGTCCTCCAGCTGTTAGGCAGCACAGGTTTTATTTTAGAGTTCACCTGCCATTAGTTTTTCATTATGGCATCCTTGGGAAGTTCAGCCTCTCTCCCCAAGGAAGAACCCAGATACAGCCCAAGCAGTTTGAGACTCCCTTGGTTAGGATTACTATGATAGTTTATAGTAATTGAAGATTGGTCGTTGCTGGACTAAATTCTACAACTTTTAAGTCGAATATTGAGGTAAGTGCTTGTTGGGTGTACTAAGATGGCCGCCGTGGTCGATTTCGGCTTTGCAAGTAATTATTTTCATCTTTATTGACTTCAGTGTCCTCTGGCAGACCTGTTCCATGCCTTTTCCCTTTAAAACAAACTTGGTGATTCTACCTAAGGAATTCAAAACGGCCGATTGGCATCTTCCTGTTTGCACTGAGCATGTGCAAACTGCTTTAAAGGGCCAGGGTGACATTTAAGGAAGTTCACTGAAAAGGTTTTTTAAGGTATTTATTTCTTTCTGGATGATTTGTTTGGTGAATTTTCTGCTGCCAATTTTGGTTTTAACTCTGATCTTTATCAAATTCCACTGATGGTTTTAACCATCTCAAATATTATTGATGTCCTTAAAATGGATAGTGCCCACATGGGTTCAAACCACACTCCTGGAACATGTTCCAATGGACAAATGTCCGCGTGGGTTCAGACCCCACTCCTGGTACAAAATGCCATTGAGGGTTTTAACCATCCCAAATATTATTAATAAAGGTAAGGGAATTACTATAATTTGCTGTTAAAGGTTGTTAATAAGTTTTATTTTGCTGGTATATGTTTGTAATTAGTTCAATTGCTTAGTAGACTTTTGGTGACCATGGCTTCCTCTTCCTCTACCTCTAGAATCAGATATAGAAGTATAATTTGAGCTTTTTATCTATATTATAAAAGAGTGCCTAATGGCTATACCTGTGTATAGGTGGCCCAATCGTGATGTATTGATCCTGATGAAAGCCACGGACGATGGCTGAAACGTCGATCGCTTTTTAACAAGGAATGAAATAAAGGAATAATTTTATGAAGAAAAGACCGTGAGTGCAAGCCTTTTTCTAACTATATTATAATTTATGGCACTGGCTGGAAACTGCACCCGGCATTTTGGAAATTTATAGTGTGTGTGCAAGGACAAACAGAGACATTATATATATACACATATACACACAATCCTACCGATACATATCTGTATATATATTGCAGCCTGATACAGCCTGAGAGATGAAGTTCCAAGGATAACAGAAAATTCAGGAAATGTCACACCTGCCTATCGGATGCAATTGAAGGGGAATATGTATGCAGAGACGGATTTTAATCATAGCATATGAAGGAGCATCTATATCGGCAGAAACCATTAACCCAAATCTGGCAGAGGTCATTTCTAAGGCTGTGGCTGCTGGGATTAAAGAGGCGACTTGCAAGAGTCATTCCTTTAAAAAACCTAAAAGAGTAAGAGAAGATTCCTCAAGCTTTATGTCAGAGGTTCAGATCCCAGATGGCTCTAACTCATCAGATGGAGAGAGCATGGATTACTCTTCCAGCCTAGACGGCTAGGTGGTTGATTCACTAATTTATCTAATTAGAGACACTCTAAGTATCCCAGAGGATTGTGGAGAAGCGAAGGACTCAGATATATACTTTGAGGACCTGCACAGGAGAAGAATAATTTTTCCCTTTATATCTCCACCATTAAAGATCTGATAGAATCAGAAGGGGGATTAAAAAAAAAAACAGAGACACGTTTTTCAACCAAAGGGAAAGTCGATATATTAATCCCATTCCAAGTGTCCGGACACATAATGCTGGAAAATTGGGGGTATAGCAAAGTGATAGAGAATGTGGCTGCAGATCAAGAGGTCTCAAGTTCAAATCCTGATGCCCCCCCAAAAAAAGAAAATCATGAATTCAAAGTTACCTTCAAATCCTTTTCTTGGGTACCATTAATTCTACTATTTTAAAAACACAACATTGAAAGTGGATGCGGCTATAATCAAAGTGTCAAAAAGAGCTGTTTTACCAATAGGCAGTGCAGCATCTTTGAGGAAACCAATGGAAAAATGATTGGATGCTAACCTGGTCAAGACTTACTCTTTAGGGGCAGTAATGCATCCTGCAGTGGCCTTAACATTGTTGTCAAGGGCTCTAAGTGTCTGGATCACTACACTTTTTAAAGACATCTCTAAGGCACTAACAGAGATACATTACTGGAAATTTAAAAGGATTTAAAATTCACTTCAGATTTCATCACAGAAGCATTGGTAGTCCTTACCAAGCTTATATCCAAAGCTATGGGCCATTCAATCTCAGCCAAGAGAGCCCTTTGGTTGAGAACATGGGGTGCAGATAATTCAGCAAAACTAATCTATGCCTACTGCCTTTTCCGGGAAACCTTCTATTTGGAAAACTCTTAGACAATGCTACCTAAGGTGGCTGAAGGGGGAAAAAGTTCTCCTGCCACTGGACAGAAGAATAAAGCAAAATCCTAACGGTTGGAGCAGAGGATACAAAGAACAAAATTCCTTTTGAGACTCCAGATCTTTTGGCCTGGGAGAGAATATTTTAGAGTGCTATTTTCCAAGGAGATATCTGACTGCCATTTTGAAGTCAAGAATAAATTTGTTCCAAGTTTGTTGCAAAATTGACATGTTTTTTTTTCCTTTCTTTGGATCACCAGCAAAAAACATATGTGAGAGAGACTGAACTTGTTGGCGCAAGTCTCTTTTCAGCTAGAGGCTGATGAGACAGCTCCGTGGGCTAATACATTATCAGTAGAATCTATTTCCCCCCTCCCTTGGGGGTTGCAGCTTCAGATCCTGGCAGTGTTGACTCAGCTCTTCATCCCTCCGATGTAGATGTAATGAGTACCATTAAATTGGGTAATAGTAACAACCCCTGGACGTACTTGGAAACCAGAGTTATCTGAATGTACCTTTTCTGGTTACATACTTTGTTATTATTATTATTATGTAACAATGTGACATACTAGAAGGAACAACAGAGTCAATCATCCAAAACCCAAAAGAGGAAGAGGAAAATCGTTTGTTTGGCAGGTGGCAGGAAACAGATCCCACCTTGCAAAATTTAATTGAATCTAGTTCTTGCACATCATAGATCTTTCAGTTCTGTCAGTTATAGAGAAAAGGAAAAACCTATGCAAGAATTCCTAGACAAGCTCCTTCAACAGCACGTGATTTGTTGTATTCCTTCCAAAGAAAGATTCCAAGAAATTTACTCTTCTGTTTTCCTTGCTCCAAAACCATCAGAGAAATGGAGAATGAATTTGGATCTGAAAAAGGTGAACTTGCTATTAAAGAAAGAACTTTCAAGATGGAGAGTCTTCAGACTGTGATTCCTCAAATATATATCCTACAGAATGGCTGACCTCCATAGATCTTCAAAACGCATACTATCACATCCCTGTAGCACTTGTAGCACTTAGACAGATGTTTGACAGTCATTTCCAATTCCTAGGTATGCCGATTGGTCCAAGCTCCGCACCCAGTACATTCACAAAGATCCTGATCCGCCTAAATGCTCTCCTATGGGAATAAGGAATGAGAATATTCCATTATCTGGAAGATAATCTGATTGTGAACAAATCAAAACGAAGACTGATAAGAGATACAGAGACAGTCATTCAGAACTTACAAGATTTTGGCTGTATTATAAACGTCAGCAAATATCAACTGCAACCATGGTACCTACTAAGGTGAAACACATTGACCCAAACCACACGGGAGCATGTTGGAGATGCGGAGATGATACGGGTGATGTCCTGCACATGTGGTGGACATGCCCGGCCATAGTTAAAATATGGGCAGACGCCCAATCACTAATACAAACTATAGGACGCACGGACATACCGCTAACACCAGAAAATTTTCTTCTACAACACATCCCGCCGCACCTACCTAAACCCCTAAAATATCTTATCTTTCGTATCACTATTACGGTAATCACACTAATAACTAAAGCCTGGTTGCAAAAAGATCCACCAACAATAGAAATGTGCATACTGCGGCTAGACACGATCAAATCCTATGAATGCACTACAAGATCATATAGAGCTCCAAAAACATTTTGGGCGGAAGCGTGGAAAATGTGGGATGCTCATAGAAATTCCCAGAAATAATTTGCGAAAACATGGCAACATAGCCCACTAGGGAGAGAGGATACCAAACCCATCACAACCTAAGAGACAATGTAAGGAATAACGCAATAGTTTCTCGGGGAACAAACAATGTTTATACCCCCTCATACTCCCCCCCATCCACCCGACCCCCCCCCCCACCTCCCCAGTTTATAGGGATAACATATGTTCACTCCAAGTTTCTAAAAGGACGGTACAACCAAAACCCAACGGCTCACTTTGCTGTAACATAAAGTGCCCTAGATTGTGGGGGACACTGAAAGACATGAATAGTGACCGCACCCACAGTCAAGAAACACCACAACATGGCTAGGCACTGCGATGGGCTATTCCAAGACTATAGCTTGCTCCCATCTTACATGTCAATTTCGTGTATAATAAAGGACCGATACCGTTCTGACTGATGAAAACGAATCTGAACATTTAAACCTTTATTTAGGATGAAATATAAACTATGGGCAAGTTTAACAAACACGGAGACCCCACAACTAGGCTATACTCTAGGCCTCAGGCACTATGTGAAGCTATATTCATTGTAACCATATTCATTGTAACCATATTCATTGTAACCATTGAAACTATTGTATGTAAGACAAAGAGAACGTCTTGTATTTGTACCTTGAAAAATTGTATAATAAAAAAAAAAAAAAAAACAGCATTAACGCCCAGTACTCCCAAGCAACCAAGTCCTGCTGTATCTTCAGAGCAGAGACTGGGCCCCTTAAAACAGCATTAACACCCAGTACTCCCAAGCAACCAAGTCCTGCTGTATCTTCAGAGCAGAGGTATCATATCTGGAAGATCTTTTAAACCTCTTCCCACCCCCCCTTCCTTCTCTTTCCCGTCATTTGAAATACACTCAATTCGCCTTTTCAAACCCTTCTCTGCTAACATTGGTGTTATTTACCGTCCCCCTGGTTCCCCTCTTCTCTTCCTTGACCACTTTGCTGCCTGGCTACCCTATTTCCTCTCTTCTAATATTCCATCCCTAATTCTCGGGGACTTCAATATTCCTATAAACCCACCTTTGACCTCTGCAGCCACTAAACTACTTTCAATTACTTCCTCCCTCGGGCTATCGCAGTGGGCAAATTCTCCCACCCATGTAGCTGGCAATACCCTTGACCTAATCTTCACTTATGCATGTACAGTATCTAATATCTGCAACACTCCATATCCACTCTCTAATCACCACCTCTTATCATTTGCTCTCACGTACCCCCTCACCCAACAACCTCAGCCTAACCCCCCTCAACTCAGGAGGGACCTTAATTCTCTTGATCTCCAACAGTTGTCAGCTGACATTGATTCACAACTGCTGTCCATCCCTTCCCTCTCCTGTCCTTCACTGGCCATCTCCATATATAACTCTACTCTTACATCTGCCTTGAACACTGCAGCACCACTCCAAACCAGCACCTTGAGGAGGACCCGCCCCCAACCATGGCATACTAAATCAACGCGCTACCTGCAAAGATGCTCCCGTTGTGCTGAACGCTCCTGGAGGAAGTCTCGTACCCAATCAGACTTTCTCCATTATAGATTCATATTGTGTTCATACAGTGCAGCCCTTGCCCTTGCCAAACAGTCCTATTTTCCCTCTCTCATTAGTTCATGTTCCCACAACCCCAGGCGTCTCTTTGACACCTTTAATTCTCTTCTTCACCCTGCTGTGTCCACCCCCAAAACTAACCTTACTGCTGATAACTTTGCATGTTACTTCACTGACAAGATTGAACAGCTAAAGAAAGAATTCTCCCCTCCTTGCATTTCTGTTTCTCAATCACACCTAGATCATGCATCTCCTACCCTTCAGACATTCTCCCCAGCTACTAACCAAGAGGTGGCTGCTCTTCTTTGCTCCGCTTGCCCCACCACTTGCCCGCTCGATCCTGTCCCATCTCACCTTATCAGATCTCTCTCCACTTGTCTCATGCCTTCTCTAACACACATCTTCAACTGTTCGCTCTCTTCTGGCATCGTCCCTGCTGACCTTAAACATGCCACTGTAGTACCTATACTAAAAAAACCATCCCTCGACCCATCCACCCTCTCTAACTACCGTCCCATATCCCTGCTCCCTTTTTCCTCAAAGCTTCTCTGAAAGACTTGTCTTTACCCGTGTGTCTCATTTCCTCAATTCCAACTCTCTCCTTGACCCCCTTCAATCTGGCTTCCGCCCTCTCCACTCTACTGAGACTGCCCTTATCAAAGTTACTAACAACCTAATCACAGCTAAATCCAAAGGCCACTACTCCATACTAATTCTTCTTGACCTCTCAGCGGCCTTTGACACCGTTGATCATGCTCTCCTTCTTCAAACTCTTCAATCGCTTGGTCTCTGTGACTCTGTCCTCTCGTGGTTTTCCTCTTATCTCTCCCAACGCTCATTCAGTGTCTCCTTTTCTAATACCTCCTCCCCTCGCCCTGTCTCGGTTGGAGTCCCCCAAGGCTCCGTCCTTGGTCCCCTTCTATTTTCTCTTTATACTGCCTCTCTTGGCAAACTTATTACCTCTTTTGGATTCCACTACCACCTGTACGCTGATGACACCCAGCTATATCTCTCCTCCCCGGACCTCTCCCCTGCTGTCCTGCAACGTGTCACTGCTTGCCTTTCTTCCATCTCCAACTGGATGTCCTCCCGCTTTCTGAAACTCAATCTCTCAAAAACTGAGCTGCTTGTCTTTCCTCCTCCTAATACTGATCCTCCTCTTTCGCTCTCTCTTCAAGTTTGTGGTACCAACATCAGTCCATCCTTGCAAGCGCGCTGTCTTGGCGTCATACTTGACTCTGGTCTCACCTTTGAGCCTCACATCCAGCATGTTGCCAAATCCTGTAGATTCCATCTTAAAAACATAGCCCGCATCCGCCCCTTTCTTGCACCAGATACTACCAAGGAGCTTGTCCATGCTCTAGTAATTTCCCGCATGGATTATTGTAACCCTCTCCTGACTGGTCTTCCCAATAGCCGTACTGCACCCCTACAGTCCGTAATGAACGCTGCTGCTAGATTGATTTTCCTCTCTAGTCGTTTCTCTCACACCTCACCCCTCTGCCAGTCCTTACATTGGCTTCCTGTATGCTATAGGAGTCAATTCAAGGTACTAACTCACACCTATAAAGCACTGAACAACTCTAGCCCCTCTTATATCTCCTCACAGATCCTTAGGTATGTCTCTTCTCGGTCTCTCCGCTCTGCCCGTGACCACCTCCTGTCCGTTGTCCGCACTCGTACGGCCAACTCACGCTTGCAGGACTTCTCGCGGGCGGCTCCCTTCCTATGGAATAGCCTGCCTACCGCCATCAGACTTTCCCCTAGTCTTGCATCTTTTAAGAAGTGCCTTAAAACCCATCTCTTTAGGAAAGCTTATGGCCTCCAAGACTAACCCCTACCTCACATACCTGTCTCTTGCCCTCTCCTAAAGGGCAGCCCACCTTATTTGATTGCAAATTCCTGTCCTAATGTGTTTTACACCCCACCTCCTATAGAATGTAAGCTCGATTGAGCAGGGTCCTCTTCAACCTATTGTTCCTGTAAGTTTATTTGTAATTGTCCTATTTATAGTTAAATCCCCCTCTCATAATATTGTAAAGCGCTGCGGAATCTGTTGGCGCTATATAAATGGCAATAACAATAATAATAATAATTAAACGTTTTAACAAAGGAGCAATGAGAATTAGACCATCTGTTTAAAAACTTTATCCCAACATGGGACTTGCCTACAGTTTTGCATAGTCTGACAGGCACGCCCTTTGAGTCAATGGATTCTTCATCTTTAGGGGTTTTAACACTGAAATGTGGTTTTCCTTGTTGCCATCACCTCAGCCAGAAGAGCTTCAGAATTACAAGAATTACAAGAATTACATTATTCATTCAAAAGGTTCCTTTCCCAATTTCACCTGAATCAGGAGATTATCCTACCTTCTTCCTTGGAAAGTCCTTCTTCTGAAGAAGAATCCCTTTGGCATACTTTGGATGGGGTTAGGTCTTTAGGCATTTACCTTGATCTTACTAAAGAATTTAGTAAGTCAAATAGACTTTTATTGTACCTTTTTGGTTACCATAGATGTATATCTGCCTCTGTTTCTACTATCAGGAGATGGATTACTTCTGCGATTCAGAAAGCTTACAGGGTCACTGACAAACCAGTGCCGGAAGGTGTTAAAGCTCTCTCGACTTAAGGCTGTCTTGGCCTCTTTGGCGGATACTTCGACGGAAGTTTGTAGGGCTGTAGCCTGGTCATTTTTCAACACTTTTGTAAAGCACTATCGCCTAGACGTTTCAGGCTCCTGTGCCTCCTCATTTGGGAGAAATGTCCTACTTCCACAACTGATGTTTGATTAAATTTGGCATAGGTATAATGTTTTTTTTTTTATCACTCCTCCTTTACTTTTGCTTGGGAAGTCCCAAAGGTGATGCTGACATGGATTGGCCAGGAAAACAGAAAATTGTTACAATACTTACTGTAATGTTCTTTTCCTGGACAATATCCATGTCAGCATTAGTGATGTACCGAACGGTTCGCTGGCGAATAGTTCCTGGCGAACACGGCAGGCGAACATATGCGCGGTTCGATCTGCCCCCTATTTGTCATCATTGCGTAAACTTTGACCCTGTGCCTTACAGTCAACAGACACATTCCAGCCAATCAGCAGCCGACCCTCCCTTCCAGACCCTCCCACCTCCTGTACAGCATCCATTTTAGATTCATTCTGAAGCTGCATTCTTAGATAGAGTCGGGAAAGTGTAGCTGCTGCTCATTTGATAGGGAAATGGATAGATAGGCTAGTGTATTCAGTGTCCACTACAGTCCTGAAGGACTCATCTGATCTCTGCTGTAAGGACAGCACCCCAAAAAGCCCTTTTTAGGGCTTGAACATCAGTCTGCTTTTTTTTCCTGTGTAATCTAATTGCAGTTGCCTGGCTGCCAGCTTCTGTGTCAGGCTCACAGTGGATACTGTGCCCACTTGCCCAGTGCCACCACTCATATCTGGTGTCACAATAGCTTGCATTTAAAAACAAAAAAATAGTTTTCACTGGTATAGATTGAATAGCAGTTAGTTGTCTTCAAGAGTGTGTGTCAGGCCTACAGCGTCTACTCTGCCAACCTCTGCCAGTGCACAGTGCCACTCATATCTGGTGTCACAATAGCGTGCATTTAAAAACCAAAAGCTTTTTTTTTCACTGTAATAGATTGAATAGCAGTTAGTTGTCTGCAAGCGTCTGTGTGTCCGGCCAACAGCGTGTACTCTGCCAACCTCTGCCAGTGTACTTTGACACTCATATCTGGTGTCACAATAGCTTGCATTTAAAAACAAAACACTTTTTCACTGTTATAGATTGAATAGCAGTTAGTTGTCTTCAAGAGTGTGTGTCGGGCCTACAGCGTCTACTCTGCCAACCTCTGCCAGTGCACAGTGCCACTCATATCTGGTGTCACAATAGCTTGCATTTAAAAACCAAAAGCTTTTTTTTTCACTGTAATAGATTGAATAGCAGTTAGATGTCTGCAAGCGGGTGTCAGGCCTACAGCGTGTACTCTGCCAACCTCTGCCAGTGCACAGTGCCACTCATATCTGATGTCACAATAGCGTGCATTTAAAAACCCAAAAACTTTTTTCACTGTTATAGATTGAATAGCAGTTAGTTGTCTTAAAGCGGGTGTCAGGCCTACAGCGTGTACTCTGCCAACCTCTGCCAGTGCACAGTGCCACTCATATCTGGTGTCACAACAGCATGCATTTAAAAACTAAAAAAGTTTTTGACTGTAATATAATAGCAGTCACTGTCCTTCAAAAGTGTGTGTCAGGCCTACAGTGTGTACTCTGCCAACCTCTGCCAGTGCACAGTGCCACTCATATCTGGTGTCACAATAGCGTGCATTTAAAAACAAAAAAAAATGTTTTCACTGTTATAGATTGAATAGCAGTTAGTTGTCTTCAAGCGTGTGTGTCAGGCCTACAGCGTCTACTCTGCCAACCTCTGCCAGTGCACAGTGCCACTCATATCTGGTGTCACAATAGCGTGCATTTAAAAACAAAAAAAAATGTTTTCACTGTTATAGATTGAATAGCAGTTAGTTGTCTTCAAGCGTGTGTGGCAGGCCTACAGCATCTACTCTGCCAACCTCTGCCAGTGCACATTGCCACTCTTATCTGGTGTCACAATAGCATGCATTTAAAAACCAAAAAACTTTTTGACTGTAATATAATAGCAGTCACTGTCCTTCAAAAGTGTGTGTCAGGCCTACAGTGTGTACTCTGCCAACCTCTGCCAGTGCACAGTGCCACTCATATCTGGTGTCACAATAGCGTGCATTTAAAAACAAAAAAGTTTTTTCACTGTTATAGATTGAATAGCAGTTAGTTGTCTTCAAGCGTGTGTGTCAGGCCTACAGCGTCTACTCTGCCAACCTCTGCCAGTGCACAGTGCCACTCATATCTGGTGTCACAATAGCGTGCATTTAAAAACAAAAAAAAATGTTTTCACTGTAATCGATTGAATAGCAGTTAGTTGTCTGCAAGTGGGTGTGTCAGGCCTACAGCGTCTACTCTGCCAACCTCTGCCAGTGCACAGTGCCACTCATATCTGGGGTCACAATAGCGTGCATTTAAAAACAAAAAAGTTTTTGACTGTAATATAATAGCAGTCAGTGTCCTTCATAAGTGTGTGTTAGGCCTACAGCATCTACTCTGCCAACCTCTGCCAGTGCACATTGCCACTCTTATCTGGTGTCACAATAGCATGCATTTAAAAACCAAAAAACTTTTTGACTGTAATATAATAGCAGTCAGTGTCCTTCATAAGTGTGTGTCAGGCCTACAGCGTGTACTCTGCCAACCTCTGCCAGTGCACATTGCCACTCATATCTAGTGTCACAATATTGTGCATTTAAAAACAAAAACAAAAATTTCACTGTTATAGATTGAATAGCAGTTAGTTGTCATCAAGCGGGTGTGTCAGGCCTACAGCGTGTACTCTGCCAACCTCTGCCACTGCACAGTGCCACTCATATCATGTCTCAGAGTAGCTTGCACGCATAGTACCACTAATCCCCCAAAAAATGACAGGCAGACGCAGGCCACCCCGCAGGGGCCGTCGTGGTCATGGAGCTGTGATTCCCTTTTGCCCTAGAATAATGCCCAGTTTTCAGAGGCCATGTACCCTGAACTTGAAAAGTTCTGAGGACATAGTTGACTGGCCGCTTAGAACCTTGACGCACCATCCTCCTCCAGCTTAGCTTCGGGCACCTCTCACCACTCACCCGCCTGCCGCCACCACCAACACTAGCACCACAGCCGCTTCACTTTATCTGTCAGAGGAGTTATTTACACATCCGTTTGAAGAAATGAGTGATGCGCAACCATTATTGCCAGAGGATGTAGATAACAGGGATATGTCTCAGTCAGGCAGCATTACACACATGGACGTACGGTGTGATGATGATGATGTTGTAACCGCTGCTGCTTCCTTTGCTGAGTTGTCAGATACAAGTGAAGCTGTTGATGATGACGATGCGTCCATGGATGCCACGTGGTTGCCCGCTCGGCAAGAAGAAGAACAGGGCGAAAGTTCAGATGTGGAGACAGAGAGGAGGAGGAGACGAGTTGGAAGTAGTGGGAGGTCATCGCAAGGAGCTAGTGGCACAGTCAGACAGCATGCATCGGCACCCGGGGGCAGCCCGACAGCACGCCAATCAACGCATGCTGTGTCCACCACCAGAATGCCGTCATTGCAGAGCTCAGCAGTGTGGATTTTTTTTTGTGTGTCTGCCTCTGACAACAGCGATGCCATTTGCAACCTGTGCCAAAAGAAACTTAGTCGTGGGAAGTCCAACACCCACCTAGGTACAACTGCTTTGCGTAGGCACATGATCGCACATTACAAACGCCTATGGGTTCAACACATGAGTACAAGCAGCACACAAACTCAAAGCCACCATCCTCCTCCTGGTACAGCATCTTCAGCCACATCAACCACTGCTGTCCTCCTTGCCCCCTCTCAACCATCTGCCACTCCATCTCTCGCCTTGAGCAGTTCCCGCTCATCTGCCCACAGTCAGGTGTCTGTCAAGGACATGTTTGAGCGTAAGAAGCCAATGTCAGAAAGTCACCCCCTTGCCTGGCGTCTGACAGCTGGCTTGTCTGAACTATTAGCCCGCCAGCTTTTACCATACAAGCTGGTGGAGTCTGAGGCCTTCAAAAAATGTGTAGCTATTGGGACACCGCAGTGGAAGGTACCCAGACGAAATTTATTTTCACAAAAGGCAATCCCCAACCTGTACTCGATTGTGCAAAAGGAAGTAATGGCATGTCTGGCACACAGTGTTGGGGCAAGGGTCCATGTGACCACTGATACCTGGTCTGCAAAGCATGGTCAGGGCAGGTATATCACCTACACTGTGCATTGGGTAAACCTGCTGACGGCTGCCAAGCATGGAATGCGTGGCATTGCAGAGGAGTTGGTGACACCGCCACGACTTGCAGGCAGTCCTGCTGCCACCTCCTTTACTCCTCCTACTCCATCCTCTTCCATAACCTCCTCGGCTGAGTCCTCTTCTGCTGCTGCATCTTGCTCCACATCAACGGCACCCCCCCAGCTCCCCAGGTACTATTCCACATCCCGGATACGGCAGTGTCACGCCGTCTTGGGTTTGACTTGTTTGAAAGCAGAGAGTCACACCGGACAAGCACTCCTGTCCGCCCTGAACGCACAGGTGGAAAAGTGGCTGACTCCGCAGCAACTGGAGATCGGCAAAGTGGTTTGTGACAACGTAACAAATTTGTTGGCGGCATTGAAGTTGGGCAAGTTGACACATGTGTCGTGCATGGCACATATGTGTAATCTGATCGTACAACGCTTTGTGCATAAGTACACAGGCTTACTGGACGTCCTGAAGCAGGCCAGGAAGGTGTGTGGCCATTTCAGGCATTCCTACACGGCCATGGCGTACTTTGCAGATATCCAGCGGCGAAACAACATGCCAGTGAGGTGGTTGATTTGCGACAGCCCGACACGTTGGAATTCAACACTCCTAATGTTCGACTGCCTGCTCCAACTAGAAAAAGCCGTTAATTAATATTTGTATGACCGGGGTGCTAGGACAGTCTCTGGGGAGCTGGGAATTTTTTGGCCACGTTACTGGACGCTCATGCGCAATGCCTGTAGGCTCATGCGTCCTTTTGAGGAGGTGACAAACCTAGTCAGTCGCACCGAAGGCACCATCAGCGACATCATACCATTTGTTTTCTTCCTGGAGCGTGCCCTGCGAAGAGTGCTGGATCAGGCCGTAGATGAGCGTGAAGAGGAAGAGTTGTGGTCACCATCACCACCAGAAACAACCTTATCAGCATCGCTTGCCAGACCCGCGGCAACGCTGGAAGAGGATTGTGAGGAAGAGGAGTCAGAGGAGGAATGTGGCTTTGAGGAGGAAGAGGAAAACCAACCACAACAGGCATCCCAGGGTGCTCGTTGTCACCTATCTGGTACCCGTAGTGTTGTACGTGGCTGGCGGGAAGAACATACCTTCATTGAGATCACTGAGGAGGAGGAACGGGAAATGAGTAGCTCGGCATCCAACCTTGTGCAAATGGGGTCTTTCATGCTGTCGTGCCTGTTGAGGGACCCTCGTATAAAAAGGCTGAAGGAGAACGACCTGTACTGGGTGTCCACGCTAATAGACCCCCAGTATAAGCAGAAAGTGGCTGAAATGTTACCAAATTACAACAAGTCAGAAAGGATGCAGCATTTGCAAAATAAATTTAAAAAGTATGCTTTACACAGCGTATAAGGGTGATGTCACAGCACAAGGGGAATCTAACAGGGGAAGAGGTGAAAGTAATCCTCCTCCTCCCACGACCACGCCGGCAAGGACAGGACGCTTTACAGACGTGTTGTTGATGGAGGACATGTGGAGCTTTTTAAGTCCTACGCATCGCTACAGCCCTTCGGGATCCACCCTCAGAGAACGACTCGACCGACAGGTAGCAGACTACCTCGCCTTAACTGCAGATATCGACACTCTGAGGAGCGATGAACCCCTTCACTACTGGGTGTGCAGGCTTGACCTGTGGCCTGAGCTATCCCAATTTGCGATAGAACTTCTTGCCTGCTCCGCTTCAAGTGTCCTGTCAGAAAGGACCTTCAGTGCAGCAGGAGGTATTGTCACTGAGAAGAGAAGTCACCTAGGTCAAAAAAGTCTAGATTACCTCACCTTTATTAAGATGAATGTGGGATGGATCCCGAAGGGACTGACAGTGGGCCTTACATTCGACTAAAAAAGGCCTGATGAGATGAGCTGCCTTGGGCTAAAAATGGTCCACACGCTGCTGTATTTTAGCTCTGAATGCCGGTTGACTTGCGTGACTTATCCGCCACCAACTAGGGTTCAAGCCGCAATGTTTTAGGGCACTTTCTGCCTGGGAAACAAACATCAATTTTTCTGGCCGCTTCTACAGCAGCGGCTGCAACAATACCTAATTTTTCAGGCATGTGTACATGCCTAATTTTTCAGGCCTCTTGTGCTGCACTGTGGCTTCAAAAACCAAACAAAAAAAAGGCACATAACAGGGATTAAACTGATAGGAATAGTACTACTTAACACACCACTCCTATCTGGTGGCACATTAGATTGCACGCGCAGTGCCCTAAATTTGAAGTAGGAGGACCGACCAAGCATCTTTTTCCATCTCCCGGTTCCTAAAATCGATGCCATATACACGTCCCCTGATAGGGCACCAGCTCGTTATTCTCTTGGGCGCCAGCTCGTTATTCTCTTTTTCACTTCACTAGGGACACTTTACTGCACTATGGGCACTTAGACCCACTCTTTGTCTTGCACAGTGTTATTCCTAGTCAGCATCTGTGATGGGAAATCAGGCAGTCATCTAAACGTTTAGATTGAGCTTTAGCTTAGAACACCCTTGAAGGTGTTTAAGGAGATTAGGGCTAGTTTAGAGGATTCTTCTTAGACCTCTCTGAGTCTTTATAGTCCTTCTACCTATCTGGCATTTCTGGAAACTAGCTAAGAGAAAGGGTGGCTGTGTGTCTGTGATACATTTAACGTTATATCACCTTATTGGCACTTTATCACTCCGGTCTCCATACTCTCTGCCTATACCCATCTATTTAGAGGGAATTTCCTTGCCCCTGCCAATATTATATAATAGGTAATAGTATTACCATTATTACACAATTAGCCACTATAGGGGAATGAGTATAGTATCCCTTTGTTATTTATAAATGATACAATAAAGACTTTTGTCCATTACTCAATTTACTTTAAAGGGACACTATAGTCACCTGAACAACTTTAGCTTAATGAAGCAGTTTTGGCGTATAGAACATGCCCCTGCAGCCTCACTGCTCAAACCTCTGCCATTTAGGAGTTAAATCCCTTTGTTTTTGAACCGTAGTCACACCTCCCTGCATGTGACTTGCACAGCCTTCCATAAACACTTCCTGTAAAGAGAGCCCTATTTAGGCTGTCTTTATTGCAAGTTCTGTTTAATTAAGATTTTCTTATCCCCTGCTATGTTAATAGCTTGCTAGACCCTGCAAGAGCCTCCTGTATGTGATTAAAGTTCAATTTGGAGATTGAGATACAATTATTTAAGGTAAATTAGATCTGTTTGAAAGTTGAAACCAGTTTTTTTTTCATGCAGGCTCTGTCAATCATAGCCAGGGGAGGTGTGGCTAGGGCTGCATAAAAAGAAACAAAGTGATTTAATTCCTAAATGACAGTGGATTGAGCAGTGAAATTGCAGGGGAATGATCTATACACTAAAACTGATTTATTTAGCTAAAGTAATTTAGGTGACTATAGTGTTCTTTTAACAAAGGGTACCAACCACGGTATTAGGAAGCATTACTCTGCTTTCCCTTTCTCCCTCTATTATACACCTATGCTCACTAGGATTTGTAGGTATCACTTTATTATAGTTGTCTAACCTTTTCCTATGCCAGTTTTAGATCTCCTTCTTGGGAGATTTTTTCTTTTTTCAGTTTATTAGTGTGACAAAACCAATCTCGCCACATTGTATTGGAAGAGCCTGGTTGCCCGCCTGCTGCCTCTGGACTATGGACCGGCAGCTAAAGGGTTAATTTTACTGTGCAGAAGGATTTATTTCTCCCTTTCTGCACAGCAGTTCGGTAGATTTCGGTAGATAATTAATGAAGTAATTCAATTATCTCCTAAGACAAAGGCCAGACTCCATTATGCACATGGTGACACAGAAACAGACTATCACTTTAAAATACATACAGACACATTTTATACATAAAACACAGACATGTAACATATCCCCAGATAGCTCAGGTCTGGGTGCACATTATTAGGTGAATGGCACCCAGATCACACGAATACATTTTAATTGCCATGGAGCCAAAGTCTTTAATTATACGAACAGGCTCCATGGCAGGCTATCTGGGTTACTACAGTTCACATAAAACAAACTACCGAATTTCCCTGCATTCACCAAATTCATACGAATGAGAACCAGGGGCTGGAGGTTCAGCGGTGCCTGCACGGAAAAGTGTCCGATTTTGGTGCATGAAAGCCGGGCAGAAAAGTGTTGGCTGCCCGGGGAGCTCCAGAACAGCGCCACCTAGCGGCCGCTAAGTGTAACAGCGGCCACACAGTTAACAGGCAATTAACCGCAGCTTCAGGGAGGTAAATTGGCAGCACACTCCAGCTTCTGGGTGGCCAATTAACAACGCCGGCCGGCTTCCCACGGCTCTGGGGAGGTTGGTGAACGGCTGTTTGTTCGGTAGATGAAATCTACCGGACTGGCTCAGGTCTGGGTGCACATTATTAGGTGAATGGCCTTTGTCTTAGGAGATAATTGAATTACTTCATTAATTATCTCCAGGGCAGGGAGGAGGAAACCAAGATGCATGGTGGGAAAGTATTGTGGCTGTGTGTACGAAAATGATACATGTCTGTCTGCTGTTTCAGTCTTCCATCTGGTCCCCTAGGGGAGTGTCCACCAGGTGGGAGACCTGCATAAATACAGGGGCAGGTAGCCCTCAATAAACAGACCACTGCTTGATCCTCAACACGGAGCCTTGTCTCGTTCTTGGGGGGATTCACTGTATGCTGCTGGAGATTGACTGCTAGGAGTGTAAGCTGATGTCTGCTTTTCCTGTTCGTCTGCTAGCAGCTATTCGTGAGGTTCCAGTTCGGGAGTTTGGAGTGCTACCTTATTCCCTTGTATGCAGTTCGGGAGTTTGGTGCATTCACCTATATCCAATTCGTGAGTTTTGGTGCTTTTACAGTAGCTGTGCCTTTTTGTGAAAAGGGGATTATCGCCTAAACGGATTTGTCCCCTTTTATGCTGAAACGGTCCGTAACAATTAGCATACCTGGGTACAAGCCCTCGGTGGGGCTGGCACCACCACCTGACCATATTTCCTCATTTCTTCCACTCATACCGCTTTTTCCATCTTTGAAGGGGTTTGGCGAAACAAGGAAATAGTCCTCTACTCGTAACAGGGATTAAACTGATAAGAATAGTACTACTTAACACACCTTATAATAACGCAGAAAAAGGCAACGCAGAGAGAGGAGTCTGAAGAAGAGGAGTCAGAGGAGGAAGGTGGCTTTGAGGAGGTGGAAGACCAAACACAGCAGGCGCCCCAGCGGGCTTGTTGTCACCTTTCGGGGACCCTTGGTGTTGTACGTGGCTGGGTGGAGGAAGAGACCTTCAATGACATCAGTGAGGACAAGGAACGGGACATGGCTAGCTTGGTATCCAACCTTGTGCAAATGGGGAGTTTGCGGTTGTGCAAATGGACTGTTTGCGGTTGTTTGCGGTGCGTTAAATGGGGAGTTTGGTCTGTCACTGTGAAGCGGACGTAACCCTTACACTACCTGATCGATACAACATCATACAGTAGGTCCCCCCCTTTTATTTTTATAGCCCCCACCCACGGCTCACGGGTGGGGGCGGGGGCGGGAGGACAGTAGGTCCCCCCCATTGTGAATTATGGCCCCCACCCACCGCGCAGGGGTGGGGGCCGGGGGGGAGGACAGTAGGTCCCCCCACCTTATCCTTATTTAGTGAATATTCCCCTGTATAACAATGTTTGGCGTTTAGTGAATATTCCCTATTCTGCTCTGTGTCCGTTTGTATCAGGGTCTCTGAGGACAGGTGTCAATCCATATCTGCCAAGTGACCCTATGTAGGAGGAACAGTCCCTATTCTGCTCTGTGTCAGTGTGTATCAGGGTCCCTGAGGACAGGTGCCAATCCATATCTGCCAAGTGACCCTATGTAGGAGGAACAGTCCCTATTCTGCTCTGTGTCAATGTGTATCAGGGTCCCTGAGGACAGGTGTCAATCCATATCTGCCAAGTGACCCTATGTAGGGGGAACAGTCCCTATTCTGCTCTGTGTCAGTGTGTATCAGGGTCCCTGAGGACAGGGGTCAATCCATATGTCAAAGTGTCAATATGTCATATGTCAGGTGTCAATCCATATCCATTGTGTTTTAGGAATGTTAGGTGATTTATGCCCTTTATGGATTAAAACCAGACTCTGCATCAACTGTGTAATTTTCCATGGGAGTTTTGCCATGGACCCCACTCCGGCATGCCACAGTCCAGGTGTTAGTCCCCTTGAAACAACTTTTCCATCACTATTGTGGCCAGAAAGAGTCCCTGTGGGTTTATAAAATTCGCCTGCCCATTTTAGTCTATGGCGGTTCGCCCTGTTCGCGAACATTTGCGGAAGTTTGCGTTCGCCATTCGCGAACTGAAAATTGTATGTTCGCGACATCACTAGTCAGCATCAACCCGATGTAGGGGGAACAGTCCTTATTCTGCTCTGTGTCAGTGTGTATCAGGGTCCCTGAGGACAGGTGTCAATCCATATCTGCCAAGTGACCCTATGTAGGAGGAACAGTCCCTATTCTGCTCTCTGTCAGTGTGTATCAGGGTCCCTGAGGACAGGTGTCAATCCATATCTGCCACATGACCCTATGTAGGAGGAATAGTCCCTATTCTGCTTTGTGTCAGTGTGTATCAGGGTCCCTGAGGACAGGTGTCAATCCATATCTGCCAAGTGACCCTATGTAGGAGGAACAGTCCCTATTCTGCTCTGTGTCAGTGTGTATCAGGGTCCCTGAGGACAGGTGTCAATCCATATCTGCCAAGTGACCCTATGTAGGAGGAACAGTCCCTATTCTGCTCTGTGTCAGTGTGTATCAGGGTCCCTGAGGACAGGTGTCAATCCATATCTGCCAAGTGATCTTATGTAGGGGGAACAGTCCCTATTCTGCTCTGTGTCAGTGTGTATCAGGGTCCCTGAGGACAGGTGTCAATCCATATCTGCCAAGTGACCCTATGTAGGGGGGACAGTCCCTATTCTGCTCTGTGTCAGTGTGTATCAGGGTCCCTGAGGACAGGTGTCAATCCATATCTGCCAAGTGACCCTATGTAGGGGGAACAGTCCCTATTCTGCTCTGTGTCAGTGTGTATCAGGGTCCCTGAGGACAGGTGTCAATCCATATCTGAATAAGTGACCATATGTAGGGGGAACAGTCCCTATTCTGCTCTGTGTCAGTGTGTATCAGGGTCTCTGAGGACAGGTGTCAATCCATATGTCAATGTGTTAATATGTCATATGTCAGGTGTCAATCCATATTCATTGTGATTTAGGAATGTTAGGTGATTTATGCCCTTTAAGGATTAAAACCAGACTCTGCATCAACTGTGTAATTTTCCATGGGAGTTTTCCATGGATCCCCCTCCGACATGCCACAATCCAGGTGTTAGTCCCCTTGAAACAACTTTTCCATCACTATTGTGGCCAGAAAGAGTCCCTGTGGGTTTATAAAATTCGCCTGCCCATTGAAGTCTATGGCGGTTCGCCCGGTTTGCCAGTTCGCGAACATTTGCAGAAGTTCGCGTTCGCCGTTCGCGAACTGAAAATTTTATGTTCGCGACATCACTAGTCAGCATCAACGAACCCTCCATTTTTTCTGGATTGACTTGGTTATGATAAAATAGAAAGGTGAACAGTGCTAAAGATCAGAAATTGTACATACGTTTAGTAGAAATACTGGCCAGCGGAGTAACTTAAAAAAAGGAGAAACAAAAATACAATAATGGTACAGTATGTATGAACAATATAATTCCACAAGAACAAAAGTGTTATATTCACACTCACACTTTGAGGAGCTATATCAGCTCGGTGTTAAGAGCTTGGACGGAATAATCCCCGTCTATGGATTTCTTGAGGTTCCAGATCGTTGGTGAGTTTATAGGTGTAAGTATTCGTTATATGAAAAACAAGAGTAAAATACGCCACATGGTATAGTACGTAAATATAAAATATTGTAGTAAGAGTAGATGATCCTACTTACATATACTAGAGCAACGACCTGCTCTAGTTTGGAGAATTTCAGGTGGAATAATCCCCACCTCGGGATATAGTGATTCACTTTTGAGAAAGCTTCGGCGAAACGCGTCAAGTGAGGAAGAATTTTGGACTTTTATACAGGACTGGTTTTATAGTGTATTATTCACTTTTTACTTATTGTATTAAAGTATATATAATTTTTAAACCATCCAGTCATTTTTTTTGTCCTCCTTCCTATTTAATACTGCTTTGCTGCTATACCTGGGTCCACTATATCCCGAGGTGGGGATTATTCCACCTGAAATTCTCCAAACTAGAGCAGGTCGTTGCTCTAGTATATGTAAGTAGGATCATCTACTCTTACTACAATATTTTATATTTACGTACTATACCATGTGGCGTATTTTACTCTTGTTTTTCATATAACGAATACTTACACCTATAAACTTACCATTATTTGTATTTTTGTTTCTCCTTTTTTAAGTTACTCCGCTGGCCAGTATTTCTACTAAACGTATGTACAATTTCTGATATTTAGCGCTGTTCACCTTTCTATTTTATCTGTCCATTTATCACAAGGTAGAGGGAACACCTTGTTGGTGAACTGCTGCTCACCCTTGATATTACCCTTTTGCATTTGACTTGGTTATGAGACTGCTTATTCTGGGGAGTTGGTCTCCTTCTATACCATTGTTTGAAATTTAGATTCCTGTCGTATCAGCTGAGAGGGAGGAGCTAACCCACAGGTGATGCTGACATGGATATTGGCCAGGAGAAGAAAATTACAGTAAGTATTGTAACAATTTTCTGTTTTCTGACCAGTGGCTAGCTGCAATGGTTCCTGATCCTAGTTAAATAAAGAGCCAGGCCTGAGAGCCACAAGTGCCTTCGTAACGGCGGTATTTGGAGGAAAGGCAGTCAGAAGTGTCTATACCAGCCAGGGAGAGGAACAAAAGAGGCTTTTGAAAAATAATATAGTAGCTATCCAATTTAGACTCCCTACTGGAGATAAAAGGGACACTATAGGTCCCTTAACCCGGAACAGGTAATTATTGCAATTCTCTGCAAGGGTCAACTCCACCTCTAGTGGCTGCCTACCATACAACCACTAGAAGGACTTCCGGGGCAGTTTGTCCAGTGTCACCCAAAACCCCATAGGAAAGCATTGAATAAATCTTTCCTATGGAGCTGTTCTTATGCGAGCACATCCCAATTAGGTCTCCCGAGCCAGCGCTGAGCGACATTGGCACTGTACCCAGGTAAGTGACAGAAGTGTTTTTTAACACCTTCTGCACTTTAGGGGGTGGGGTCTTGACAGAGGGGGAAACTATGGTGCCAGGAAAACAAGTTTGTTAAAAAAAAAAAAATCACCTCTAGGGGCATAATGAGCATGTCTTTCATGATGGGACAGAAATTAAAAAATGACCTATATATTACAAAACAACCTATATTTTTACAGATGCTCAGTTGCCCTCAACAGCCATCAGCTGACAGCCATCATTCAGTATCAGAACCCTTACATCCTGACATTATTCAGACGCCCATCATTCAGTATCAGAACCCTTGCATCCTGACATTATTCAGACAGCCATCATTCAGTATCAGAACCCTTACATCCTGACATTATTCAGACGGCCATCATTCAGTATCAGAACCCTTACATCCTGGCATTATTCAGACAGCCATCATTCAGTATCAGAACCCTTACATCCTGACATTATTCAGACAGCCATCATTCAGTATCAGAACCCTTACATCCTGACATTATTCAGACAGCCATCATTCAGTATCAGAACCCTTACATCCTGACATTATTCAGATGGCCATCATTCAGTATCAGAACCCTTACATCCTGACATTATTCAGACGGCCATCATTCAGTATCAGAACCCTTACATCCTGACATTATTCAGAGAGCCATCATTCATTATCAGAACCCTTACATCCTGACATTATTCATACAGCTATCATTCAGTATCAGAACCCTTACATCCTGACATTATTCAGAAAGCCATCATTCAGTATCAGAACCCTTACATCCTGACATTATTCAGACAGCCATCATTCAGTATCAGAACCCTTACATCCTGACATTATTCAGACAGCCATCATTCATTATCAGAACCCTTACATCCTGACATTATTCAGACAGCCATCATTCAGTATCAGAACCCTTACATCCTGACATTATTCAGACTGCCATCATTCAGTATCAGAACCCTTACATCCTGACATTATTCATACAGCCATCATTCAGTATCAGAACCCTTACATCCTGACATTATTCAGACAGCCATCATTCAGTATCAGAACCCTTACATCATGACATTATTCAGACAGCCATCATTCAGTATCAGAACCCTTACATCCTGACATTATTCAGACAGCCATCATTCAGTATCAGAACCCTTACATCCTGACATTATTCAGACAGCCATCATTCAGTATAAGAACCCTTACATCCTGACATTATTCAGACAGCCATCATTCAGTATCAGAACCCTTACATCCTGACATTATTCAGACAGCCATCATTCAGTATCAGAACCCTTACATCCTGACATTATTCAGACAGCCATCATTCAGTATCAGAACCCTTACATCCTGACATTATTCAGACAGCCATCATTCAGTATTAGAACCCTTACATCCTGACATTATTCAGACAGCCATCATTCAGTATCAGAACCCTTACATCCTGACATTATTCAGACAGCCATCATTCAGTATTAGAACCCTTACATCCTGACATTATTCAGACAGCCATCATTCAGTATCAGAACCCTTACATCCTGACATTATTCAGACGGCCACCATTCAGTATCAGAACCCTTACATCCTGACATTATTCAGACGGCCATCATTCAGTATTAGAACCCTTACATCCTGACATTATTCAGACAGCCATCATTCAGTATCAGAACCCTTACATCCTGACATTATTAAGACGGCCACCATTCAGGATCAGAACCCTTACATCCTGACATTATTCAGACGGCCATCATTCAGTATAAGAACCCTTACATCCTGACATTATTCAGACAGCCATCATTCAGTATCAGAACCCTTACATCCTGACATTATTCAGACAGCCATCATTCAGTATTAGAACCCTTACATCCTGACATTATTCAGACGGCCATCATTCAGTATAAGAACCCTTACGTCCTGACATTATTCAGACAGCCATCATTCAGTATCAGAACCCTTACGTCCTGACATTATTCAGACAGCCATCATTCAGTATCAGAACCCTTACATCCTGACATTATTCAGACAGCCATCATTCAGTATCAGAACCCTTACATCCTGACATTATTCAGACGGCCACCATTCAGTATCAGAACCCTTACATCCTGACATTATTCAGACAGCCATCATTCAGTATTAGAACCCTTACATCCTGACATTATTCAGACAGCCATCATTCAGTATCAGAACCCTTACATCCTGACATTATTCAGATAGCCATCATTCAGTATCAGAACCCTTACATCCTGACATTATTCAGACGGCCACCATTCAGGATCAGAACCCTTACATCCTGACATTATTCAGACAGCCATCATTCAGTATCAGAACCCTTACATCCTGACATTATTCAGACAGCCATCATTCAGTATCAGAACCCTTACATCCTGACATTATTCAGACGGCCATCATTCATTATCAGAACCCTTACATCCTGACATTATTCAGACGGCCATCATTCAGTATCAGAACCCTTACATCCTGACATTATTCAGACGGCCATCATTCAGTATCAGAACCCTTACATCCTGACATTATTCAGACAGACATCATTCAGTATCAGAACCCTTACATCCTGACATTATTCAGACGGCCATCATTCAGTATCAGAACCCTTACATCCTGACATTATTCAGACAGCCATCATTCAGTATCAGAACCCTTACATCCTGACATTATTCAGACGGCCATCATTCAGTATCAGAACCCTTACATCCTGACATTATTCAGACGGCCATCATTCAGTATAAGAACCCTTACATCCTGGCATTATTCAGACAGCCATCATTCAGTATCAGAACCCTTACATCCTGACATTATTCAGACGGCCACCATTCAGTATCAGAACCCTTACATCCTGACATTATTCAGACAGCCATCATTCAGTATCAGAACCCTTACATCCTCACATTATTCATACAGTCATCATTCAGTATCAGAACCCTTACATCCTGACATTATTCAGACAGCCATCATTCAGTATCAGAACCCTTACATCCTGACATTATTCAGACAGCCATCATTCAGTATAAGAACCCTTACATCCTGACATTATTCAGACAGCCATCATTCAGTATCAGAACCCTTACATCCTGACATTATTCAGACAGCCATCATTCAGTATCAGAACCCTTACATCTTGACATTATTCAGACAGCCATCATTCAATATCAGAACCCTTACATCATGACATTATTCAGACAGCCATCATTCAATATCAGAACCCTTACATCCTGACATTATTCAGACAGCCATCATTCAGTATCAGAACCCTTACATCCTGACATTATTCAGACAGCCATCATTCAGTATCAGAACCCTTACATCCTGACATTATTCAGACAGTCATCATTCAGTATCAGAACCCTTACATCCTGACATTATTCAGACAGCCATCATTCAGTATCAGAACTCTTACATCCTGACATTATTCAGACAGCCATCATTCAGTATCAGAACCCTTACATCCTGACATTATTCAGACAGCCATCATTCAGTATCAGAACCCTTACATCCTGACATTATTCAGACAGCCATCATTCAGTATCAGAACCCTTACATCCTGACATTATTCAGACAGCCATCATTCAATATCAGAACCCTTACATCCTGACATTATTCAGACAGCCATCATTCAATATCAGAACCCTTACATCCTGACATTATTCAGACAGCCATCATTCAATATCAGAACCCTTACATCATGACATTATTCAGACAGCCATCATTCAGTATCAGAACCCTTACATCCTGACATTATTCAGACAGCCATCATTCAGTATCAGAACCCTTACATCCTGACATTATTCAGACAGCCATCATTCATTATCAAAACCCTTACATCCTGACATTATTCAGACAGCCATCATTCAGTATCAGAACCCTTACATCCTGACATTATTCAGACAGCCATCATTCAGTATCAGAACCCTTACATCCTGACATTATTCAGACGGCCATCATTCAGGATCAGAACCCTTACATCCTGACATTATTCAGACGGCCATCATTCAGTATCAGAACCCTTACATCCTGACATTATTCAGACGGCCATCATTCAGTATCAGAACCCTTACATCCTGACATTATTCAGACGGCCATCATTCAGTATCAGAACCCTTACATCCTGACATTATTCAGACAGCCATCATTCAGTATCAGAACCCTTACATCCTGACATTATTCAGACAGCCATCATTCAGTATCAGAACCCTTACATCCTGATATTATTCAGACAGCCATCATTCAGTATCAGAACCCTTATCCTGACATTATTCAGACAGCCATCATTCAGTATCAGATGCCTTACATCCTGACATTATTCAGACAGCCATCATTCAGTATCAGAACCCTTACATCCTGACATTATTCAGACGGCCATCATTCAGTATCAGAACCCTTACATCCTGACATTATTCAGACAGCCATCATTCAGTATCAGAACCCTTACATCCTGACATTATTCAGACGGCCACCATTCAGGATCAGAACCCTTACATCCTGACATTATTCAGACAGCCATCATTCAGTATCAGAACCCTTACATCCTGACATTATTTAGACGGCCATCATTCAGTATCAGAACCCTTACATCCTGACATTATTCAGACAGCCATCATTCAGTATCAGAACCCTTACATCCTGACATTATTCAGACAGCCAGCATTTATTATCAGAACCCTTACATCCTGACATTATTCAGACAGCCATCATTCAGTATCAGAACCCTTACATCCTGACATTATTCATACAGCCATCATTCAGTATCAGAACCCTTACATCCTGACATTATTCAGACAGCCATCATTCAGTATCAGAACCCTTACATCCTGACATTATTCAGACAGCCATCATTCAGTATCAGAACCCTTACATCCTGACATTATTCAGACAGCCATCATTCAGTATCAGAACCCTTACATCCTGACATTATTCAGACGGCCATCATTCAGTATCAGAACCCTTACATCCTGACATTATTCAGACAGCCATCATTCAGTATCAGAACCCTTACATCCTGATATTATTCATACAGCTATCATTCAGTATCAGAACCCTTACATCCTGACATTATTCAGACGGCCATCATTCAGTATCAGAACCCTTACATCCTGACATTATTCATACAGCTATCATTCAGTATCAGAACCCTTACATCCTGACATTATTCAGACGGCCATCATTCAGTATCAGAACCCTTACATCCTGACATTATTCAGACAGCCATCATTCAGTATCAGAACCCTTACATCCTGACATTATTCAGACAGACATCATTCAGTATCAGAACCCTTACATCCTGACATTATTCAGACGGCCATCATTCAGTATCAGAACCCTTACATCCTGACATTATTCATACAGCCATCATTCAGTATCAGAACCCTTACATCCTGACATTATTCAGACAGCCATCATTCAGTATCAGAACCCTTACATCCTGACATTATTCAGACAGCCGTCATTCAGTATCAGAACCCTTACATCCTGACATTATTCAGACAGCCATCATTCAGTATCAGAACCCTTACATCCTGACATTATTCAGACGGCCATCATTCAGTATCAGAACCCTTACATCCTGACATTATTCAGACAGCCGTCATTCAGTATCAGAACCCTTGCATCCTGACATTATTCAGACAGCCATCATTCAGTATCAGAACCCTTACATCCTGACATTATTCAGACGGCCATCATTCAGTATCAGAACCCTTACATCCTGACATTATTCAGACGGCCATCATTCAGTATCAGAACCCTTACATCCTGACATTATTCAGACAGCCATCATTCAGTATCAGAACCCTTACATCCTGACATTATTCAGACAGCCATCATTCAGTATCAGAACCCTTACATCCTGACATTATCCAGACCGCCACCATTCAGGATCAGAACCCTTACATCCTGACATTATTCAGACGGCCATCATTCAGTATCAGAACCCTTACATCCTGACATTATTCAGACAGTCATCATTCAGTATCAGAACCCTTACATCCTGACATTATTCAGACAGCCATCATTCAGTATTAGAACCCTTACATCCTGACATTATTCAGACAGCCATCATTCAGTATCAGAACCCTTACATCCTGACATTATTCAGATAGCCATCATTCAGTATCAGAACCCTTACATCCTGACATTATTCAGACGGCCACCATTCAGGATCAGAACCCTTACATCCTGACATTATTCAGACAGCCATCATTCAGTATCAGAACCCTTACATCCTGACATTATTCAGACGGCCATCATTCAGTATCAGAACCCTTACATCCTGACATTATTCAGACGGCCACCATTCAGGATCAGAACCCTTACATCCTGACATTATTCAGACGGCCATCATTCAGTATCAGAACCCTTACATCCTGACATTATTCAGACAGTCATCATTCAGTATCAGAACCCTTACATCCTGACATTATTCAGACGGCCATCATTCAGTATCAGAACCCTTACATCCTGACATTATTCAGACGGCCACCATTCAGGATCAGAACCCTTACATCCTGACATTATTCAGACGGCCATCATTCAGTATCAGAACCCTTACATCCTGACATTATTCAGACAGCCATCATTCAGTATCAGAACCCTTACATCCTGACATTATTCAGACGGCCATCATTCAGTATCAGAACCCTTACATCCTGACATTATTCAGACGGCCATCATTCAGTATCAGAACCCTTACATCCTGACATTATTCAGACAGCCATCATTCAGTATCAGAACCCTTACATCCTGACATTATTCAGACAGCCATCATTCAGTATCAGAACCCTTACATCCTGACATTATTCAGACGGCCATCATTCAGTATCAGAACCCTTACATCCTGACATTATTCAGACAGCCATCATTCAGTATCAGAACCCTTACATCCTGACATTATTCAGACAGCCATCATTCAGTATCAGAACCCTTACATCCTGACATTTTTCAGACGGCCATCATTCAGTATCAGAACTCTTACATCCTGACATTATTCAGACAGCCATCATTCAGTATCAGAACCCTTACATCCTGACATTAGTCAGACAGCCATCCAGTATCAGAACCCTTACATCCTGACATTATTCAGACAGCCATCATTCAGTATCAGAACCCTTACATCCTGACATTATTCAGACAGCCATCATTCAGTATCAGAACCCTTACATCCTGACATTCAGACAGCCATCATTCAGTATCAGAACCCTTACATCCTGACATTATTCAGACGGCCACCATTCAGGATCAGAACCCTTACATCCTGACATTATTCAGACAGCCATCATTCAGTATCAGAACCCTTACATCCTGACATTATTCAGACGGCCATCATTCAGTATCAGAACCCTTACATCCTGACATTATTCAGACGGCCACCATTCAGGATCAGAACCCTTACATCCTGACATTATTCAGACGGCCATCATTCAGTATCAGAACCCTTACATCCTGACATTATTCAGACAGTCATCATTCAGTATCAGAACCCTTACATCCTGACATTATTCAGACGGCCATCATTCAGTATCAGAACCCTTACATCCTGACATTATTCAGACGGCCACCATTCAGGATCAGAACCCTTACATCCTGACATTATTCAGACGGCCATCATTCAGTATCAGAACCCTTACATCCTGACATTATTCAGACAGCCATCATTCAGTATCAGAACCCTTACATCCTGACATTATTCAGACGGCCATCATTCAGTATCAGAACCCTTACATCCTGACATTATTCAGACGGCCATCATTCAGTATCAGAACCCTTACATCCTGACATTATTCAGACAGCCATCATTCAGTATCAGAACCCTTACATCCTGACATTATTCAGACAGCCATCATTCAGTATCAGAACCCTTACATCCTGACATTATTCAGACGGCCATCATTCAGTATCAGAACCCTTACATCCTGACATTATTCAGACAGCCATCATTCAGTATCAGAACCCTTACATCCTGACATTATTCAGACAGCCATCATTCAGTATCAGAACCCTTACATCCTGACATTTTTCAGATGGCCATCATTCAGTATCAGAACCCTTACATCCTGACATTATTCAGACAGCCATCATTCAGTATCAGAACCCTTACATCCTGACATTAGTCAGACAGCCATTCAGTATCAGAACCCTTACATCCTGACATTATTCAGACAGCCATCATTCAGTATCAGAACCCTTACATCCTGACATTATTCAGACAGCCATCATTCAGTATCAGAACCCTTACATCCTGACATTCAGACAGCCATCATTCAGTATCAGAACCCTTACATCCTGACATTATTCAGACGGCCATCATTCAGTATCAGAACCCTTACATCCTGACATTATTCAGACGGCCATCATTCAGTATAAGAACCCTTACATCCTGACATTATTCAGACAGCCATCATTCAGTATCAGAACCCTTACATCCTGACATTATTCAGACAGCCATCATTCAGTATCAGAACCCTTACATCCTGACATTATTCAGACAGCCATCATTCAGTATCAGAACCCTTACATCCTGACATTATTCAGACAGCCATCATTCAGTATTAGAACCCTTACATCCTGACATTATTCAGACAGCCATCATTCAGTATCAGAACCCTTACATCCTGACATTATTCAGACAGCCATCATTCAGTATTAGAACCCTTACATCCTGACATTATTCAGACAGCCATCATTCAGTATCAGAACCCTTACATCCTGACATTATTCAGACGGCCACCATTCAGTATCAGAACCCTTACATCCTGACATTATTCAGACAGCCATCATTCAGTATTAGAACCCTTACATCCTGACATTATTCAGACAGCCATCATTCAGTATCAGAACCCTTACATCCTGACATTATTCAGACGGCCACCATTCAGGATCAGAACCCTTACATCCTGACATTATTCAGACGGCCATCATTCAGTATAAGAACCCTTACATCCTGACATTATTCAGACAGCCATCATTCAGTATCAGAACCCTTACATCCTGACATTATTCAGACAGCCATCATTCAGTATTAGAACCCTTACATCCTGACATTATTCAGACGGCCATCATTCAGTATAAGAACCCTTACATCCTGACATTATTCAGACAGCCATCATTCAGTATCAGAACCCTTACATCCTGACATTATTCAGACAGCCATCATTCAGTATCAGAACCCTTACATCCTGACATTATTCAGACAGCCATCATTCAGTATCAGAACCCTTACATCCTGACATTATTCAGACAGCCATCATTCAGTATCAGAACCCTTACATCCTGACATTATTCAGACGGCCACCATTCAGTATCAGAACCCTTACATCCTGACATTATTCAGACAGCCATCATTCAGTATTAGAACCCTTACATCCTGACATTATTCAGACAGCCATCATTCAGTATCAGAACCCTTACATCCTGACATTATTCAGATAGCCATCATTCAGTATCAGAACCCTTACATCCTGACATTATTCAGACGGCCACCATTCAGGATCAGAACCCTTACATCCTGACATTATTCAGACAGCCATCATTCAGTATCAGAACCCTTACATCCTGACATTATTCAGACAGCCATCATTCAGTATCAGAACCCTTAGATCCTGACATTATTCAGACGGCCATCATTCATTATCAGAACCCTTACATCCTGACATTATTCAGACGGCCATCATTCAGTATCAGAACCCTTACATCCTGACTTTATTCAGACGGCCATCATTCAGTATCAGAACCCTTACATCCTGACATTATTCAGACAGCCATCATTCAGTATCAGAACCCTTACATCCTTACATTATTCAGACGGCCATCATTCAGTATCAGAACCCTTACATCCTGACATTATTCAGACAGCCATCATTCAGTATCAGAACCCTTACATCCTGACATTATTCAGACGGCCATCATTCAGTATCAGAACCCTTACATCCTGACATTATTCAGACGGCCATCATTCAGTATAAGAACCCTTACATCCTGGCATTATTCAGACGGCCATCATTCAGTATCAGAACCCTTACATCTTGACATTATTCAGACGGCCACCATTCAGTATCAGAACCCTTACATCCTGACATTATTCAGACAGCCATCATTCAGTATCAGAACCCTTACATCCTGACATTATTCATACAGTCATCATTCAGTATCAGAACCCTTACATCCTGACATTATTCAGACAGCCATCATTCAGTATCAGAACCCTTACATCCTGACATTATTCATACAGCCATCATTCAGTATAAGAACCCTTACATCCTGACATTATTCAGACAGCCATCATTCAGTATCAGAACCCTTACATCCTGACATTATTCAGACAGCCATCATTCAATATCAGAACCCTTACATCATGACATTATTCAGACAGCCATCATTCAATATCAGAACCCTTACATCCTGACATTATTCAGACAGCCATCATTCAGTATCAGAACCCTTACATCCTGACATTATTAAGACAGCCATCATTCAGTATCAGAACCCTTACATCCTGACATTATTCAGACAGTCATCATTCAGTATCAGAACTCTTACATCCTGACATTATTCAGACAGCCATCATTCAGTATCAGAACCCTTACATCCTGACATTATTCAGACAGCCATCATTCAGTATCAGAACCCTTACATCCTGACATTATTCAGACAGCCATCATTCAGTATCAGAACCCTTACATCCTGACATTATTCAGACAGCCATCATTCAATATCAGAACCCTTACATCCTGACATTATTCAGACAGCCATCATTCAATATCAGAACCCTTACATCCTGACATTATTCAGACAGCCATCAGTCAATATCAGAACCCTTACATCATGACATTATTCAGACAGCCATCATTCAGTATCAGAACCCTTACATCCTGACATTATTCAGACAGCCATCATTCAGTATCAGAACCCTTACATCCTGACATTATTCAGACAGCCATCATTCATTATCAAAACCCTTACATCCTGACATTATTCAGACAGCCATCATTCAGTATCAGAACCCTTACATCCTGACATTATTCAGACAGCCATCATTCAGTATCAGAACCCTTACATCCTGACATTATTCAGACGGCCACCATTCAGGATCAGAACCCTTACATCCTGACATTATTCAGACGGCCATCATTCAGTATCAGAACCCTTACATCCTGACATTATTCAGACGGCCATCATTCAGTATCAGAACCCTTACATCCTGACATTATTCAGACAGCCATCATTCAGTATCAGAACCCTTACATCCTGACATTATTCAGACAGCCATCATTCAGTATCAGAACCCTTACATCCTGACATTATTCAGACGGCCACCATTCAGGATCAGAACCCTTACATCCTGACATTATTCAGACGGCCATCATTCAGTATCAGAACCCTTACATCCTGACATTATTCAGACGGCCATCATTCAGGATCAGAACCCTTACATCCTGACATTATTCAGACGGCCATCATTCAGTATCAGAACCCTTACATCCTGACATTATTCAGACAGCCATCATTCAGTATCAGAACCCTTACATCCTGACATTATTCAGACGGCCATCATTCAGTATCAGAACCCTTACATCCTGACATTATTCAGACAGTCATCATTCATTATCAAAACCCTTACATCCTGACATTATTCAGACGGCCATCATTCAGTATCAGAACCCTTACATCCTGACATTATTCAGACAGCCATCATTCATTATCAAAACCCTTACATCCTGACATTATTCAGACAGCCATCATTCAGTATCAGAACCCTAACATCCTGACATTATTCAGACGGCCATCATTCAGTATCAGAACCCTTACATCCTGACATTATTCAGACAGACATCATTCAGTATCAGAACCCTTACATCCTGACATTATTCAGACAGCCATCATTCAGTATCAGAACCCTTACATCCTGACATTATTCAGACAGCCATCATTCAGTATCAGAACCCTTACATCCTGACATTATTCAGACAGCCATCATTCAGTATCAGAACCCTTACATCCTGACATTATTCAGACACTCATCATTCAGTATCAGAACCCTTACATCCTGACATTATTCAGACAGACATCATTCAGTATCAGAACCCTTACATCCTGACATTATTCAGACAGCCATCATTCAGTATCAGAACCCTTACATCCTGACATTATTCAGACAGCCATCATTCAGTATCAGAACCCTTACATCCTGACATTATTCATACAGCCATCATTCAGTATAAGAACCCTTACATCCTGACATTATTCAGACAGCCATCATTCAGTATCAGAACCCTTACATCCTGACATTATTCAGACAGCCATCATTCAGTATCAGAACCCTTACATCCTGACATTATTCATACAGCCATCATTCAGTATAAGAACCCTTACATCCTGACATTATTCAGACAGCCATCATTCAGTATCAGGACCGTTACATCCTGACATTATTCAGACAGCCATCATTCAGTATCAGAACCCTTACATCCTGACATTATTCATACAGCCATCATTCAGTATAAGAACCCTTACATCCTGACATTATTCAGACAGCCATCATTCAATATCAGAACCCTTACATCCTGACATTATTCAGACAGCCATCATTCAGTATCAGAACCCTTACATCCTGACATTATTCAGACAGCCATCATTCAATATCAGAACCCTTACATCCTGACATTATTCAGACAGCCATCATTCAATATCAGAACCCTTACATCCTGACATTATTCATACAGCCATCATTCAGTATAAGAACCCTTACATCCTGACATTATTCAGACAGCCATCATTCAATATCAGAACCCTTACATCCTGACATTATTCAGACAGCCATCATTCAGTATCAGAACCCTTACATCCTGACATTATTCAGACAGCCATCATTCAATATCAGAACCCTTACATCCTGACATTATTCAGACAGCCATCATTCAATATCAGAACCCTTACATCATGACATTATTCAGACAGCCATCATTCAATATCAGAACCCTTACATCCTGACATTATTCAGACAGCCATCATTCAGTATCAGAACCCTTACATCCTGACATTATTCAGACAGCCATCATTCAGTATCAGAACCCTTACATCCTGACATTATTCAGACAGCCATCATTCAATATCAGAACCCTTACATCATGACATTATTCAGACAGCCATCATTCAATATCAGAACCCTTACATCCTGACATTATTCAGACAGCCATCATTCAGTATCAGAACCCTTACATCCTGACATTATTCAGACAGCCATCATTCAATATCAGAACCCTTACATCCTGACATTATTCAGACAGCCATCATTCAGTATCAGAACCCTTACATCCTGACATTATTCAGACAGCCATCATTCAGTATCAGAACCCTTACATCCTGACATTATTCAGACAGCCATCATTCAATATCAGAACCCTTACATCCTGACATTATTCAGACAGCCATCATTCAGTATCAGAACCCTTACATCCTGACATTATTCAGACAGCCATCATTCAGTATCAGAACCCTTACATCCTGACATTATTCAGACAGCCATCATTCAGTATCAGAACCCTTACATCCTGACATTATTCAGACGGCCACCATTCAGGATCAGAACCCTTACATCCTGACATTATTCAGACAGCCATCATTCAGTATCAGAACCCTTACATCCTGACATTATTCAGACAGACATCATTCAGTATCAGAACCCTTACATCCTGACATTATTCAGACAGCCATCATTAAGTATCAGAACCCTTACATCCTGACATTATTCAGACGGCCATCATTCAGTATCAGAACCCTTACATCCTGACATTATTCATACAGCCATCATTCAGTATTAGAACCCTTACATCCTGACATTATTCAGACGGCCATCATTCAGTATCAGAACCCTTACATCCTGATATTATTCAGACGGCCATCATTCAGTATCAGAACCCTTACATCCTGACATTATTCAGACGGCCATCATTCAGTATCAGAACCCTTACATCCTGACATTATTCAGACACTCATCATTCAGTATCAGAACCCTTACATCCTGACATTATTCAGACAGCCATCATTCAGTATCAGAACCCTTACATCCTGACATTATTCATACAGCCATCATTCAGTATAAGAACCCTTACATCCTGACATTATTCAGACGGCCATCATTCAGTATCAGAACCCTTACATCCTGACATTATTCAGACGGCCATCATTCAGTATCAGAACCCTTACATCATGACATTATTCAGACGGCCATCATTCAGTATCAGAACCCTTACATCCTGACATTATTCAGACGGCCATCATTCAGTATCAGAACCCTTACATCCTGACATTATTCAGACAGCCATCATTCAGTATCAGAACCCTTACATCCTGACATTATTCATACAGCCATCATTCAGTATCAGAACCCTTACATCCTGACATTATTCAGACACTCATCATTCAGTATCAGAACCCTTACATCCTGACATTATTCAGACAGCCATCATTCAGTATCAGAACCCTTACATCCTGACATTATTCAGACAGCCATCATTCAGTATCAGAACCCTTACATCCTGATATTATTCAGACGGCCATCATTCAGTATCAGAACCCTTACATCCTGACATTATTCAGACAGCCATCATTCAGTATCAGAACCCTTACATCCTGACATTATTCAGACGTCCATCATTCAGTATCAGAACCCTTACATCCTGACATTATTCAGACAGCCATCATTCAGTATCAGAACCCTTACATCCTGACATTATTCAGACAGCCATCATTCAGTATCAGAACCCTTACATCCTGACATTATTCAGACAGCCATCATTCAGTATCAGAACCCTTACATCCTGATATTATTCAGACGGCCATCATTCAGTATCAGAACCCTTACATCCTGACATTATTCAGACAGCCATCATTCAGTATCAGAACCCTTACATCCTGACATTATTCAGACGGCCATCATTCAGTATCAGAACCCTTACATCCTGACATTATTCAGACGGCCATTATTCAGTATCAGAACCCTTACATCCTGACATTATTCAGACGGCCATCATTCAGTATCAGAACCCTTACATCCTGACATTATTCAGACGGCCATCATTCAGTATCAGAACCCTTACATCCTGACATTATTCAGACAGTCATCATTCAGTATCAGAACCCTTACATCCTGACATTATTCAGACAGCCATCATTCAGTATCAGAACCCTTACATCCTGACATTATTCAGACGGCCATCATTCAGTATCAGAACCCTTACATCCTGATATTATTCAGACGGCCATCATTCAGTATCAGAACCCTTACATCCTGATATTATTCAGACGGCCATCATTCAGTATCAGAACCTTTACATCGTGATATTTGTTTACCATTTATAATGGAAATTTGCAAGTCAACCTTCTCATCACTAGTATTATTCATCACCCAAAAGACATAGAACGAAACCAAAAAGAAAAGTTACCTGTGCATTATCACAGATTATCCCCACACACATTTAAATAACAGGAGGTTTTAAGAGCACTCGAATGGCCATTGGAGTGTACGCACACCTGCTGCGTTAAGGCAAACATCTTCAACTAACCATTCACCTGCTGTTTTCATCTAAAAGGCAAAATCTGTAACAAGCTTGAAGCAGTTTTACTTCTGAATCCCTCAAGCTCCCACTACTCTTGAGCAGCAGTGTCCATAGTAGCATTCATTAGCCCAAATACATAGACCAAAACAGCTGTTTTAGACCAAACCAAGTGTTTGCTTGAATATCTACCCCTGTCCAGATTTCAAAGTACAAATGTGTGCACGCCGAAGAAATCACACTGACAACAGAATCAGTTAAATGAAAGCTTCGAAGAATGTTTACTTTGCGGGCGGCAAGCCCCTTATAAAGGCAGCAATACATCATATGCAAAATATGGGAGGACATGAAATGTACATTCTAATTGGTATTTGTTTAAGTGTTTTATCTTGATGGACTTCCTACAGGGTGTGAGGTCATCAGCTTCCTGGGTGCAGCTCTGGATGGAGACGTCATCTTATTACATGAAATTCTTTAGTCGATGGGAAGGGGCGCTCTAGTGGCCATTTTGAGTAGTGAATGAACACTGGTACATATATTAAATAGACATTTTACTAACATTCATTTCTATCCATCACACAGCCAGCTTAAAAACTCAGGACTATTCACAGCTGCTTGGCATTGTGAGTATTTGCTTATGTGGCCTCTCAATCCAAGGAAAAAATGAGGAAGGGTCGGGGTCGTGTTCCCCAACCACCAGCATCAGTAGTGCCATGGGCTCTCAGCGCCTTAATACGTCTTCTTTTGCCATGAGTAATGGTCACATCTCTGCCACTGCCACCTCCACTGCTGTTAAAAATTTTAATTTTAACGACTGTAAGAATGGTGTCTCTCTGATTGAGTGCTTTCATCATTCCCTCTGTCTTGCACACAGTGACTGCATGTATCGCCCTGACCCTCTGCACAGGGACCTGCAAGATAAAGTGCTGAGTACTTACTTGAAAGGTTGCTATACATTAGGGGTAGAGGGGCTGCTTCTTACAGTCTCTCTGCAGAGACGCAGATTTATGGATCTGAGACCTAGCAGAGAAATGTGTAGCTCTGCTGGATGAAAACTAGGACTGGAGCAAAGTGGAAGGTAATTGGTCATTTTGGGGCTAAATTAATATATATCGTATGCATTGTTGTGCGAATTAAAAAATAACTCGCAAATATATGTTTTTAGGAGGGGGAGCAAATTAGGATGTGAAATATTCTGTGTTAAACATAAATAATGAGGGGAGAGCTTTGCACGGTGAATGGGTACAGTTGGTCGGTTTTTACCAATCAATTGAGAGAAGGAGTAGTTTATGCTCATGAGATAATAAATCCCTCGGAAAATCCCTGTGAGCGTTAATTAGTGTCCATTCTCTGAGGATCTATCTGACCATCAGTGAATAAATACTGGGATCGACAGCTGGATACGTGTAACACACGGGAGCCAGTGGATTTGTAACCTACGTTGAGAGGTACAGTACCATGTTTAGATACTAAGTATTATCGTATCACATTTCATTAATTTACAATTAGAAAACAGGGTTTATACTATTGCTTTCACATAGTTCAGTTTGAGATTAGAAAGATAAATATTTGCAATTGTTTCGAAGCAAACACACCTTTTCTTTTTTTCAGTAATTGTATCTCTAGAGATCTTCCCATGTCAGCAATTCCGAACGCGCTGAATGACCGAGAATTGATGGATTTAGAGTTCGGGGTGTGAACAGCTGTAAATATTCTGAAGACAGTGCGCACAGGAGTCGAAATTCAGGGCAATCACTATGGAAACCAATGGAATGTTCCTGTTAATACAGTAATAATAATCATTTGCGGTTTTTAAAGCACTTTTCTCCCGTGAGACTCCAAGCACTTTACAAATATATAAACATAAAGACAGAAAAGTTAAGAGTTTCTGATGGCCAGACGAGGGGACTGAATGCTTGATGGAAGTGGTGGGTCTTTAGCTTTTATTTTAAAGACTGTAAGAATGGTGTCTCTCTGATTGAGTGCTTTCATCATTCCCTCTATCTTCACACAGTGACTGCATGTATCACCCTGACCCTCTTTTAGAGGCGGCTCTCTAATTAGGCGGTTTAGGCGGCCGCCTAAGGCCTCGCGCTGGCTGGGGCCTCGCGGCCGCCTAAACCACCTGTGGGCAGACTGTGTCAGGTCCTCGGTCACTGACGGGTGCGAGGCCCCTCCTGGCTGCCCGGCCAGCCACCGCAGACACCGGTCTGCCGCTCCGCAGTGAGCAGAGCTGCAGACCATGTGTCTTGCGAAAAACGGCCAATCAGAGCATTGCCGCGGGTTACCACGGCAACGCTCTGATGGTCTCGCGAGATTACATGGTCTGCAGCTCTGCACCAGGGACTAAAGGTAGGCTCTCTCACCCCCCACCACACTCAGCCTCCCTACCTCCCTCCCCACCACCCTCAGCCTCATCACCCTCCCTACCACCCTCAGCCAGCCTCCCACCCTCCCTACTACCCTAAGCCTCCTCACCCTCCCTACCACCCTCAGCCTCACCACCCTCCGCCTCCCTACCACCCTCAGTCTCACCACCCTCCCCACCACCCTCAGCCTCCCTACCACCTTCAGCCTCACCACCCTCCCCACCACCCTCAGCACCCCACAACCCTCAGCCTCAGCACCCCCACCACCCTCAGCCTCAGCACCCCCACCACCCTCACCACCCCACCACCCTCAGCCTCCCCACCCTCCCCAATACCCTCAGCCTCCCCACCCTCCCCACCACCCTCAGCCTCACCCCCTCACCACCCTCAGCCTCACCACCCCACCAGCCTCAGCACCCCCCACCACCCTCAGCCTCAGCACCCCCCACCACCCTAAGCCTCAGCACCCTCAGCCTCACCACCACCCTCAGCCTCACCACCCCCCACCACCCTCAGCCTCACCACCCCACCACCCTCAGCATTACCCCCCCTCACCACCCTCAGCATCAGCCTCCCTCACCACCCTCAGCATCACCACCTCACCATCCTCAGCATCACCCCCACCCCCTCAGCCTCACCCCTCACCACCCTCAGCCTCACCCCCCACTCCCCTCAGCCTCACCCCCCTCAGCCTCACCCCCTCACATCAATCACCCCCCCTCACTCTCACATCACCCCCCTCACTCTCACATCAACCCCCCCACTCTCACATTAACCCCCCTCACTCTCACATCAACCCCCTTCCTTCTCACATCATCCCCTCTCCTTCTCACCATCACCCCCCTTTCCCTCTCACCATCACCCCCTCACACCATCACCCACCATACACACAGCAAACATGCTCACAGAGACATACATTCTCACACACAAGGATACTCTCTGTCAGACACACTCTCAGGCACATACACAGGTAAACTGTGTGTAACGGATCGCCTGGCACCCCGACTGGGTACCTCCGTTAAAGGATGCTCCTAGCGCTTCCTGAGGACTCCAAGCACTCTGGCAGACACCACAATCACCGAACTGAAGAAGCATAAGAATCCTTTCTAGCATATGAATGCTGTATACAGCCGAATAGGAAAAACCATGCAAATAGGTTTACACTCCTAGCAGTCAAACTGGAACAGCATACAATAAATCCTTCCCCCAATAATGAGACGACACTTCATTTTGAGGGTAAAACAGGAACTCTGGACTGGCTCATCCAGCCTGGCTTTTATTTCCAACTCACACATACAGGCCACACCCAGGGGGAGGCATAAAAGAACCAATGACATAGATGTTACCTCCCACACATCCCCTCCCCTTAGTGTGACACATAATCCCATTATGCATACAGTGTAAAATATACTTTTACACAACTTTCATAACTTTAAAACCATACATCACATTCACATAAAAATACATATCCACAATCAATCCATTCAGGGGAACAACATATTAAAAAATGGCATGAATCCGACCAGGGGTTCAAAAGTTACTAAAAGTATCTTTTGTTCCTTTCTGGCTGGCAGAAAAACATCCCCACAATGCACCCTGGTTTCCTCCCTTCTGCCCTGGAGTTAATTGGAGAAGTAATCCAATTACCCAGGACTAAAGGCAGACTCCATTAACCACATGGTTGCAAAACGACATAAAACACTTTAAAATACATAAAGTCACATTTACACATAACACACAAACATTTCACCTATCCCCAGATAGCTGGGATCTGCACGCACAAAACTACCGAATAGCGCGCAGATCCTACTCACACAGTACAATTGCCATGGAGCTAAAGTCTTTCCCATAGTCTTTCATTATATGAATAGGCTCCATGGTATGGCTATCTGGGGTATCACATTTCCATAAAGTCTGGTCCATAGTCCAAAGGCAAGAGGCGGGCAATCAGCCCCCTCCAAGGACACGTGGCGAGGTCGGTTTCGCCACACTTCTCCCCTTTACCCCCCAGACTAACAGGGTACTTGACCTCCTGCCGGTCAGTGCCCTTGTTAGTCCAGCAGCCCACCCACAAGACAGAAACAGCAGAGCAGCCCACCCACAATAAACAGTTACTACACCTGGGTGAGGGAGAATCTTGTCCAGGTTCAGGTGCCTCACCACGGCTGTGTGGGGGACTGGTAGGCTGCCTTGGTAGGTTGCTGAGGGGGCAGAGACCAGCGGTACTCTGTCCTGTTGCCAGCACTACCACGGGAGTAGTCTGGTTGGAGCCTGGTTGCTGGAGACCGACTGTCTCCCCTTTAAATACACCGCTCTGCTGCTGGAGACCGACTGTCTCCCCTTGAGTTACACAGCTCTGCTGCTGGAGACCGACTGTCTCCCCTTGAGTTACACAGCTCTGCTGCTGGAGACCGACTGTCTCCCCTTTAAATACACCGCTCTGCTGCTGGAGACCGACTGTCTCCCCTTGAGTTACACCGCTCTGCTGCTGGAGACCGACTGTCTCCCCTTGAGTTACACAACTCTGCTGCTGGAGACCGACTGTCTCCCCTTTAGTTACACAGCTCTGCTGCTGGAGACAGACTGTCTCCCCTTTGGCTAAACAGCCCTGTTGTGGGGGGGCAGGACCGACCGTCCCTACCCCCTGTGCTGGAAGTGCAGAGACCACGGTCCCATCTGCACAGGTGTGGGGCTTACAGTCTCCCCCTGGTACATTAAGCTGCCACTGGGGAGAGGTGGTAACCAGCTCCTCTCCCATTAGAACACTCTGCCGCTGGGGAATGGAGACTGGGCTCTCTATTCCCTGTACATTAATGATCCGCCGCTGGGGAGAGGTGGTAACAATCTCCTCTCCCATGCATACTTCCCGTCTCTGCGGAGGGAGACCGACTGTCTCTCCTCCCAGCACAGAGTCCTGCTGTGGGGGAAAGGGGGCTGGGCTCTCTATTCCCTGCTGGATACTCTGCCGCTGGGGAATGGAGACCGGGCTCCCAATTCCCAACAAATCACACTGCCGCTGGGGAGGGAGGATGGCTCCTTCAGCTCCCTGTAACTTGGGCGCAGAGACCACGGTCCCATCTGCGCTGGTGTGGGGCTTACGGTCTCCCCTTGGTGGGTTAGGCTGCCGCTGGAGAGAGGGTGTAACAAGCTCCTCTCTCTGAACTGTAACCTGCCGCTGGGGATCTGGGCCGACTGCCCAGCATCCCTGTAGGGCCGGTAGAGAGACCTCGATCCCATCTCCACCTGCCATCTGTGGGTCTCTCCAGGACCAGTCTATGAGGTCCCCTACTTCTGCAACTGGTAGTGAAGCAGGGGGTACCTCTGCCGCGTTTTCCCAGCTATAGGCTAGCAGGTCTGGGTCTGCCACCCAGTTTTCCCGGTCTGCGTCCCTGCTCTGCGGCTGGCAGGAATTTAATAGTTCTACATAGTCCATCTCCAGCTCTCGTTCCATGGCAGCGAAACGGCGGAGGTCTTCTCCCAGTCCAATAGATCTCGGGCCCTGTATCATCTCACCTCGGTAATGAAAGATAGCCCAGTACCGTGACTCTGCTGGACTGCCGAAGTCGACATCCTCCACTAAGGCTTTCCACAACAGGCCAGGGCTTGTGTAGTTCTCCCCCTCTGGCTGGATGCCCTCTGCCCTCCACGTCTCTGGCTGGACAGTGCACCACCACAGTGCCCGGTATGAGGCGTCCAGGCTCAGTTCCCTTTCCACGAGGTACTCGAGTTGTCTTACCCGCTGCCCTCCAGGTTGGTCTCCCAGAAGTGGCATCCGCCAGGCCATTTGTTCCTCCAACTGGTATGCGACACCAGGAAGGCGCTTCTGTCGTTGATACTGGACTTCCTCCAGGTCATCGTACCATAATTCTTTCCGGGCATTATCTCTCCATTCTAATTCACTCTCTTCCTCAGGTGTGTGTGTTGCCCAGGGGTCTACGAACCCCATTTTCCCAAATCTTTGTGTAGACAGGGACGCTGTAGGCACACTAGCGTCGCCCTCAATTTGTAAATCCAAACGTACTGTGTCTCCGAGCTGCTTTACCTCGCACTAGGACGCCATCCCACCGCTTGCCACCAATGTAACGGATCGCCTGGCACCCCGACTGGGTACCTCCGTTAAAGGATGCTCCTAGCGCTTCCTGAGGACTCCAAGCACTCTGGCAGACACCACAATCACCGAACTGAAGAAGCATAAGAATCCTTTCTAGCATATGAATGCTGTATACAGCCGAATAGGAAAAACCATGCAAATAGGTTTACACTCCTAGCAGTCAAACTGGAACAGCATACAATAAATCCTTCCCCCAATAATGAGACGACACTTCATTTTGAGGGTAAAACAGGAACTCTGGACTGGCTCATCCAGCCTGGCTTTTATTTCCAACTCACACATACAGGCCACACCCAGGGGGAGGCATAAAAGAACCAATGACATAGATGTTACCTCCCACACATCCCCTCCCCTTAGTGTGACACATAATCCCATTATGCATACAGTGTAAAATATACTTTTACACAACTTTCATAACTTTAAAACCATACATCACATTCACATAAAAATACATATCCACAATCAATCCATTCAGGGGAACAACATATTAAAAAATGGCATGAATCCGACCAGGGGTTCAAAAGTTACTAAAAGTATCTTTTGTTCCTTTCTGGCTGGCAGAAAAACATCCCCACAATGCACCCTGGTTTCCTCCCTTCTGCCCTGGAGTTAATTGGAGAAGTAATCCAATTACCCAGGACTAAAGGCAGACTCCATTAACCACATGGTTGCAAAACGACATAAAACACTTTAAAATACATAGTCACATTTACACATAACACACAAACATTTCACCTATCCCCAGATAGCTGGGATCTGCACGCACAAAACTACCGAATAGCGCGCAGATCCTACTCACACAGTACAATTGCCATGGAGCTAAAGTCTTTCCCATAGTCTTTCATTATATGAATAGGCTCCATGGTATGGCTATCTGGGGTATCACATTTCCATAAAGTCTGGTCCATAGTCCAAAGGCAAGAGGCGGGCAATCAGCCCCCTCCAAGGACACGTGGCGAGGTCGGTTTCGCCACACTGTGCATCAATGTTTATATGTGACACTTTTTTGTTAGTGGGGCCTCATGTTTGAGTTTACAGTCTCAAAGTCTACAGCCGCCTCTGGACCCTCTGCACAGAGTCCTGCAAGATAAAGTGTTGAGTATACCAACAGGATCCTGCAAGGTACAGTGCTGAGTATAACAGCAGGGCCCTGCAAGGTACAGTGCTGAGTATAACAGCAGGGCCCTGCAAGGTACAGTGCTAAGTAGACCAGCAAAGTCCTGCAATGTACAGTGCTGATTAGACCAGCAGGGTCTTGCAAGGTACAGTGCTGAGTAAGGGTCCTGCAAGGTACAGTACTGAGTATACCAACAGGGTCATGCAAGGTACAGTGGTGAGCAGACAAGCATGGTGCTGAAATGTACAGTGCTGAGTATATTAGAAGAGTCATCCAGTGCTGAGTAGACCAGCATGATCCTGGAAGGTACCGTGCTGAGTAAGGGTCCTGCAATGTACAGTGCTGAGTAAGGGTCATGTGAGGTACAGTGCTAAGTAGACCAGCATGATCCGGCAAGCTACAGTGCTGAGTAAGGGTCCTGCAACGTACAGTGCTGAGTAAGGGTCATGTGAGGTACAGTGCTGAGCAGACCAGCAGGGTCCTGCAATGTACAGTGCTGAGCAGACCAGCAGGATCCTGCAAGGTACAGTGCTGAGTAAGGGTCCTGCAAAGTATAGTGCCAAGTAGACCAGCAGGGTACTGCAATGTACAGTGCAGGTAAGGAGGGATCCATATCACTGTAGGTAGCCTAGTGGGAGTCATAGTCAAATAGCTGCTGCCAAGGACTAAACTTCCCACTAATCTCAATAACTATAACCACTACAGCTAGCTAGTACCCTGGCATCCTCTCTCCCCATTGTTAAGAGTCAAACCATAGGGCTTAGCTCATTGACTGAGTGTCAGCTCACAGTCTGTGCACTTTCAGTAGTTTAGTGGATATTTCCATTCAATTGATAAGCAGTCTCTACAAGTGAAATCTTCCAAATTGCCATGGACACAATTCTTATCTTCAAAATGACATGTTTAGTGGACAGGAAGTCCTTACTGTGACACATTGATAAGATAACTTGTTTAGTGGACAGGAAGTCCTTACTGTGATACATTGATAAGATAACTTGTTTAGTGGACAGGAAGTCCTTACTGTGATACATTGATAAGATAACTTGTTTAGTGGACAGGAAGTCCTTACTGTGACGTATTGATAAGATAACTTGTTTAGTGGACAGGAAGTCCTTGCTGTGATGCATTGATAAGATAACTTGTTTAGTGGACAGGAAGTCCTTGCTGTGACACATTGATAAGATAACTTGTTTAGTGGAAAGGAAGTCCTTACTGTGACACATTGATAAGATAACTTGTTTAGTGGACAGGAAGTCCTTACTGTGATACTTTGATAAGATAACTTGTTTAGTGGACAGGAAGTCCTTACTGTGACGTATTGATAAGATAACTTGTTTAGTGGACAGGAAGTCCTTGCTGTGATGCATTGATAAGATAACTTGTTTAGTGGACAGGAAGTCCTTCCTGTGATGCATTGATAAGATAACTTGTTTAGTGGACAGGAAGTCCTTACTGTGACGCATTGATAAGATAACTTGTTTAGTGGACAGGAAGTCCTTACTGTGACACATTGATAAGATAACTTGTTTAGTGGACAGGAAGTTCTTACTGTGACACATTGGTAAGACAACTCGTTTAGTGGACAGGAAGTCCTTACTGTGACGCATTGATAAGATAACTCGTTTAGTGGACAGGAAGTCCTTACTGTGACACATTGATAAGATAACTCATTTAGTGGACAGGAAGTCCTTACTGTGACACATTGATAAAATAACTTGTTTAGTGGACAGGAAGTCCTTACTTTGACGCATTGATAAGATAACTTGTTTAGTGGACTGGAAGTCCTTACTGTGACACATTGATAAGATAAGTTGTTTAGTGGACAGGAAGTTCTTACTGTGACACATTGGTAAGACAACTCGTTTAGTGGACAGGAAGTCCTTACTGTGACGCATTGATAAGATAAGTTGTTTAGTGGACAGGAAGTTCTTACTGTGAGACATTGGTAAGACAACTCGTTTAGTGGACAGGAAGTCCTTACTGTGACGCATTGATAAGATAACTCGTTTAGTGGACAGGAAGTCCTTACTGTGATGCATTGATAAGATAACTCGTTCAGTGGACAGGAAGTCCTTACTGTGACACATTGATAAGATAACTTGTTTAGTGGACAGGAAGTCCTTACTGTGATGCATTGATAAGATAACTCATTTAGTGGACAGGAAGTCCTTACTGTGACACATTGATAAGATAAGTTGTTTAGTGGAAAGGAAGTCCTTACTGTGACACATTGATAAGATAACTCGTTCAGTGGACAAGAAGTCCTTACTGTGACGCATTGATAAGATAACATGTTTAGTGGACAGGAAGTCCTTACTGTGATGCATTGATAAGATAACTCATTTAGTGGACAGGAAGTCCTTACTATGACACATTGATAAGATAAGTTGTTTAGTGGAAAGGAAATCCTTACTGTGACGTATTGATAAGATAACTTGTTTAGTGGACAGGAAGTCCTTGCTGTGACGCATTGATAAGATAAGTTGTTTAGTGGACAGGAAGTCCTTGCTGTGACGCATTGATAAGATAAGTTGTTTAGTGGACAGAAAGTCCTTCCTGTGACGCATTGATAAAATAACTTGTTTAACTTAACTTGTTTGACAGGAAGTCCTTTTACAAAAACTTTATTGAATTTACTTTTATGGACAACACTTATAAATTAATACCAGATATGTATTGGTTAATTTATTGTAATTGTTAACTTGTCCCTATTGGAGGCAGTATATTGTAATCACATTATGCAATTAAAAAACTTATTGATTTGATACTGTGCACTTTGGCACCCAGGCTTGACAAAACCCCTTAGAAGATTGATACATAGCCAGGTGTACATATTGGTGGATCAAAAACACACTATTCAGGTGTTTCAACTCTAATATATATATTTGCATTTTTAAGGACCAGGGGGAAGCTTTGAAGACTGCACCTAGACCTTTGCATTTACAGTGTGCAGGTTTCCTTATGCAACCTTTCTTTACATATATATATATATATATGTAGAATTTAGGAAGTGACAGCTCCAATAACACCAACTCTAACTAAAATAACATAAAAGATGTATAACAGCAATAAATGTATCAGGGGAAAATACTGCCATCTTGGGTTTCTGGAGACTTGATCTTGAGTCATAGTTAATTGATTATTTTCCTATACTACATAAAAGTATAAACACAGTAAATGTTTGTTTTTGTGTTATTTTGTACCTTTCAGAATTATCAATGAATGACTACATTCAATCCAAGATGGGAAACATGAGCCCAAACACGAGCTTCTCCTACACGGAGTTCCTTCTCCTCGGATTTCCAGAGATCTACGAGTTCAGACACCTACTTGTTATCCCATTCCTTCTTATATTTATAGTGACCCTGCTCGGAAACAGTCTTGTATCCTATGCTATTTGGGTGGATAAGACTCTACACTCTCCGATGTATGTACTCATTTCGACTCTTTTAGTTGGTAATATATCATACACCACCACGGTTATGCCAAAGTTCCTTCTGAGTATAGCATTTCAGCTGAACCAGATAACTGTCTGGCTGTCTGATTCAGATGTTCTTTATTTATTCTGCAGGCATCTGTGAATCGAATATACTTTTACTAATGGCATTGGATAGGTACGTGGCCATATGTAAACCACTACGCTACCACAACATTATAACTAATCGACTTTTAGTCCAACTGTTCGTCATTGGCTTGGTTCGTAGCACTTTTCTAGGCTTACTTCTAGTATTTTTTGCCTCAACCATACAGTTCTGTAGATCAAACATAATCCTGAACTTTTCTTGTGAGAACATGAGTGTACTGAGTCTTGGATGTGGAGATATCTCCAAAATTCAACTTGTAGGGTTGGTGGTGAGGATAATCATTGTATTCCCTGATGGAAGTCTTGTCCTGGTCTCCTACCTGAGTATTCTCTATATGCTGATGAAATCCAATGTGGGTCAATCTTGGGGCAAGGCATGGAAGACGTGCAGTACTCATTTAATCGTGACCGTGCTTACCCACTCCTGCGGCCTGGTGTCTTCAATAATTTATAGAGTCAACAATTCACTATCACTCAATGGTCAGAATCTAGTCAGCCTGGTGAACTTCCTGATCCCGGCTACAATGGACCCAGTTATATATGGATTTAGAATGACAGAGATCAAGAGAAGTCTTACAGCAAGAGTGCAAAAGATGCATTTATGCAGAACAGAAAGACAATAACAATATTAAAGGGTTTATTCAATAAAAAGGGAACAATAGCCAAGATGGAAAGAAGGAGCTGAATTGAAGTATTCTGGACAGCTCGGCTATTATAATCTGAAATGTTCAACTTGGTTTTCAATTCTCTCCAATTAACTGAATTAAAATAACATGAGGTGTCCTTCGGTAGCAAGGCTGAAAAACCAAGGATTAGAAGAATGAAATGCTGAAATTTAGATACACAAGACAAATGGTGAGATGACGTCAGAGTGTTGCAGCAAGTAAGCATTAAAAATATGTGTTGGAATGGGCGCCAACATATGGGGCTCTTATTTGATAAATACTACCTGGAGACATTTTCCATTGTCCTTTACTGATGTTCAGAATGGAACATCCTGTATCAAAGTCCTATGTTACTTTGCAATGATGATGTACTGCCAAAAGCTATAGGACAGGCAAGTTACTGTTTAAACTCCTTAAGGAAGTTAGCGAATGTTGTGCCCATTCACAAGAAAGGTAATAGGGAGGAGTCGGGCAACTATAGGCCAGTAAGCCTTACTTCCGTAGTGGGAAAAGTGATGGAAACCATGTTAAAGGATAGGATTGTTGAACATCTAAAAACACATGGATTTCAAGATCAGAGACAACATGGGTTTACTTCAGGGAGATCATGCCAAACTAATCTTATTGATTTTTTTGATTGGGTAACTAAAATTATAGATCAGGGTGGTGCAGTAGACATTGCTTACCTAGATTTCAGTAAGGCTTTTGACACTGTTGCACATAGAAGACTTATCAATAAACTACAATCTTTGAGTTTGGATTCCAATATTGTTGAATGGGTAAGGCAGTGGCTGAGTGACAGGCAACAGAGGGTTGTAGTCAATGGAGTATATTCGAAGCTTGGGCTTGTCACCAGTGGGGTACCTCAGGGATCTGTACTTGGACCCATTCTCTTTAATATTTTTATTAGTGATATTGCAGAAGGTCTTGATGGTAAGGTGTGTCTTTTTGCGGATGATACCAAGATATGTAACAGGGTTGATGTTCCAGGTGGGATAAGCCAAATGGCAAATGATTTAGGTAAACTAGAAAATGGTCCGAGTTGTGGCAACTGACATTTAATGTGGATAAGTGCAAGATAATGCATCTTGGATGTAAAAACCCAAGGGCAGAGTACAGAATATTTGATAGACTCCTAACCTCAACATCTGAGGAAAGGGATTTAGGGGTGATTATTTTTGATTACTTAAAGGTGGGCAGACAATGTAATAGAGCAGCAGGAAAGGCTAGCAGAATGCTTGGTTGTATAGGGAGAGGTATTAGCAGTAGAAAGAGGGAAGTGCTCATGCCATTGTACAGAACACTGGTGAGACCTCACTTGGAGTACTGTACACAGTACTGGAGACCATATCTTCAGAAGGATATTGATACCTTAGAGAGAGTTCAGAGAAGGGCTACTAAACTGGTTCATGGATTGCAGGATAAAACTTACCAGGAAAGGTTAAAGGAACTTAACATGTATAGCTTGGAGGAAAGACGAGACAGGGGGGATATGATAGAAACATTTAAATACATAAAGGGAATCAACACAGTAAAGGAGGAGACTATATTTAAAAAAAGAAAAACTACCACAACAAGAGGATATAGTCTTAAATTAGAGGGACAAAGGTTTAAAAATAATATCAGGCCCTCAAAAAATTTGGCTTCCCCGACCCTCTGATAGAGGCCCTGTCCTCCCTCTATAATAACCCATCAGCCACCCTCCTTATACCCAACATCGATTACGATTAAAAATGGAACCAGACAGGGATGCCCCCTCTCCCCGCTTCTCTTCGCCCTCTCCCTTGAACCCTTCTTGCAAAAAATACGCGACTCCCCATTAATCACCGGCATCACGGGGCGACAAAACGAATACAAAATATTGGCCTATGCCGATGATATCCTCCTCACACTTACAAACCCACTCCAATCCATACCCCCCCTACTGGCACTACTGGACGAGTACGCAGCAGTCTCGGGGTACAAATTAAACTTAGACAAAACTGAATCACTCCCAATCGGGATCCCAGAGCATGACCTGAACGACCTACGACGCTCACACCCATTTAAGTACAACGACATCAGCATCCCGTACCTCGGCATACTCATACCGGCTAACCCCGACTCCACGTATGAATTAAACTACCCCCCTTAATCCACCAAGCCTACACAGACCTCCAGACCTGGAACACCATGCCTATTTCATGGATGGGGAGGATAGCCTCCATTAAAATGAATTTACTCCCCAGATTCCTGTACCTATTTCAGACCCTACCCATCCCTATCTCCCGAAAGGACTTCAAAGCACTCCAGACAAAAATTGACAATTTCATTTGGTCTAACAAAAAACCCAGAATACGGAGATCCACAATGTACAAAACCACGAAAACAGGGGGACTGGGGCTCCCCAACTTCCTACACTATTTCCAGGCGGCCCAATTGACACAAATACAACACCTACACGCTCCCCCAGGACTAAAATTATGGGTAGACCTCGAACACGACCTGATGGGTAGGGACCACCCCTCACTGCTCCTCTGGGTCCCCAAACAGTCCAGACCCACCACTCCACAAACGTCCCCAGCCCTCAACACCTCTTTTCAGGTATGGGATAAGACCACACCGAAAACTCGACTTATCAACTCCCCCTCACCCCTAACCCCAATCCTACGAAACAAACAATTTCCCCCCGGGATGAATCCCCGAGACTTCGCGCATTTCGAGGACAACGATCTCTTCCGTTTCTACCACTTCTTTCAATCCAACCAGCTGCTCCAATTCCCAGATTTGCCCCGGCACATGCCGCTGACCACCTTTGACCACTTCCGGTACCTCCAGATCCGCAGCTTCCTTCAACACCCCCTCCACTCCTCCACGGCCACCGCTACCCTGACCCAATTCGAACGAGACTGCTTACATTCTCCGATACGCAAAGGCCAAATCTCCTTCATCTACCTCCAACTAAACTCCTCCTCCCCGACAGAAGCACTCGCATACACCAAAGCGTGGGAAAGGGACATTGGCCCCCCCAATGACCCGTCAGACTGGTCGGCAATATGGGAGGCGACTGCTTCCCTTACCATATGTGTAAACCACAGGGAACAGGCCTATAAAACGCTCCTCAGATGGTACCTGACACCCCTAAGGTTGAAACAGATAAAATGCTCGACCACTGACGAATGCTGGAAGGGCTGCGGGTCTCAGGGCACCTATATTCATGCCTGGTGGCATTGCCCAACATAACACAACTCTGGACAAAAGTGGCAGACCTAACATCAGCTCTCCTACACACTGAGATTCCACTAGACCCATGGATCTGGCTACTATCCAAACCCCATACCCCCCTATTCAGGGCACAAAACAAACTACTCGCCAAGATCGCCTTAGCCACGCGACGCACAATCGCCGAACAATGGGGCAACAAACACACTCCCACCCTGGACACAACCATCAAGAAAATAGAGGAAGCCAGGGAGATGGACAATCTATCGGCCCTACTCCACGACACAACCTACCACCACAACAAAATATGGGACCCCTGGGTCATATATAGACTGACCCACCCCTAAATCCTCCCAATTCCGGAAGACAATCGCCCCGATCCCCTCCCCCACGACCCCTCCAAGATATCACTGCTCTTACCTTCCCTAACCCCCAAACGTCTTCGCCAGACTACTGGTAATCGAACCATCAATATTATTCCCACTCCAAACTAACACCTCAACCCCCTCTCACACAACTGCTGACTCTCAATTGGAAACAACGGCAACACGCCCCCCCCCCACAACACCGACCCCGAACATGCATGGAATAGCCTTCCAGCTGAAGTGGTAGAGGTTAACACAGTAAAGGGGTTTAAGCATGCGTGGGATAGGCATAAGGCTATCCTAACTATAAGATAAGGCCAGGGACTAATGAAAGTATTTAGAATTTTGGGCAGACTAGATGGGCCGAATGGTTCTTATCTGCCGTCACATTCTATGTTTCTATAAGGACACAGTTTGCTTGTTTTGTACTTAAGGACGCAATCAATGTTGTCATTTGTGCTATGTGTGTGTGGTCATTTGCATCTTCCATCTACCTCATTTATTCCACCAACACATATACATTTATAAATTCTCATTTATTAGAAAAAAATATACAAAAAATAAGAAAAAAAAAACGAAAAACACCCAAATGTCTTTTCACAGTTCTGGCAATAAAGGTGTGCATAATTAGACGGGGGCAAGTGTACACGTTGTAAATAAAACAAAACCTGGAATTTGCGCTATAAGTCTGTTAATTTACCTATAATTAACCTTTTTCTTATTAAGTGCATCCACACTTATTATATCATGTTGTTCAGGAGAAACAGGGCTATCATTTCACATCAAATATTCAGATATGAAACATAATTTAATATAAGTGAAAACAAAACAAATAATAAATGTTATTTTTCAAGTTCTGCTTGACATTTTAACTGTGAATGTCACAATATTGTTGACTTTTACTGCAATAAAATACACAAATTTGCGTTCAGCAATGTCTCACGAGTACAGCAGTAACCCCCATGTGCAGATTTTATGGATTTTTTGAAAGTTACAGGATTAAATATAGGGCTTTCCCCATTTTCAGTTTTTACACATTGAAATATGCCAGGTTGGTTTGCTGGGCCTATGTTGGCTTTGAGACCCTATGGCAGCCCAGGAATGAAAATTAACCCCATCATGGCATACCATTTGCAAAACTAGAAGCCCATGTTATGTAAAATGGGGTGGGATTAGGGGACGTGACTGGAAGCCATGCTGATCAGATGCATCGGTGAGTGCTCCGCAGCACAGGACCCGGAATATCAGACTTCTGACGGCTAAAACGAATTGCCAGTCTCACTGTTCCATGATGTCACAGAGCAAATCTAAACTCCAGCAAGATTGAGCAGAAAAATGTAATTTCTTCCACCCAAAAATGGTAAAAAATGCCACTCTGCTTGAAATCCAAGATGGCGTTGATGGGCCTGCAGCACATGAGCCTGAATCCGCCACAGATATAGACCCTCTGACACGCAGCATGTTCCAATTCTCTCTGGATGCCTTATCAGCCAAACTCATCACCACTTGGCAAACCACCATTGACACCCTGCGTAAAGATATTCAGGACCTGTGCAATAGAGGAAAAAATTTGCAAATACGCGGAAGCCCATAATTCCATGGCGGGTTCCATGCAACAAATGTAAGCCAGCATGGAGGCCTGTGAAGCACGATTAGCGGACATGGAAGATAGATCCTGCCTTAATAACCTTCAACTGCCCGACGTTCCAGAAACTGTTAATCCGCAAGATCTCCATGAATTTGCCATAGGCTTGTTCCACCGCCTAGCTCCAGATCTACCGAAAGATCTCTTATTGTTGGAAAGAATACACAGGCTCCCACGCTCACACCATTTGCCTGACACTGTGCCAAGAGATGTTATCCTGAGAGCTTATTACTTCCACGCCATGGAGCTCATCCTAAAAGTGAGCCGCACTAAAAAAGATTTGCCAACGAAATACTCCTTCGTCAAGATTTTTTCGCATCTGCCTGCTGCCACGCTCCGGACCATTAAGACCTACCAGTCGGTGACAGAGGTCCTATGCAAGGATCCTCCAACAAAGGACCCTATCGACCAGTTCCATTTCTCCGACAAGGTCCCACCCTGGAAAGCTGAGACCGGACTGGCAGAGGGCACCAGAGAAACGCAAAGCCCAAGCTTAACCGTGAGCAGTACCAGAGACTTGCAATATATCTCTTTAGATCTGTAGCCTAGCACCACTTCCTCTGACTATCCACATATAAATGTTGTTCCTAGCACAACATCCCGATGCCCAATATGCATGCATATTGCCAATATGGTCTCTTTCCTATAGCCCTAACGATAGGCCCAGTACAGATGTCCCGCTATAGACCACACAAAAGAAAATTCTAAAAAATGCTAAGGGACACCGACACACCCGTTCCCTTATAAGCTTACGGTTATAGGCCTAGAAAAGTGTGTACACGCATGTTATTGACATCATGCTACTGTTACCGTTAGTTGCCTTAAATGTGGTTAATAGGCTGCTTTTCATTGTACTGTTAAACCGTAGATGTAATGTTCCTGATATTTGACCATCATTCCAGTCTACCCTATCTATCCTGGGGCCCACTAAGCCATTATCCATGCCCCCCATGCAATCCATTTCCGCAACATACCCACTGACATGGGTATTGCTGTATATACACTTTATTTTTGTTCTTACATTTTCTACCCCCCGACTACCTTACATATGGTACCTGCACCTGCGCAATTCAGACATACTAACCAGGTTTCCCTGTATGCCGTCTACTCGATAACAACTGTAGCGGAGGGGCAGGGGTTACTCCAATGGCTCTCCGCTGGGAACAAAGATTCAGCATACAAAATCACAGGAACACCGCATAATCCACATCCCCAAGGACTAGACGACATATAGTCTGGGAGTCAACTGTCTGCTTTATTCACAAGTTTGCTTTTATGCATTTTCTCCCATGCAAGGGAAGTAACTTACAGTATCCAATCATATCGTGGTCACCTCCTCTCCCTCTCCTCCCCTTAGATTAACAGTTAAACATATTAGTGGAGACAAAGTTTTCCCCACTTTCTGGATGTCCACCAAATACAGGGGGTACGGGGGCAAATAAGGGGTCTCCTGGTAGGTCTGATCTGGGTGAGCAACATACTCAAAATTCACCCAGATCGGACCAGGGGTTCGAGAGTTATACAGAAAGATGTGCAGATTGGATAGCTCCCCTTTAAAAGAAGAAAAAGGGGAAACGCTCCCAATTAACCTGGTATTTAGAAAAGAACACTAGTTTATTGGACATGTACCTTGGATGTGTCCAAATGGGAAAAAGGTATCACTAAGGAAAAGCATATGAATATTTGGAAACACTAGATAAACATGTATCCTAACATAAGCAGTGAGACACTGTAACTTTATTAAACAAACTGTAGAGAGGATACAATGTGTCAGTGTCCAATAAATGCTTAATCTTGAAAAAAATCCTAGGTGGATATATCTCAATACCCCAATACCAATAAAGGCAAATTATGCTAAAATATAAATTGTATGGTAATAGAGTAATCCACAGAGGAAAAGAAAAGAAAATGTGATACCTTTAAATCTTAATAGAAGTTGTACAGATGGAACAGTAGAGACAGTATAGCACAAAATAAGGAGGGACACAAGCTGTCCGTTTAAACAGTAGCTTTAAAGTTGCCTAGAGTGGTTGGTTACATACTTAGGAGTAATAGAATTAGGTGGTAAATGAAATAATGTACGAAATTCCCTGGTAGTCCACTATTCTAAGCTCCTGTAAACTCCCCCTAACACCTTCGTGGGTGTTCTATCCTTGGTAGAACGCTGTGCTCTGTCCACTTCAACTGCTATCATTAGACTAGTCCAGCTTCTAAAGAAAAATAAACAGACATTCTGCTAACGAAAATAGGAAAAAATAATAAATAAATAAGTGTCAATAGCGGATTCCCTCGTGCATCGTGATGTGCTCGGTGAGTGAGGGAGATCCAAAGGAAAAAGCCGACGCGCGTTTCAGAGTACAAGACTCCTTAGTCGGGGGCTGAAAATTGCCGCCCGTTCCCCCCCGTATTTAAATGTGAGCTGGCCAATTGGAGTAATAAGGGTGAATATCGTCATTGATGACGTGTCGCTGTGCGACCACGTGGGATTGCTGTGGGCGGGGTCTAAGCCACCGCGTCAGAATGATTGGCAGCTAGTTTGCCTCCCTCTGTACCCAAAATGCCGGCGATCTGTAAAGAAGTTGAACATTATATATGAGCTCCACTTTTGGCAGGGGAGCATTAATGATCTCTCTTACTGTCAGTGTTGGATGAATACATGTGGAAATCTGCTCGTAATTCTTAATGTACTTATCGATCGCTTTTTGTTATGTACAAAATAAAGCCTTGAATTAAAGGTATAGACTCCCCAATTCTGTTGTATCAATTTTGATTAGAGAGGAGTGTCATCTGATGTCTCTTATTTTTTGGAGGCATATATTTGTAAAGATATGTTTTGTGGAGATATATACCCACCGATTCTTATGTATCAATATTTTGATTAGAGAAGAGTGTCTTCTGAATTATCTCTTATCTTTTAAAGGTGTAGACCCACTAATACTTTTTATGTCTCAATCATTAAAGAAGAGTGTCTTCTGTAATCTATTATCACTTGATGAAGTATATTCAAATCAAGACAATGAGTATATACATTCATTAATGTTTGATCTTTCATATTAATGAAGCAACTGAAGCAACCACTCTAGGCAACTTTAAAGCTACTGTTTAAACGGACAGCTTGTGTCCCTCCTTATTTTGTGCTATACTGTCTCTACTGTTCCATCTGTACAACTTCTATTAAGATTTAAAGGTATCACATTTTCTTTTCTTTTCCTCTGTGGATTACTCTACTACCATACAATTTATATTTTAGCATAATTTGCCTTTATTGGTATTGGGGTATTGAGATATATCCACCTAGGATTTTTTTCAAGATTAAGCATTTATTGGACACTAACACATTGTATCCTCTCTACAGTTTGTTTAATAAAGTTACAGTGTCTCACTGCCTATGTTAGGATACATGTTTATCTAGTGTTTCCAATATTCATATGCTTTTCCTTAGTGATACCTTTTTCCCATTTGGACACATCCAAGGTACATGTCCAATAAACTAGTGTTCTTTTCTAAATACCAGGTTAATTGGGAGCGTTTCCCCTTTTTCTTCTTTTAAAGGGGATGTAACGGATCACCTGGCACCCCGTCTGGGTACCTCCGTTGAAAGATGCTCCTAGCGCTTCCAGAGGACTCCAAGCACTCCACCAGACACCATAAGCACCGCAGGCTGCAGCTATCTCCCTTCAGAACGAAGCAGGAACAAGCTCTTACAAGAGCTCAGTGATTATAGCAAGGGAATATGCCTAGCATAGCAATCCCTTGTAGCAGATTCCCCCAATAAGACACAGGACTCAAGTTGAGGGTAAAAATAGAACTCTCTGGCTGCTAGCTTGCAGCCCTTTTTATTAGGTGCTCCCATGAAGGGGAGGGACACACACAGTAACGTACATTAACCAATCACACAATAGTTACATCCCACACATAGCCCTCCCCTCTACCTGTAAACTAATTATCTGTACACACAGGAAATACAATTATCCTAGGTAGGGAAAATACAGTTTTTACACAACATTCATAACTCCCAAAATATACATCACATTCGCATAAAAATACATATACACAATCAATCCATTCAGGGGAACAACATATAAAAAATGGCATGAATCAGACCAGGGGTTCAAAAGTTAGTAAAAGTATCTTTTGTTCCCCCTGGCTGATTGTATTTTAATCTGGCTCAAACAGTAAAAGTCAAACATCCCCACAATGCATCCTGGCTTCCTCCCTTCTGCCCTGGAGATAATTGGAGAAGGAATCTAATTATCTCCAAAGACATAGCCAAACTCCATTACCCACATGGCAGACAAAAAGACAGTAAAAGACATAAGATTACATACTGATACATTTAGTACATAAAACACACATTTCTACATATCCCCAGATAGCTTTGATCTGACTGCACATTATTAGATGAATGGCACTCAGATCACACGAATAAGCCTTTCTGCAGGGAAAATAAACAGTTTAACCTGCAGGGCCATAGTCCAAAGGCAAGAGGCGGGCAAGCAGCCCCCTCCAAGGACACGTGGCGAGGTCGGTTTCGCCACAGGGGAGCTATCCAATCTTCACATCTTTCTGTAATTCTCATGTAAATATCGGGGTCCAAGCCCACATTTAGGTGGAACTGGTACCACCACCCTGACCCTTTTTCCCAAGTCTCTAATCCAACAGTTCGTGGATCAGGGACGACGGGATTCAATACCTAGCTTTCCCACGTTCGGGAGTTATAGCCAGTTAAAGTTTTGACCTACTGCAAGGATTTAGTAGCCGAAAACAGCTCCATGAATTCTGGCCCTGCGGTCGGTCTATTTCAATGAATCAAAAGTACCGAACAGCTTAGCCATCCGGCTCTAACTCTGCGTTCGGATGAATCCCCTAGTCTGGGGGATTCATCCTACCGAACGGCGGGCCGGTCGGCAGTTTAAATCAAACTTTTCCGTTGTTCTGGAGGTCTGAGCGGTGTCTGGGTAGTCGAGCGTCCGATTTGAGTTCCAGACGCTCGACGACCAAACACCGCTGTTCATGAGTTAAGATGGCCACCGCCACGTGTTCGTTTTACGAATGGCGGCCACACACGAACCCAATTACCCCTGTTTGCAACATTGTTGCCTTCCACTAATGGGAGGCATATGACCACAGCAGGGTGGTCTCTCTTTCGGTATTTCAATCGGTTCACGAACCGGCTAAGAGTTCTGGTTCGGGAACCGATTACATTATTCACATACAGTTCAAATAAATGCAATAGTCAATGCAAAAGTCTCTTGTGGCTGCTTCTGCCACAATGCTCCCCCAGAACCAAGCCGGCATACACAGTCTGATCCCAACGGATCGGCTTGGGGATGTCCGGAGAAGTGCTCACAGATCATTTCTCGAGTTCTGTCTGTCTGGACAACCCGTCGGCGTTACCATTTTGTTTCCCTGGGCGATACTAGTGCCAAGCTCCATCTCAGTAGTCTAGCGTTGTCCCCTGACACCCGGTTTAGCCACACCAATGGGTTGTGATCTGTGAGCAAGGCAAATTGTTAAAAAAGCTAAAACCTGATGTTTTCGTGCGAGGGGTTGACCACTTAGCTACGGCCTCTATCTTAGCGGGTTCTGGTTTTTGATGCCCACTGCCTACCCTGTGGCCTAAGTACTGCACTTTGGCCATCCCTACGTGGCACTTGCTGGGTTTTAACGTGAGACCTGCCTCCCTGATGCGGTCGAGGATGGCTCCTATATGAGTCAAATGCTCGTCCCAGGAGTTGCTAAATATTGCTATGTCATCTAAATAGGCGCAAGCATACTCCTGGGATCCGTCCAGTAACCGGTCCACCATCCGCTGAAAAGTAGCCGGCGCATTCTTCATCCCGAATGGCATCACCTTAAATTGGTATAGCCCAAACGGGGTGACGAATGCAGACTTTGGGGTGGCATCTTCGGCTAGTGGGATCTGCCAGTACCCTTTGCACAAGTCTATTGTGGTGAGGTACTGGCCCCTGGCCATTTTATCTAAGAGCTCATCGATTCGGGGCATGGGGTATGCATCTGAAATTGTTTTATCATTAAGTTTCCGGTAGTCGACGCAGAAGCGGGTGGTTCCGTCCCGCTTCGGTACCAGCACTACCGGAGATGCCCATGGGCTATCTGAGTGTTCTATCACTCCTAGTTGTAGCATTTCGTCAATCTCCTTCCGCATATGATCTTTTACAGATTCAGGTATGCGGTAGGGGGTTTGTCGAAGAGGGTGTTGCCCTGGGGTTTCTACCCTGTGGGTAGCTAGCGGGGTATATCCGGGCTGGTTGGAAAATGTATCCCTTTTTCCTGGATCAGCTCTAGTATTTGAGCTCGCTCTCTAGTACTCAGCCTGTCTCCTAGCTGTACTTCCCCTAATTCGGTGTTGGCCCCCCCTTTGGCTAATAGGTCTGGTAGGGGTAGATTATCTGGGTCCTCGGCGGCTGAGGCACATATGGCAGTTACTTCCTCGGTCCGCTCGTGATAGGGTTTCAACATGTTAACGTGGAGCATGCGTCTACCGCCTGCTCCTGTACATGGGGCAATTATATTGGTGGTGTCACATACCTGTTCCACCACCTTATAAGGGCCTTGCCAGGAGGCCTGCAGTTTGTCATTTTGGACTGGCTTCAAGATTAACACCTTTTGCCCTATTTGAAAACTGCGGTCCCTGGCTCCCCTGCACTGTCGTTGCTGGGCCGCCTGGAGATTAGACCGTACCGTCTGGATTAGGGTCTCCAAGCGTTCCCTGAACTCTAGTACATATGGGACGATAGGGGTACCGTTACTGGTGACCGTTCCCTCCCAGTGTTCCCTAATGAGGTCCAAGGGACCCCGCACTCTCCTTCCGAATAGTAATTCGAATGGCGAGAACCCCGTGGACTCCTGGGGTACCTCTCGGTATGCGAAGAGCAGATGGGGGAGAAACGTCTCCCAGTCCTTCTGGGTATCCATGAATGTACAGAGCATTTGCTTTAAGGTTCCGTTGAAACGTTCACAGAGCCCATTGGACTGGGGGTGATACGCTGAGTTTACAATAGGTTTCACCCCACATGTTCTCCATAACTGATGAGTGACTTTGGCTGTGAATTGGGTACCCCGATCTGAGATAATCTTTTTGGGGAACCCCATTCTGGAGAATATCCGGATCAGGGCATCCACTATAGTTTCTGCATGGATATTAGTTAGGGCTACGGCCTCTGGGTACCGGGTGGCATAGTCTACTACGGTTAGGATATACTTTTTCCCTGACGGGCTGGGTTTTGCTAGGGGTCCAATTATATCTACTGCCACTCTACTGAAGGGTTCATCTATTATGGGTAGGGAGTGCATTTTTGCCTTGTACCGGTCCCCTCTCTTGCCTACTCTCTGGCATGTGTCACAAGTTTGGCAATACTGCCGGATATCTTTGGAGACCCCTGGCCAAAAGAAGTTTTGGGTCAAACGATGCTTCGTCCTACTGACGCCTAGATGTCCTGACAAAGGGATGTCGTGGGCAATACGTAGCAATTCTTGCCTGTACTTTTTGGGCACTACTAATTGTGTGAGGGTCATGGGTACAGATCCTGCTACTACCTTCTCAGCATATCTATACAATAATCCTTTCTCCCAAACGTATCTTTCCCCCTCCAACCCTGCCTGATTCTGCATAACCCTTTCCCGGTATACCTGCAAGGACGGGTCGGTGACTACTTCAGTACCAAATTCTAAGGGGGGAGCCCAGGGGACGAAAGGGGGGGTAGTACTGTTACTTACCGGAGCCTCAGAGTGTTCAGAAGATGCGGTGGTGCGGCCTGCTGCCGTGTTACAATGGGTAGCGCTTCCTGCGCGGGGTGCTGAGAAACAAAAGCGGAGGTCAGCTCCCCCAAGTCGTTACCCAGGATGACATCAGCTGGTAAGTCCTGCATGAGGCCCACTTCCACATTCCCCGACCCCGCTCCCCAATCCAAATGTACTTTAGCAGTGGGAATTTTGTAAATAGCTCCCCCTGCCACCCGGACTGCCACATATTCTCCAGTGAGCTGGTTCTTGGGGACTAGGTGATTGCGCACCAGAGTTATGGTGGCCCCAGAATCGCGTAGACCCTGAAAGCGTTTTCCCTCTACGTGTACCCCTTGGCGGTGTCCCTGTCGGTTGTCTGCAGCCGCTTGTACTGGGTTAACCTCGTGGAGTGTGCCCAAAGGTTCTTCATTGGACCAGGTCCCGAAGAAAGGTTGTCAGGGCTCACTCTGGTAGCAGTGTACTGCTGCCCGGTTTGCAGGGGAATTGGTCGGAGTATTCCACGTGGAGCGGTTTTTGTTCCTGGGACAGTCTCTCTGCATGTGGCCCTGCTGGTTACACGTGTGGCACCTGAGGAAAGATCGGGCATTGTTGTACCGTGGAGGTGTTTGGTAGTTCCCACCACCCGGACGCAGTGCTGGGGTGGGGGTAATGGTGGGAGGTGTGTTAGCAGGTCCCAAGGTGGGCCATGCCTGTGCCCGCTGTGCCCTTCTGGCATCTTGGTACTCGTCTGCCAACCTGGCTGCGTCAGTTAAGATGCGCGGTTTCCGATCCCTCAGCCAGTTTTGTAAATCCTGGGTTAACCCCTGGAAGAATTGCTCCAGTAGCAATAATTGTAGCATATCCTCCACTGTGGTTGCTTGTGCGGCTTGCACCCAACCTTTGCCCGCCCTAGTTAAGCGGTGTGCCCACTCCATGTGAGTATCTTTCTCCGTCTTTCGGCTTTCTCGGAACCGCTGCCGGTATGCCTCCGGGGTAATTGCATACCTGTTCAGGATCGCCTGCTTTACTTTCTGGTAGTCTCTGCTATCCTCGTCTGGCATGGTGCGGTAGGCTTCTGCTGCCCGGCCCGCTAGCTTACCCACCAGCAGGGGTACCTGGTCGGCGGCGTTGATCTCATGTAATTGGCATAACCTCTCAAAGTCATGCAAGTAGCCATCGATGTCCTCGGTTTCCACATAGTTTTTAAAAGCATGGTACGGAATTTTAGGCTTCCCCGGTGTAACGGATCGCCTGGCACCCCGACTGAGTACCTCCGTTAATGGATGCTCCTAGCGCTCCTGAGGACTTCAAGCACTGCAGCAGACACCACAACCACCGACTCTGAGAAGCATAGAAATCCTCTCTAGCATATGAATGCTGTATACAGCCGAATAGGAAAAACCATACGATAGGTTTACACTCCTAGCAGTCAAACTGGAACAGCATACAACGAATCCTTCCCCCCAATAACGAGACGACACATCACTTTGAGGGTAAAACAGGAACTCTGGACTGGCTCATCCAGCCTGGCTTTTATTACAATGATACACATACAGGCCACACCCAGGGGGAGGCATAAAATAACCAATCATATACATGGTTCAGCCCACACATCCCCTCCCCTCAGATAACATTAAACCCAATTATCTGGTACACCTTTTCAGCCCAGTTCTGGATGTACCCCAAAAACAGGGGGTACACCTTTAAATCCAGCATCGCTGGATAGCCCTTATTCAGGGGGACAACATACTCAAAATTCAAGTCATTCGGATGAATGGTTCGGCAGATCTGGGTTTCCAAAGATTTGACCGACCGCATGGGTAAAGTATCCGAAAACAGTTCCATGCATTTTGGCCCTGCGGTCGGTCACAAACAAGGGAATGAAAACAGACGAATTGCCTGTGTTATAGAGCCTGGAGAGGGTTTGAATGAATTCCCTTGTTTGTGGGGTTCTTTCTACCGAACGGCGGGTCATTCGGTAGTTTCTATACGAATTTCTGGAAGTATGGAGGTCTCAGCGGTGTTTGCCTAGTCAAGTGTCCGATTTTAGTTCCAGACACCAGTAGCAGCAATATAAAGTACAATATGCCCCAAATAACCCAGGGGCCATAGTCAGTAGGTAGGAGGCTAGCAAACAGGCTTCTTCAGGGCCCAGTGGCGAGGTTGGTTTCGTCACATTTCTCCCCTTTTCCAAACAGACTAACAGGGTACCTGACCTCTTGCCGGTCAGTGCCCTTGTTAGTCCAGCAGCCCACCCACAAAACAGGAACAGCAGTACAGCCCACCCACAATAAATGGTTATTACACCTGAGTAAGGGAAAAGCTTGTCCAGGTCCAGGGGCCTCACCACGGCTGTGTGGGGGACTGGTAGGCTGTTTTGGTGGGTTGCTGAGTGGGCAGAGGCCAGCGGTACTCTGCCCTGGTGCCAGCACTACCACGGGAGCAGTCTGGTTGGACCCTGGTTGCTGGAGACCGACTGTCTCCCCTTTAGCTGCGCAGCTCTGCTGTTGGAGACCGATTGTCTCCCCTTTGGATACATAGTTCCGCTGTTGGAGGGGGAGACCGACTGTCTCCCCTTTGGCTAAGCAGCCTTGTTGCTGGGGGACAGGACTGACTGTCCTTACCCCCTGTGCTGTAGGTGCAGAGACCACAGTCCCATCTGCACAGTTGTGGGGCTTACAGTCTCCCCCTGGTACATTAAGCTGCCACCGGGGAGAGGTGGTAACAATCTCCTCTCCCATCAATACTTTCAGTCTTTGTGGAGGGAGACCGACTGTCTCTCCTCCCAATGTAGTGTCCTGCTGCTGGGGGAAGGAGACTGGGCTCTCTCTTCCCTGCTGGACACTCTGCTGCTGGGAAATGGAGACTAGGCTCCCAATTCCCGGCACATCCTTCGGCCGCTGGGGAATGGAGACTGAGCTCTCTATTCCCTGCACATTACGGATCCGCCGCTGGGGAGAGGTGGTAGCAAGCTCCTCTCCCATACATACTTCCATACTCTGTGGAGGAAGACCGACTGTCTCTACTCCCAATACAGTGTCCTGCTGCTGGGGGAAGGAGACTGGGCTCTCTCTTCCCGGCTGGACCCTCTGCTGCTGGGGAATGGAGACTAGGCTCCCAATTCCCGGCACATCCCTCGGCCGCTGGGGAATGGAGACTGAGCTCTCTATTCCCTGCACATTACGGATCCGCCGCTGGGGAGAGGTGGTAGCAAGCTCCTCTCCCAAACATACTTCCATACTCTGTGGAGGGAGACCGACTGTCTCTACTCCCAATACAGTGCCCTGCTGCTGGGGGATGGAGACTGGGCTCTCTCTTCCCAACAAATCACACTGCCACTGGGGAGGAAAGACGGCACCTTCTGCTCCCTGGGTTACACACTGCCGCTGGGGAGGAAGGACGACACCTTCGGCTCCCTGGGGTACACACTGCCGCGGGGGAGAGGGGGTGCTGTGCTCCTTTCCCGGAAAGACAGGCTGCCGCTGGAGAGGGAGACCGCCTGTCTCCACTCCCGTAACATTGTCCTGTTGCTGTAGAGAGGGACCAACTGTCTCTGCTCTCTGTAGGACACACTGCTGCTGGGGGGGAAGGTCGACACCTTCCGCCCCCTGACACTCACTCTGGGGTTGGGGATCTTCCCAGTAAACCTCTACGATATCCTTCCAGCTGAAGGGCTCTAGACCTGGTTCTGCTTGCAGTGTAGACTGTGGCTGAATGGCGCAGAGCAGGCGTTGGTAGGCCGGCTCCAGTTCCCACTCCCTTGTTACCAGGTGGGTCATGTCTTTGCTCACCTCGCGTTCGTCAGCCCAGACATACATGCCCATCCGGTAGTCGTAGATGTCCCAAAACCTAGACCCCTCCGTGCTGCCAAGATCAATATCGTCCTCCAAGGCATCCCATAATAAACCCGGGCCATCATAATCATTCCCCTCCGGTAAGTCGTGCTCGGCCGTCCAGGGGAAAAGTCGAATGGTATGCCACCAGAGGGCCTGGTATGCATTGTCTAGCCAGATCTCTCGCCATACCAGGGTCTCTAGTCTTGTCACCCACTCATCCAGGGGCTGCTCTCCCAATAGATACATCCGCATTGCCACACGCTTCTGTAGCCGCTGCTCATCACTGGGGAGACTCTCACCTCGCCGCCACTGGGCGTCTTCCAGGGCATCATACCAGAGTTCCTTTCTGTCTGCATCCCTGTAATCATGGAACGCTGTCCGAAAACTAGCTGATTCCATCCTGCTGTAGCCAGGGGCGCTGTACGGATACTAGCGTTGCCCTCAATTTGTAACTCCAAACGTTACCAGTGTCTCTGAGCTGCTTCTCCTCGCACTAGGATGCCATCCCACCGCTGCCACCACTGTAACGGATCGCCTGGCACCCCGACTGAGTACCTCCGTTAATGGATGCTCCTAGCGCTCCTGAGGACTTCAAGCACTGCAGCAGACACCACAACCACCGACTCTGAGAAGCATAGAAATCCTCTCTAGCATATGAATGCTGTATACAGCCGAATAGGAAAAACCATACGATAGGTTTACACTCCTAGCAGTCAAACTGGAACAGCATACAACGAATCCTTCCCCCCAATAACGAGACGACACATCACTTTGAGGGTAAAACAGGAACTCTGGACTGGCTCATCCAGCCTGGCTTTTATTACAATGATACACATACAGGCCACACCCAGGGGGAGGCATAAAATAACCAATCATATACATGGTTCAGCCCACACATCCCCTCCCCTCAGATAACATTAAACCCAATTATCTGGTACACCTTTTCAGCCCAGTTCTGGATGTACCCCAAAAACAGGGGGTACACCTTTAAATCCAGCATCGCTGGATAGCCCTTATTCAGGGGGACAACATACTCAAAATTCAAGTCATTCGGATGAATGGTTCGGCAGATCTGGGTTTCCAAAGATTTGACCGACCGCATGGGTAAAGTATCCGAAAACAGTTCCATGCATTTTGGCCCTGCGGTCGGTCACAAACAAGGGAATGAAAACAGACGAATTGCCTGTGTTATAGAGCCTGGAGAGGGTTTGAATGAATTCCCTTGTTTGTGGGGTTCTTTCTACCGAACGGCGGGTCATTCGGTAGTTTCTATACGAATTTCTGGAAGTATGGAGGTCTCAGCGGAGTTTGCCTAGTCAAGTGTCCGATTTTAGTTCCAGACACCAGTAGCAGCAATATAAAGTACAATATGCCCCAAATAACCCAGGGGCCATAGTCAGTAGGTAGGAGGCTAGCAAACAGGCTTCTCCAGGGCCCAGTGGCGAGGTTGGTTTCGTCACACCCGGTACTATGTGTGGTGGGGTTGGGGACCCCTCTCGGGTCTCTGCCCGCTGCTTTTCCATTAGGTATTCGTGGACATCTGCCATAATCCTTTCCAAGGTTTCTATGGGAGGCGTACCTGGGAAAAAGGCCAGTCTGCTTTGGAGTTCTCTTCCAAACTCATTCGGTGTGCTGTCCATAAGAGGTGCTACAGCAGCTGCCCGGTCTCCCTCCATGAGTTCAGCAATAAGGGTAGCTTTGGTTTTATTGCTGGCAATAATTCCCCTTGCTTCCAATAGTTCTTTTAGCGTGGCCCGTTTCAAGTTGGTATAATCTGTCCCCATTCACTATCCGTTCGGGTATATTCACATACCCTTTCCTTTCGGTTCCATACGAAATAGCAAATTTCACGAATGGCTGTAACTGCCGAACAATGGTCTGCTGTGATGTTTGAATCCCATCGCTTGCCACCAATTGTAGCGGAGGGGCAGGGGTTACTCCAATGGCTCTCCGCTGGGAACAAAGATTCAGCATACAAAATCACAGGAACACAGCATAATCCACCTCCCAAGGACTAGACGACACATAGTCTGGGAGTCAACTGTCTGCTTTATTCACAAGTTTTCTTTTATGCATTTTCTCCCATGCAAGGGAGGTAACTTACAGTACCCAATCATATCGTGGTCACCTCCTCTCCCTCTCCTCCCTTTAGATTAACAGTTAAACATATTAGTGGAGACAAAGTTTTCCCCACTTTCTGGATGTACCCCAAATACAGGGGGTATGGGGGCAAATAGGGGGTCTTCTGGTAGGTCTGATCTGGGTGAGCAACATACTCAAAATTCACCCAGATCGGACTAGGGGTTCGGGAGTTATAACCAGTTCAAGTTTTGACCGACCGCAAGGATTTAGTAGCCGAAAACAGCTCCATGAATTCTGGCCCTGCGGTCGGTCTATTTCAATGAATCAAAAGTACCGAACAGCTTAGCCATCCGGCTCTAACTCTGCGTTCGGATGAATCCCCTAGTCTGGGGGATTCATCCTACCGAACGGCGGGCCGGTCGGCAGTTTAAATCAAACTTTTCCGTTGTTCTGGAGGTCTGAGCGGTGTCTGGGTAGTTGAGCGTCCGATTTGAGTTCCAGACGCTCGACGACCAAACACCGCTGTTCGTGAGTTAAGATGGCCGCCGCCACGTGTTCATTATACGAACGTCGGCCACACACGAACCCAATTACCCCTGTTTGCAACATTGTTGCCTTCCACTAATGGGAGGCACACGACCACAGCAGGGTGGTCTCTCTTTCGGTATTTCAATCGGTTCCCGAACCGGCTAAGAGTTCTGGTTCGGGAACCGATTACATTATTCACATACAGTTCAAATAAATGCAATAGTCAATGCAAAAGTCTCTTGTGGCTGCTTCTGCCACAACAACACTGTATCAATGTCCTGAGCGGACCTTCCCATATCAGCTGAGAGACCTCACGGGTCACTATCCCTCCACCTCGTGGAGAAGGGAGACACCCCCACGCAGATCCACAAGGCTATTTATGGTTTCGCCTTTAAGCATTTTATCGTTTCAGCAGAGCACCTTGTTGCTAGACAGGTATGCCGGCACAATGTACCTTCAAGCACAAATAATTTTTACCATAAATAAATTTGCTTCCTTCTATATAGGCATTTCCACTAGAAACTCAGCATGTACTTGCCTCCTATTTTATGAGCATATACTCACATAATGTCCGAGGTCTTAATACGCCTCACAGGCAGCGTATGTTCTTTAAGGAAGCAAAGCAGGCATAGGCGGACATAGTGTTTTTACAGGAAACGCAATTTGCCAAATCAAAACTACCCTCATTTGGTTTGGCCCACTACATGACCCAACACCACGCCGCCTACCTCTCTAAAGCGAGGGAAGTCTCCTTATTCATTCATAAATCAGTAGCCTTTGAGTTGCTTCTTAAGCTTACCGACCCACAGGGGTACCTCATACAGGTTTGTCTACTAAACGATAGGCTATATACGCTAGTCAATATCTGTGTCCCAACTCGGGACAAAGCAGTTTTATACAGCACAGCCTCAACAAGACCGCTCCTATACAAAAAGGGACCCTGCTGCTCTGTGGTGACTTCTACCACATACTAGACCCATTACTATACTCCTCTTCTCCAGTTAGGGTGCCAAAGAAAAGGAGAGTATGTAAAATCTGGTTGGAATCGTCACTGTCACTTAATTTCTTCTTGTCTTCAGTTGATTAATATATATGTCTTTTGTATATATAGTCTTGGGCCAAATGCTTGCCACAATAATATATATGTCTATATTATTGAAAAGTACTAATACGCAATCTGACTTACCATTTCTTTAGGTTTATTCTTAGTTACAGATACATAATAAAACAACAAATGATGTTACAGGATAATGGACATTCAACAGCAGATGGTAATTGCTGGACTTCTTTACATCCTTAAATCTTTACATTGAGAGAGAGCCAGAGAGAGCCAAGAGCCAACAGAGACCTTGTGTCTCTTTGTTCAGTTACTATATAGAAGTGCCCATACTGACGTCAGAGCATAACTCTAGCCATATAAGGACAAGACCCCCAAATCCACATTCCAGAGCTCTCGGACAAAGAAAGCCTTGTGACTTATTGATACCATCTGTTACTTATGTCAATCCGCACATCCATATATATATATAATCAATAGAAACATAGAATATGCAATATTCTACATTCCCTCTGTTTACGGTTTGTCTTAAAACCATAACACAATGTCACTAAGCTGTCCATTCACATATCACTCGTATCACAGTCATTGAACATAGAACAAGATGTAGTCACAACTTTCTATTATATGAGAGTTCTTAGAAGGTCGAGTTTCTATCCCTCATACTGCTTACTTTACTTCAAACGCTCTCTGTTTCAGCTATGTGTTGAATGTCCATTATCCTGTAACATCATTTGTTGTTTTATTATGTATCCGTAACTAAGAATAAACCTGAAGAAACCGTAAGTAAGATTGCGTATTAGTACTTTTATTAATATAGACATATAGTAATATGGCGAGCATTTGGCCCAAGACTATATATACCAAAAGACGTATATATATATCAATCAACTGAAGACAAGAAGAAATTAAGAAGATTTAACAGTGACGATTCCAACCAGATTTTATATTGGCCAGCCAGACAGTCTTCTATTCAAGTTTTGTTCCCACTTCAAGGGGGGAGAGAGAAGAATCAAGTTACAAAGCTGTTTTGGAACTGGGAAAACAAACTTGAAGAGAAAAAAATAATCTAGACTGTCACACAAGAACTGTGGTTTGTAAGAAAAAGAGTTTTCAAATCACAAAGACTGTACAAGACTATTTTTTACAACTGAGACAAAAAGCACAAGATACAACGTGAATTCTAGAAGCAAGCACGTGGCAGAGATTGGCAAGCATCCAGATCCAAGCCCAGAACTGCACAGCTGTGTGGATGAGGCAACGAATTAGACAGAGATAACTGATCTGGTGAGTAACATGGAATTCATAAATGATATTGCAGAGAAAAGTAAATTGCAGTTTGCATTTAATAGCAGCTATACAGATGCTGTGTTGTGGCAATCTTTATACACACAATGTGAAATTGCCAATAGTGAAATTGACAAGAAATTGTTTGTTAATAAGAAAAAACAAAAGATCAGAAATGTTATGAAACTAGTCTGTACTTACAACGCATTGGTTTGTAAACGAGATGCAGGTCAAGACAATTTAGAATTAGCAGAAAAAGAAGTAGATTTGTATGGGTTAACAGAAGACAAATCAGATTTAAATGAAAAGTGTAACAAGGTAACAGAGAGTAAATGCTGTAACTGTGAGAGATTGTCAGAAACAGTCTGTGAATTAGAGGATAGAGATGAATTAAGAAATTATCTTATTTGCCAGCTTGGAAATGAAGTTAAGCTAGTGTGTGTTAATTCAAGAAAAATACAGGCACAGAATCTAATGCCAGAACCAACGAATACTGAAAATGTATCCTCACAAAGTGATTTGCAGAAATTGAAATTCCAAGAGCTGCAAAACTTAATTTAAAAAACTCCATGAACAATTGATTAAAATTGTGAAATGTATTCCAGTTTATGACACGTCAGTGGATGCATTTACTAATGCTGAAATGTTTGAGTCAAATTTGGACAAATACAGCCTTAATGACGAACAAAGGAATAGACTATTTAAAATATGGCTGCCGACTCAAATAGCATGTAGACTGACCACGCCTGTAAAATGTGAGGACAATGTTGAAATAATATATGGAAATAAGCAAGACAGATTAACACAATTAATAAAATTAACAGGGAATGATTTTGCAGACATTGAAATGTTGGAAAAAAACAAAACCACACAAGGATGAGGATATTTTTAGTTTTCTTGTAAAATTTGAAAATGCATATAGACTTGTTGCTGATTTTTCTGAAGATCAGTTAATTAATGAATTTGTGAAAACATTTCAATATCTAGATCCAACTGCAATTGTAATTGCTAGAGAAAAAAGCACTTTGAATGACGTTGCTTTATTCTTAGATAACATAACAAATAATGAAGGGGTTAAAATGACTTGTGGAATGAGGCAGAGAAAGAAACTCAGACCTGACACCCCTCGTCCCCCTCCTCCTTCTTCTAGGACAGAGTGTAAAAGACTGATACAGATAGCTGAGCCACTCCCTATTTGCTCAACTAAAAACTGCAGAGTTAACAATCAAAGGCAGAATATAACTCCTAAAGTTATTTGTTTTTGGTGCAATAAACAACATTATTTAAGATCTTGCAGATATTTTATCCGAGATATCAAATCAAAAGCAAATGAGAAATTACATTTGTTGATTGAAAATTTTGACAGAGAAAATACATGTGGGGATAAATCAATAAAAGCCTTTCCTTGTAAACTGATAATCAGACAAATAAGAGCCATTTTAACTAAATCAAAATTAGGAGACAGACTAGCAATGCAGTGTAACACAGAAAGTTATTAGAATCAGAGAACTTCAAGAGTTATGATCAGTTTAGGGAATGAGCATGGATATGTGTGCTAACAGATGTACACAGGCTGATTCCAGAATTAAGAACAGCACACAAGAATAGAGATCTATGGTTGTTTTAATGAATTGTTAGTCTGAACTGTTTTTTCTTTGTTTTTATGTGTGTTATAAGAAAGTATTAGGTTAACCCCTTAAGACCGGAGGGCGTACTATTACGTCCTATTATAGGTGGCTCTAAACGGCGCCGGGCGTAATAGTACGCACTCCGGTCTTTCCTTACTTACCCGGTCGCCGGCGGTCCCACGCCGGCGATCGCGGTTGGGGGAACTCCCAGGGAGCCCCCCCGCAGCAGATCTTCTTCCTCCGGCCCCCCCCGGCCATGTGAGAGTGAGGTCCTTGTGAGGACCTCACAATCACATGGCAGGGATAGCTGGCTGCTGTATTGCCAGCAGGGGGACCAACTGTAATGACAGTTGGTCCCCCTGCTGGCTGAAAATAAAATAAATGTTAAAAGTGTAAAAAAATAATAATATATACTTAGATCATATATATATATATATATATATATATACTATATATATATGATCTAAGTATATATATACACACACACACATACACTGTCTAGGTGTATTTTAATATTAATATATATAATTTTATATATATATATATATATTAATATCAAATTACACGTAGACTGATACTGATCAAATATATCTAATTATTGTTATATATATATTTATATATAATATAAAAAAATGTAAATACGTTAAAAAATAAAATAAATAAAATAATTTAAAAAAATAATTAAAAAATATATAGATGTGTTATTTCGTTCTAACTGTATTGTGATATTAATATAGATATATTTATATAAAAAAACATGTAGAACGAAATAATATATATATATCTATATACATAAATATATACGTATATATCACTATATATATATACCTATATATAAATAAAAATATTGAAAAAAATTTTATATATATATATATATATATATATTCACATACGTATATATATACATATATTAATTCTACATATATATTTATGTAATATTTTTACATAATTGGGTATCTTAATTAATTACAATTAGCGGGACCTGCCTGACAACCCATGCCGAAAGTAAAGGGAATTTAATTTGCCAGCACAATATTTAACCCTATAACTTTCCAAGACACCATAAAACCTGTACATGGGGGGTACTGTTCTACTCGGGGGACTTCGCTGAATACAAATATTAGTGTTTCAAAACAGTAAAATGTATTACAACGATGATATCGCCAGTAAAAGTGACGTTTTTTGCATTTTTCACGCACAAACAGCACTTACACGGACGATATTATTGCTGCAATACTTTTTACTGTTTTGAAACACAAATATTTGTGTTCAGCGAAGTTTCCCGAGTACAACAGTACCCCTCATGTACAGGTTTTATGGTGTTTTCAAAAGTTACAGCGTCAAATATAAGGCCCGTGTTTCATTTTTTTCACATTAAAATTTGCCAGATTGGGTACGTTGCCTTTGAGACCCTATGGTAACCCAAGAATGAAAATTACCCCTATGATGGCATACCATTTGCAATAGTAGACAACCCAAGGTATTGCAAACGGGGTATGTCCAGTCTTTATAGTAGCCATATATATAGTAGAGTCACAAACACTAGCCTTTATAGTAGAGTCACAAACACTAGCCAAAATTGGCGTTTTTTGCATTTTTCACACACAAACAAATACTAATGCTAATTTTGGCCAGTGTTTGTGACCAAATGGCTACTAAAAAAGACTGGACATACCCCATTTGCAATACCTTGGGTTGTCTACTATTGCAAATGGTATGCCATTATGGGTGTAAATTTAATTCCTGGGCTACTATAAAGTCCCAAAGGCAACGTAACCAATCGAATTTCAATTTCAAATGTAATGTGCTATATTTGACCCCGTAACTTCCCAAAACTCCATAAAACCTGTACATAGGGGGTACTGTTTTACACGTGAGACTTTGCTGAATACAAATATGTGTATTTTATTGCAGTAAAAGCAAACAGTATTATGACGTTGACAGTTAAAATGTCATGTAGAACTAAAAAAATAACAACATTTCTTACAACTTATTTTCTCCCATCTTTTTATATTAAATTATGTTTCATAGCTAAATATTTGATATTAAATGAAAGCCCTGTTTCCCCTGAATAACATGATGTATAATAAGGGTGGGTGCATTTAATATGAAAGAGGTGAATTACGGTTGGACAGACATATAGCGCAAATGGCAGGTTTTGTTTACATTTTGTTTCGTTCACAACGTGTACATTTGGCTCCGTCCTTAAGGGGTTAATTAATTAAAATAAAAATGTACATCAAGTTTGCAAATATGGCAGAATGAAATACACTAATGTAGCAGTTAGCAGCAGTTAGTTATATTGAGTGTATGCGATTATACAGTAACTCCAATCATTTTACAGAAGGAAAAAAACAAGGGATATATTCTTTGTTGCTTCTGAGGTTGATTTAAAATCTTTGATTTAATTCATGACAATGACAATATTTTGCAAAGCCTGGACATACATAAGTTTTGATTATATAGAAGACAAACGTTTGATAGGATAAAACCTAGATTTGCAGATAGATCTGGTGCAGGAAACAATATATGTTTTGTGTAGGTTGTTTCATGTGACAAAATGGTGCCAGTGTTAAGACAAAATGGCTACTATAGCTAAAGTATAGTGGAAAATCATGTTTTGTTTTTTTTTTGCAACATCTGACATGTAATTAGGTTATACCTCCTCGGGGGTATGATTAATAAAAAGTTTGGAAAATTAAAATGTTCAGAAAGATTTTAATATAAAAGACATTTAAAGATCATACATCACATGGCATAAATGTAATGACCACTAGATGGTAGATCTAATGAGAAGAAATGAGAATGTTGCGTAGTCAATATAATTCAATGTTAAACTGTATAATAATAATGAGATATAAACATTGTAAGCCATTGAATTGATACTGCACATGTTTTTTTTGTTTTAATGTAGGTAAAGCGTGACTGTCACGATCCCGGGGAACCCAACACGCTAACACACACACAGACACACACACAGAAAGTGTGCTGTACCGGTCCTTAGAGTGGCCGGGCTAAGCACACAAAGAATAGTCAGGAGACAAGCCGAGTAAGGGGAACCAGAAAACAGAATAACGAGAAACAAGCCGAGGTCAAAGGGTAGGAGAAAGTCACAAAGTCAGTATAACAAGCCAGAGGGTACGTAACCAGAAAGCACACGTTCACAATCGATACTATAAAGCAAAGACCACAACAGGGCACAGATAGACAGGAAAGGTAAGTATTTAAATCCTAGCCTGAATCCTGATTGGCTAACCACCAATCAGTATTAACAAACACACGTGGGGGATATCTATACCCCCCACTGTGTTTGTTGCACTGTAGCTTTAACGCCGGGTCACGTGAGTGACCCCGGCGCTTAGATAATAGTGCCGGCTCCCAGCGTGCAGCGTTAGACATGCTGCCGCTGGGAGGAGGAGAGGAGGACGCGAGCGGCGTGTCAGGAGGAGAGGACGCCGCTCGCTTAACGGTAAGGGGAGAGGGGACCGCGGGCGGCGACGGACCGAGGGTGAGTGCTGCGAGAGGATTGCAGCCTCCCCTCACCGCTGCCCGCGGAGCCCTGACATAACCCCCCCCTCGAAGACCGCCCAGGGGGCGGGAAGCCGAAGGCTTCAAAGGAAACCGCGCATGAAAGGAGCGGATCAAGGAGGGGGCGTCCAAGTCAGAGACAGAAACCCACGACCGCTCCTCCGGGCCATAACCCTTCCAATCAACCAGATACTGCAACCGACCTCGAGAGAAACGAGAATCAAGGAGAGCAGCCACCTCATATACGTCACTAGAGACCGCGCGGAGGGCATCGGAACGCCTGAGAGAGCCAGAGAACCGATTACAGAGCAAGGGCTTCAAAAGGGAGGTGTGAAAGGTGTTAGGTATGCGCATGGAAGGGGGCAAGGCCAGGGAGTAGGATACAGGATTCACCCTACGCAACACCTTATAGGGACCAAGGAACTTGGGCGCGAACTTCATCGAGGGAACCCTAAGGCGGAGATTCCTAGAGGACAACCAAACCCTATCACCCGGAGCATAAGAAGGAGCCGCACACCTACGACGATCAGCAAACCTCTTTTGAGTAGCAGCAGCACGACAAAGAGCAGCATGGACCTGATCCCACATCTTCCGTAAGGAGGCGAGGTGCTCGTCCAAAGCGGGCATTCCCTTGTCGGAGAATACACCGGGAAGGACAGCGGGTTGGAACCCATAAGCCACCATAAAAGGACTTGCGCCAGTAGAAGAATGAGACACAGTGTTCCTGGCAAACTCAGCCCAGGGAAGGAGACGGGACCAGTTGTCCTGGTGTGCATTCGTGAAACAGCGTAAATACAACTCCACAGACTGATTTGCTCGTTCGGCAGCTCCATTAGATTGCGGATGATAGGAGGAAGTAAACGATAAGGAGACCCCCATCTCAGCACAAAAGCCTCTCCAAAACCGAGAGACAAACTGAGGGCCCCTGTCAGATACGATATCTTGTGGTATACCATGCAAGCGGAACACTTCTTTGGCAAAGGTAGCTTCTTAAGCGGAATGAAGTGCGCCATTTTGGAGAACCTATCCGTTACAGTCAAAATTACTGTCTGCCCATCAGATGAAGGAAGATCCACAATAAAGTCCATGGATAAGTGTGTCCACGGTTTCTTGGGTACAGATAGGGGCATAAGGAGTCCCAGGGGTTTAACATTAGGGGACTTACACTGTGTACAGACACGGCAAGCCTGCACGTAATCTACCACGTCTTTTTTGAGTGAGGGCCACCAAAACTGTTGGAGAAGACCCTTGTAAGTCTTGGTAACCCCTGGATGACCAGCCGTTTTGGCTGTGTGAAATAAAGTCAACAACTTCTTTCTGTCTTTTACTTTCACGTACAGCTTACCAGTAGGTGTCTTAGAGGGTGCTTGGGGTTGGTATGACTTGATACCATCAAGAAAAAGAGACGAGATAACCAAACGGGTAGTAGCTATTATATTAGTTGTGGGTACAATGGGCTCAGGAGTGGAGGTAATAGAATCTACAGGTTCGTACTGGCGGGAGATGGCATCAGCCTTAACATTTCGATAACCAGGCCTGTATGTGATTATGTACTGAAAACGTGAGAGAAATAAAGACCATCTAGCCTGACGAGAGGATAACCTCTTAGCATCTGCGATATAGGATAGATTTTTATGATCGGTTATAACCAAAATCTTGTGTCTAGCTCCCTCTAACAAGTACCTCCATTCTTTAAATGCCATCACTATAGCTAATAATTCCCTGTTCCCAACGTCGTAATTCTTTTCAGACTCTGACAAGCGTTTTGAAAAGTAACCACAGGGAAGGAGGGGTTCGTCATACGATTGTCTTTGTGACAACACTGCTCCTATACCTGATTCAGAGGCGTCTACTTCCAGTACAAAGGGAAGGGAAGGATCAGGATGGTGTAACACAGGGGCAGTGGCAAATGCCTCTTTTAGAGTCTCGAAGGCCACAATAGCATTAGGATTCCAAACCCTGGGGTGTAAACCCTTTTTAGTCAGTTTAGTGATAGGGGAAATAATGGATGAGAAGTTTTTAACAAACTTTCTATAATAATTGGCAAACCCTATAAATCGCTGTATTGCCTTAAGTCCTTGGGGAAGGGGCCAGGACAGTATAGCTTCCAATTTTGAAGGATCCATGCTGAATCCTTGTTCAGAAATAACATAACCCAGGAATTGTACAGAGGTTTGGTCGAATAAGCATTTCTCTAATTTACAATAAAGACCATTCTGCAACAACCTTTTAAGCACCATCCTAACATGAGTATGATGTGTCTTCAAATCTGGAGAATATACAAGTATGTCATCTAGGTAGACTACAGCACAGACATGCAGTAGATCTCTAAGGACATCGTTTATGAGGTCCTGAAAAACGGCAGGAGCATTACACAATCCAAAAGGCATGACCAGATACTCGTAATGCCCACTACGCGTATTGAACGCCGTTTTCCATTCATCATTCTCCTTAATACGAACAAGGTTATAAGCCCCCCTGAGGTCTAGTTTAGTAAAATATCTAGAACCTTTGACACGATCAAACAATTCGGTAATGAGGGGAATCGGATAGGCATTTTTAATCGTTATATTGTTTAGGGCTCTGTAGTCTATACACGGTCTCAAATCGCCCTCCTTTTTTGCCACAAAAAAGAAACCAGCACCAGCAGGAGAGGAGGACCTTCTAATAAAACCTTTACTTAAGGCCTCTCGTATGTACTCCTCCATGACCTGGTTTTCTTTCTCAGAAAGAGGGTAGACCTTACCCCTAGGAGGCATAGTACCCGGTAATAGGTTTATGGCACAGTCATACTCACGGTGTGGGGGTAGCTTATCTGCCTCCCTTTTTTCGAAAACCAAAGCAAGGTCTGCATACACAGAAGGGACAGAAACAGAAAGCGGTTTAGCCGTGGGCACGTTAAGTAAACAAATGGGACGTACTTGGGCCATACAGTCTCGTTGACAAGATTCCCCCCAGGAGAGTATGTCTAAACAACCCCAATCAAGTACTGGGTTGTGTTTCACTAACCAGGGAAAACCCAGAACTATGGAAGCAGTAGGGGAGTCAATTATTTGGAAGGTTAACCTTTCCTTGTGTAAAGCACCCACACACATCTCTATATCTTGGGTCTCATGGGTCACCAGAGGTCTCTCAAGGGGTCTACCATCTATGGCCTCAACGGCCAAGGGTGTGGCCTTTTGGATCAAAGTCAAGGCTGCGGTTCTGGCAAAGGTCTCATCCATAAGGTTGTCAGCCGCACCTGAATCGATCAAGGCTTTAGTTGTTATGGTGGTTTTATTGACCAAAAGAGAGACCGTAATAAATGGTCTGGAGATGGACACATGAGGGGACAAAGTCATAACACCCGAGGCCGACCCCTCTCTAGGCCTTAGGTGCTGGAGTTTCCCTGTAATTTAGGGCATGTATTACAGTGGTGACCCCTCTTTCCACAATAGAGACATAACCCCTCCCTTCTACGATACGTTCTTTCAGCCTCAGTTAACCCCGTAGCACCCAATTGCATGGGTTCGGGGGATGGTTGCCTAGGAGCGGGTAACGCTAGTAATGCAGTACTGGGTAGAGCAGGTAACACCCGTGTATCCAGCCGTCTTTGACTACGTCTCTCTCTAATGCGGTTATCAATAAGGATTACATAGTCTATAATATCATCTAGAAGGACAGGCAGTTCCCTGGATGCTATTTCATCCAGTATGTAAGCGGCCAAACCCTCCTGAAAGGCTGTTACGAGGGCGTCGTTATTCCAAACCACTTCAGCTGCTAGAGTGCGGAATTCGATAGTATAATCCGCTACAGATCTGTTACCCTGTCGAACCCTAAGCAGAGCTTTGCCAGCAGAGGCAACCCTACCGGGTTGATCAAACGTGCGTTTGAATGCGGACAAAAAATCCGCAAAGGACATAGGAGACATATTTTCCCACATGGGGTTTGCCCATGCTAAAGCTCTCCCAGACAGGTGGTTTATCAAAAAGGCAATTTTGGATCTGTCGGTGGGATAGGAACGTGGATTCATCACCAGATGGATGTCAATTTGATTGAGGAAACCACGACACAATGCTGGGTCACCACTATAGCGCTGTGGCGGTGTCATATGGACTACATGGGCAGGAACGGGTACTGGAGTGGCAATGGGTTCGGACACAGCAGCAACCGCCTCCTGGACGGCAGGCTGCAGGTGTGCAGTACGAGCCAGTATGGTCTGCAAAGCTTGAGCAAACTGATCCATACGGTGGTCCAAGCCATCCATTCTAGCCTCCTGATTAACTAGGAGCTGTGGTATGTCAGCAGGTTCCATTATGGCCCTGTTGTAATGTCACGATCCCGGGGAACCCAACACGCTAACACACACACAGACACACACACAGAAAGTGTGCTGTACCGGTCCTTAGAGTGGCCGGGCTAAGCACACAAAGAATAGTCAGGAGACAAGCCGAGTAAGGGGAACCAGAAAACAGAATAACGAGAAACAAGCCGAGGTCAAAGGGTAGGAGAAAGTCACAAAGTCAGTATAACAAGCCAGAGGGTACGTAACCAGAAAGCACACGTTCACAATCGATACTATAAAGCAAAGACCACAACAGGGCACAGATAGACAGGAAAGGTAAGTATTTAAATCCTAGCCTGAATCCTGATTGGCTAACCACCAATCAGTATTAACAAACACACGTGGGGGATATCTATACCCCCCACTGTGTTTGTTGCACTGTAGCTTTAACGCCGGGTCACGTGAGTGACCCCGGCGCTTAGATAATAGTGCCGGCTACCAGCGTGCAGCGTTAGACATGCTGCCGCTGGGAGGAGGAGAGGAGGACGCGAGCGGCGTGTCAGGAGGAGAGGACGCCGCTCGCTTAACGGTAAGGGGAGAGGGGACCGCGGGCGGCGACGGACCGAGGGTGAGTGCTGCGAGAGGATTGCAGCCTCCCCTCACCGCTGCCCGCGGAGCCCTGACAGTGACAGATCCTTGTGGCAATAAATCAGGAAAGCATTCCTTCAGACAACTGGACATCGACTGTTGGAAAGAGGGCTCCCCTGGACTGTAAGGAAGGGGAGGCATGACTGCTGCCACACAGTAAGGGGTGTGGACTTATGGGATACAATTGTGGCAATATGGGGGACAGTATAAGTATGTGTGCAAGGGGAGGGTACTCACCATTCCTAGAAAGAAGGCTGGAACAGGTTTTTCCCTTTTGTTTCCCTTCTTTCCATATACTAAAATAAAAAAAAATTCCGGAGATTTGAGGAGTTTATTGCCTTACCTGATTGCTGATTCTTAAGATGGCTGCAGTGTCTAAGGATGCCCTGATTGGGATGCTGCAGGCTTACCGTTCTTCTCATGGAGCTGGAGAGTTTCTGGGCAGTATGACCCCAAGTTTATTTTATTTTAGTTTAAGCAGTTGAAGTGTACTAAGGAATACGGATTGGTCAGAACATTAGGACAATCCTGCTTTTAAGATGTATTACATTAATAAGTCATCACAGTTAAGGTCTAATGAGGAGAGTGATGGTAATTAAGTGTTCTTGCATAGCAAGACCACTTAATGTTATCTCACATATATATTATTATTATTATTATTATTAAGTGTTCTTGCATAGCAAGACCACTTAATGTTATCTCAATATATATTATTATTATTAAGTGTTCTTGCATAGCAAGACCACTTAATGTTATCTCACATATATATTATTATTATTAAGTGTTCTTGCATAGCAAGACCACTTAATGTTATCTCACATATATATTATTATTATTATTAAGTGTTCTTGCATAGCAAGACCACTTAATGTTATCTCACATATATATTATTAAGTGTTCTTGCATAGCAAGACCACTTAATGTTATCTCACATATATATTATTATTATTATTCTTATTATTCTTATTATAGCCAAATTTGCCACCCTAACTCCTCCCACAGTTTTAACACTACATAGACAAAAATTTACCAAAACGTGCAGATTGTTCCCGATCGCGTTGCTATTACTTTGTGGAACATTTCGCTGAATGGTTCTCGGAATATCGTCGTTCTTGTGGCGAAATTTGTCCCATAGGAATGAATGGCAAAGCTAGAGTGGGAGCTGGCAAAAGCTGAAAAATCAGGACATGATTTCTAAACTGCCACCACTCCCTCATTTTCAAGCCCACCTACACAAATCTTATATCAAAACGTTCAGCTATCCCTGCTGACACTAAAAATGTCAACAGCTAAGCCATAGTCCTTATAGTTTTTAAAATATGACCATTTGAAGATGGCAACCGCAAAAATACTCTGACCTGTGCCAGGCTGCAGCAGCAAGTGATGTCATAGACAGGGCCATTTGCACCTGCTAATGTTTTTATAACTGTATGTTTTAATGTAACTGTGCAACAACGTTGCAATTAAATGTGCTATATAAATAAATAATAACAGTTACTCCGCCCACTCCAGTTGTATACTACTGGTGGAGGCAAGAACACTTCACAATTTCCCCAGAAATTGTAGCTTTTCTAGTTATTAAGTGTTCTTGCATAGCAAGACCACTTAATGTTATCTCACATATATATTATTATTATTATTCTTATTATTCTTATTATAGCCAAATTTGCCACCCTAACTCCTCCCACAGTTTTTACACTACATAGACAAAAATATACCAAAACGTGCAGATTGTTCCCGATCGGATTGCTATTACTTTGTGGAACGTTTCGCCGAATGGTTCACGGAATATCGTCGTTCTTGTGGCGAAATTTGTCCCATAGGAATGAATGGCAAAGCTAGAGTGGGAGCTGGCAAAAGCTGAAAAATCAGGACATGATTTCTAAACTGCCACCACTCCCTCATTTTCAGGACCACCTACACAAATCTTATATCAAAACGTTCAGCTATCCCTGCTGCCACTAGAAATGTCCACGGCTAAGCCATAGTCCTGATAGTTTTCACAATATGACCATTTGTTTGCAACTCACGCCTTCCATTGACATTCATTGAAACTCCACTCTGCAAAGCTCACATTTGAAGGGCAATTTCTAAACTGCGACTGTGCCTTCATTGTTAAGATCTCAGAGACATACTATACATCAAAATGTAGGTCTGGGTCTTGTGATTCTCACAATATAAAGCTCTTCACTGTAGGAATTATAGTTTTTAAAATACGACCGTTTGAAGATGGCAACCGCCAAAATACTCTGACCTGTGCAAGGCTGCAGCAGCAAGTGATGTCATAGACAAAGCCTTTTACACCTGCTAATTTTTTATAACTGTATGTTTTAATGTAACTGTGAAGCACTTTGGGCAACAACATTGCAATTAAATGTGCTATATAAATAAATACTAACAGTTACTCCGCCCACTCTAGTTGTAGACTACTGATGGAGGCAAGAACACTTCACACAATTTCCCCAGAAATTGTAGCTTTTCTAGTTCTTATTATTCTTATTATAGCCAAATTTGCCACCCTAACTCCTCCCACAGTTTTTACACTACATAGACAAAAATATACCAAAACGTGCAGATTGTTCCCGATCGGATTGCTATTACTTTGTGGAACGTTTCGGCGAATGGTTCTCGGAATATCGTCGTTCTTGTGGTGAAATTTGTCCCATAGGAATGAATGGCAAAGCTAGAGTGGGAGCTGGCAAAAGCTGAAAAATCAGGACATGATTTCTAAACTGCCACCACTCCCTCATTTTCACGCCCACCTACACAAATCTTATATCAAAACGTTCAGCTATCCCTGCTGCCACTAAAAATGTCCACGGCTAAGCCATAGTCCTGATAGTTTTCACAATATGACCATTTGTTTGCAACTCACGCAGTCCATTGACATTCATTGAAACTCCACTCTGCAAAGCTCACATTTGAAGGGCAATTTCTAAACTGCGACTGTGCCTTCATTGTTAATATCTCAGAGACATACTATACATCAAAATGTAGGTCTGGGTCTTGTGATTCTCACAATATAAAGCTCTTCACTGTAGGATTTATAGTTTTTAAAATACGACCTTTTGAAGATGGCAACCGCAAAACTACTCTGACCTGTGCAAGGCTGCAGCAGCAAGTGATGTCATAGACAGGGCCTGCTAATGTTTTTATAACTGTATGTTTTAATGTAACTGTGAAGCACTTTGGGCAACAACGTTGCAATTAAATGTGCTATATAAATGATAACAGTTATTCCGCCCACTCCAGTTGTAGACTACTGGTGGAGGCAAGAACACTTCACACAATTTCCCCAGAAATTGTAGCTTTTCTAGTTATTATTATTCTTATTATTCTTATTATAGCCAAATTTGCCACCCTAACTCCTCCCACAGTTTTTACACTACATAGACAAAAATATACCAAAACGTGCAGATTGTTCCCGATCGGATTGCTATTACTTTGTGGAACGTTTCGCCGAATGGTTCACGGAATATCGTCGTTCTTGTGGCGAAATTTGTCCCATAGGAATGAATGGCAAAGCTAGAGTGGGAGCTGGCAAAAGCTGAAAAATCAGGACATGATTTCTAAACTGCCACCACTCCCTCATTTTCAGGCCCACCTACACAAATCTTATATCAAAACGTTCAGCTATCCCTGCTGCCACTAGAAATGTCCACGGCTAAGCCATAGTCCTGATATTTTTCACAATATGACCATTTGTTTGCAACTCACGCCTTCCATTGACATTCATTGAAACTCCACTCTGCAAAGCTCACATTTGAAGGGCAATTTCTAAACTGCGACTGTGCCTTCATTGTTAATATCTCAGAGACATACTATACATCAAAATGTAGGTCTGGGTCTTGTGATTCTCACAATATAAAGCTCTTCACTGTAGGAATTATAGTTTTTAAAATACGACCGTTTGAAGATGGCAACCGCCAAAATACTCTGACCTGTGCCAGGCTGCAGCAGCAAGTGATGCCCTGTCCTTTTGTACACCTGCTAATGTTTTTATAAATGTATGTTTTGATGCAACTGTGCAACAACGTTGCAATTAAATGTGCTATATAAATGATAACACTTACTCCGCCCACTCCAGTTGTAGACTACTGATGGAGGCAAGAACACTTCACACAATTTCCCCAGAAATTGTAGCTTTTCTAGTTATTATTATTCTTATTATAGCCAAATTTGCCACCCTAACTCCTCCCACAGTTTTTACACTACATAGACAAAAATATACCAAAACGTGCAGATTGTTCCCAATCGGATTGCTATTACTTTGTGGAACGTTTCGCCGAATGGTTCACGGAATATCGTCGTTCTTGTGGCGAAATTTGTCCCATAGGAATGAATGGCAAAGCTAGAGTGGGAGCTGGCAAAAGCTGAAAAATCAGGACATGATTTCTAAACTGCCACCACTCCCTCATTTTCAGGCCCACCTACACAAATCTTATATCAAAACGTTCAGCTATCCCTGCTGCCACTAAAAATGTCCACAGCTAAGCCATAGTCCTGATAGTTTTCACAATATGACCATTTGTTTGCAACTCACGCCTTCCATTGACATTCATTGAAACTCCACTCTGCAAAGCTCACATTTGAAGGGCAATTTCTAAACTGCGACTGTGCCTTCATTGTTAATATCTCAGAGACATACTATACATCAAAATGTAGGTCTGGGTCTTGTGATTCTCACAATATAAAGCTCTTCACTGTAGGATTTATAGTTTTTAAAATACGACCTTTTGAAGATGGCAACCGCAAAACTACTCTGACCTGTGCAAGGCTGCAGCAGCAAGTGATGTCATAGACAGGGCCTGCTAATGTTTTTATAACTGTATGTTTTAATGTAACTGTGAAGCACTTTGGGCAACAACGTTGCAATTAAATGTGCTATATAAATTATAACAGTTATTCCGCCCACTCCAGTTGTAGACTACTGGTGGAGGCAAGAACACTTCACACAATTTCCCAAGAAATTGTAGCTTTTCTAGTTTATATTATTCTTTCCAAGTTCTTTTAAAGTAAACTATGTTTCTGTTGAATGAAAAGTTTGTTACTGCAAGGTGGAATTTTAGTGAAAATTCTAATTATGTAAACAGAAACAAATCTATGATAGAAAGATTTATGGGTGGAGAATTTCTAGGACAATAAGCATTGTCAACACCATGAATATTATTTGAAGAATCATTATAAAACGTCATGGTTGATAACAACACAACCTTTGAATCAAACACATTACAGTACAGTCAGACACTCCCAGTCAAGGCACACAAACCCTCCCTTCTGCCTGTGATATAATTACTGAACACAATGGGTTAACTTAATTATAGCAGGCAGAAAATATACAGTTTTACACAATTTTAATAACTTCCAAACTATACATGCAGTTCACATAAAAATACATATTCCGAACCAACATAAACAGTTTATAAACATATGTGAAAATCATCCAAATTAGTCCAGTGGTTCAAAAGTTACATGGAAGTCCTATTTGAATGACTGCAAGCATGGCTTTCCTGCCCAAAACAGTTCCACAGATTTAGGCTGTGCAGCTGGTCTATCTTCTCCTCTATCCTGGAGATAATTGGCTTAAGTAACTGTAGTAAACTCAATTATCTCTAGGTACAGAAAATATCACTAAGTTACAACTGCAACAAAACACATTAACATACATAATTAATATTCTATAGAACTGAACCCCCACATTTGACCTTGGATCTGAGCGCTCAATATAGCCGAACAGCGCTCAGATGCCACAAACACAGTCAAATCGCCATGGGGTTAAACAATAGCAAGGGCTGATGAGAGATTGAGAAGGGACAAAGCAGACAGTTTCAACTGGTTTGGCAGTGTCCCCGGGAAAACGCCCTGCTGGAGAACAATGGGACAAGAAATGGGGGAGGGAAATAGGCATACCTTCACACGGATTTAAAGGGGCAGAAAAAGTGTCCCAAAATCCAATAAGCCCAAACAGACTTTGTAAATGGCAATACTTCCCAGGGGCCATAGTCACAAGGCAAGAGGCTGGCAAGCAGTCCTCTCCAAGAACATGTGGCGAAGGGCACTTCGTCACAATCTTTTTCTGCACAATCTATACACATCATTTAATGCTTGTCTTACTATAACTAAGCACTAAAGATGTGGAACTGACCACTGGTGTATTGCTCCTTGTATGGAAACAATAGTTTGGGTATCTACACATACCATATGTATATGCCTATATCTAACTACTGCAAAATATTTTTTTGTATATTGCATTAGGGGGAGGACACTGAAAACTTTTGAACAGGACCTCCTTATTTTAAATCATCATGTTGAGTTACACCTTAGCAACTTTGGGGCTTCATTGTTCAGCAGTTTTGGTTTTATTAATTGAGTAACTAGCTCCACTTCACTATTAACAAGCGAACTGAGCTTTTGTCACGTTCACATAGATTGAGATGGAGCTCAACTGCAGATTTCAATCTAAATAGATGTGAATGCAAAATTATCGAGAATAATAAAAGAGATGACAGTTCACTATAGAATTCACTGGTACTGTGTCTTTAATATTTTGATTGAAGAAAACATAGGTACTGTATCTTTAATTGCTTCACTATTGGTGAGCGGATTCTTAGACTATCTTGTACAATTGAATTGCAACAATAATTCAATAAAGGATGTAACGGACCGTTTTGCTCAAAAGGGGATAAAATCCGTTTAGGCGATAATCCCCTTTAGATATACCAGCAGCTACTATAAGCACCAACTTCCCGAACTCCCAAACTGCACGGATTCACCAACTCTCGAACAGCAGACACACGAACCCTGGAAGCAGCCGAACAGGAAAAGCAATACGAACAGCTTACACTCCTGGCAGTCGGCATATGGTCCCCTTTCCCCCAAGAAAGAGACACTCCAGCTTCAGGGTTAACAGCAACAACAACTGATTTATTCACACACAGGCTTATATGAGATTCTCCCATGCAAGGGAGGGGTTTACAGTACACCAATCCAGTTTAAGGTACAACCCACACATCTCCTCCCTCCAATATATCTGTTAACACAATTAACAGGGACATAGTTTTACCCAAGTTTTGGATGTACCCTAAATACTTGGGGTACATCCACAAATCCAATATCTCCAGATAGCCCTAGTCTGGAGGAACAACATACGTTAAAATCAGCCCATTCGGATAAAGGATTCGGGGGTTATGGGACTTTAAAGTATTGACCGACCGCATGGGTAAAGTATCCGAAAACAGTTCCATGCATTTTGGCCCTGCGGTCGGTCACAAACAAGGGAATAGAAACAGGCGAATTGCCTGTGTTATAGAGCCTGGAGAGGGTTTGAATGAATTCCCTTGTTTGTGGGGTTCTTTCTACCGAACGGCGGGCCATTCGGTAGTTTCTATACGAACTTCTGGAAGTATGGAGGTCTCAGCGGTGTTTGCCTAGTCGAGTGTCCGATTTTAGTTCCAGACACTCGACGGCAAAACACCGCTGTTCGGTAGTTTAAGATGGCCGCCGCCACGTGTTCGTTTCCCGAATGGCGGCCACCCAGAGGACAAAGAATATATTACACTGATTGCCAATTACCCGTTTGCAACATTGTTGCAACCGGTAATTGGAGGCACACTTATTCCTGGGTGGTCTGGTTGTTCGGTAGTTTCACTCAATATACTGAAGGGAGTGATTCTACCGAACAATCAGAGGAATGCTGCATACATATCCCAGGTTAAACTCAACACATAAATACATATGTAATATTAAAGGCAGTATACTGGAATATGCTCCACAGTCTTAAAGGGACAGTAGTCCCAAAAGTCCCAATATGTCCACAGATGATTTTAAAAGGGCCAGCAGCAGCAATATAAAGTACAACATGCCCAAATATAGTTCTTTAAACGTACCAATTTTCCAGGGGCCATAGTCAGTAGGTAGGAGGCTAGCAACCAGGCTTCTCCAGTTCACAGTGGCGAAGTTGGTTTCGCCACAAAGGAAATATAATTGAGTACATCAGAGAACTCAGAATAGCAGGAAGGTATAGTTGGTTCTTCAATAGTTTGAAGAAGTGGAATATATTGTAAGCATGTTTCCTTACAGTACTCGGAGTTAAAGGTGAGAGAAAAGGGAGACCAAGTAATTTGAGGGTTGTGGTCCCTTAGACAATTGATTCCTAGGATGACCGGATAAAGAGGAGAAGAGATAACATTGAATATAAGATATTCGATATGAGTGTTAAGGGTGGTTGTTCGTACAGGAATAGTTTCTTTTGTTATAGGGCCCGAGGCTATGAGGGAGCCGTCAATTACTCTGACAGAAACAGAAGTGCTTTTACGGACACAAGGAATTTTATTTTTGATTATAAAGGATGAATCGATGAACACCCCGTTGGCCCCAGAGTCAATGATGCTTCAGTCGTAATTCTTTCTTTGTCCCACTGTAATATGAGAGAAATGGAGAAAAATTGAGTGGTTGATTTAGAAGGGAGTGCACTCAGTATAGAAGTGGTATGAGCATGCTTACCACTCCTTGGTCGTTTCAATAGAGGGCAGTCCAGGATTAAGATCTTGTGAGGCACAGTACATACAAAGGTTAAGTAGACATCTTCTAGTTTTTTCTTCTAGTGTGAGAGGACTTCTTATAGTGCCAATTTCCATAGGTTCGTTAGGTGATGAAGGTTTTTCAGCTAGTTTTGGAGGAGCAGCTGGTTTTCTCCATGATGAACCTGAGAGAGCTTTTTCGGCCTTTCTTTCCCTAAGCCTTCTGTCAATACTGATTGATAGTTGAATAAGCGCGTTTAATGTAGTAGGAAGTTCAGTTTTAGAAAGTTCATCCTTTACTCCTCCGGATAACTCAATTCGAAACTGGTTGCGCAGGGTTATATCGTTCCATTGAGTTTCTATTGCCCATCTCTTAAACTCAGCTATGTAATCTTCGACAGGTCTATGTTTTTGCTGGAGGGTTCGGATGGCTAAATCAGCTGTAGACTGTTAGGATCTTCGTAAAGGAGAGACATAGCTTCAAAAAATTTGTCCAATGAGTCTAAGATGGGATCATCATTTTCCAAGAAGGAGTGCGCCCAGGCCATAGGTTCCCCTCTTAGGAAGGAGATAACTGAACAAACCTTAGATCTTTCAGTGGGATAAGATCGAGGTTTTAGAGCAATCAATAATTTGCAGGAATTAAGGAACTCCCTGTATTTTGATCTATCTCCAGAAAACTTCTCGGGATTACAGACAGCAGGGTCACTAGCTGAGTGCATAACGGTATGAGGAGTGTGGGTTTGTAAGTCTCTGACATAAGTAAGAATCCGTTCATTTGTAACCTGGAGATCTTGCATGCCTTGAGCAAGTGTATCGACTCTTTGATTCAGCATAGTAAATTTTGAATCGAAATCTGCTGGATCCATTACAAGGCTGGATTAATCTGTCACGTTCACATAGATTGAGATGGAGCTCAACTGCAGATTTCAATCTAAATAGATGTGAATGCAAAATTATCGAGAATAATAAAAGAGATGACAGTTCACTATAGAATTCACTGGTACTGTGTCTTTAATATTTTGATTGAAGAAAACATAGGTACTGTATCTTTAATTGCTTCACTATTGGTGAGCGGATTCTTAGACTATCTTGTACAATTGAATTGCAACAATAATTCAATAAAGGAAATATAATGGAGTTTAACCTGCAGAGATTTGTTTTAGCTTAATTGGTAGGATACGTTATCAGCTGGAGACTGAAGGTTTAATGATAGGAGAACTTGAGAGCAGACTGAAGCTTGAGTGCTCAAAAGTCTGTGGGAAAAGTTCGTATAACACAAGTACGGTAACTTAGCTTCCAGAGGTTGAAGTTGGTCCCAGAGTCCCCTCCGGGGAGGTTCCGTGGGAGAAAGGTCGAGAGGAGTCCAAGTACTAGCCGTGGTCGAGGGAAGGAGAAGGAGGTCAGTCGAGTACAAGTCCGGTTCGGTACACAGGTAAGTTGTAGAGAAGAGTGGCATCCGGTTAAATTCCGCGGTACGCTGTTCATTAATCCAGCGTCTGTTGTCTGGCGCGGTCGCATTATGTAGCGTAATGAGACCGCGTCAGAGAGGGGGTGTGGCTACAGTCCGTCAACTCGGAAGAGACAGGAATTACTGGTAACGGCCATGACAGCTTTATACTAGACAGCTGCTCTTGTAGACCTATACCTTAGTAATAGTTTTAGTGCTAGTTTTAGTTACCCCTCCATTAACTCTCTCCACATTGATACTTGTTACAAATAGCTTTACACTTTGTGTCATGTTTATAGGTATTAGTTTACTACTCAGTACTTTTACCTATTAGGTATATCCATGCATTAGGCTTTGGTGTGTATATAGTGTTCATATTATTATTTTTCCAGCCTTGTATATTATTTTTTGAGTATCAACTCATTTGTGGGTATGAAAAAGAAGTTGAAGTTAGGAAAAAGTGCAGAAAATATTGCGGTGCTACTATCACCTACTGTGAATCACTCTACCACAGATAAACATACAAAGTGCAAAATCAGGAGAATGGTGAGAGCTCTCAATAGAAATATGAACAATTACCAATACTGTCTTGAACATGTATCTAAAATAACAGAATATAAAAAGACCATAGGGTAATATTGTCATAAGTATGTATGTAGAACCATATATAACTGGTCAAACTCACATATTACTGAGTCACTTTAGAAAGCTGACTCAGACTTAAGGCTTGTAGCGGAGATAAAACTTGTAAACCAGGACTTCTGTAACGTTTTTTTATTTGACTTTTATCAATAAAGAAGTGTTAATTCGATCCTGCACCCTGGGGTGATTGCATTGACTACATCCAGAGGGATTCACCCAGACCGTTACAGAAGTCCGGGTTTACAAGTTTTATCTCCGCTACAAGCCTTAAGTCTGAGTCAGCTTTCTAAAGTGGCTCAGTAATATGTGAGTTTGACCAGTTATATATGGTTCTACATACATACTTATGACAATATTACCCTATGGTCTTTTTATATTCTGTTATTTTAGATACATGTTCAAGACAGTATTGGTAATTGTTCATATTTCTATTGAGTGCTCTCACCATTCTCCTGATTTTGTCATTTGTGGGTACCTACGTATTGATTTTTACTATACTATTAAAGGTTATATTTTATTTTATTAGGGCACTCATCTTTCTCCTTTTCCTTTTACTACTTTTGTAGTTTATTAAGGGTGAACCCCTATGTGAGTGTATTCCCTAAGCTTCCAGTCCACTACTTTTGTTCTTCTATGTCTAACTGGAATCCTATGTAGGGACTGACAGAGGTGGGAGTCGTGGGAGGTGCAAGTGGACAGGAAAATGAGACTCGCCGCCACATTAATTATAGATTACAGCGGAGCAATCTGGGAACACGTAAGACCACTGAGAAGGGGATTGCAGTAGTCAAGGCGAGAGAGAACAACAGCATGGACAATAGCACCTTAGCCGCATCCAGCGTTAAATAGGGGCAGATGTGCGCTATGTTTTTGAGATGGAAGCGACAGGATTTGGCGATAGATTGGACATGAGGGGTGAAGGAGAGGTTGGAGTCAAAAAGAACACCCAGGCAGCGAGCCTGCGATGTAGAGGTGATGCTAGCGCCATTGACTTGGAGGGAGACGGACACGGGAGTGGTAACACTTGAAGTAGGAAGGACCAGAAGTTCTGTTTTGGAAAGGTTGAGTTTACGGAAGTGAGCAGCCATCCAGTTGGAAATCACAGCGAGGCAGTCAGAGACACAAGTCAAGATGGGCGGAGAGAGATCAGGAGAGGACAGGTAGATTTGCGTGTCATCTGCATAGAAATGATAACGGAAGCCAAAGGAGCTGATGAGGTTACCAGGGGAGGCAGTATAGATAGAGAACAGTAGGGGACCAATTACAGAACCTTGGGGGACGTCGACAGAGAGTGGTTGAGGGGAAGAGGCAGAGTCAGTGAAAGAAACACTGAGACCGCTGGGAGAGGTAGGAGGAGCACACAGGAGAGAACAGTATCCCGTAGACCAAAATTATGGAGAATGCGGAGAAGCTGTTGATGATCAACAGTGTCAAAGGCAGCAGAAAAACCAAGGAGAATTAGGATAATAGCCGCAAAATTTAGCAGCAATTAAATTGTTGGATACTTTGGTCACAGCCTTTTGACAGAATGACCAGCACAGAATCCAGACTGAAGGGGGTCAAGCAGAGAGTTGGATTTGAGAAAGTCAGTCTGTCTGGTGTACACAACTCTCTCGAAGATCTTGGAGGCAAATGGCAGTAGCGAGATAGGGCGGTAGTTGGATGGGGAGTTAGGGTCAAGGCTGTGCTTTTTCATAATTGGGGTTACAGTTTCATGTTTGAAGGGTGAGGGAAATGTGCCAGAGGAAAGGGAGAGATTGAATTTTTTAGTGAGAGAAAGAGCAAGAGAGGGAGACAAAGTGCGGATGAGATATGAGGGAATAGGATCGAGGGAACAGGTGGTGGAGCGGGAGGACCAGAGCAGAGCAGAAAACTCTTCTGCTGTAGCAGGTGTGAATGAGTGTAGAATGGTGGAGGGAGTGGGGTTGGGTGATGTATTGGTAGGGGAAGGAGAGATCTCTTCTCTGATTGTAGAGATCTTCACAGTGAAGTGAGATGCAAAGTTTGTAACGGACAAGGTGGTAGAAGGAGGGGGAGTAAAAGGGCGAAGAAGAGCACCAAAAGTGTGAAATAGGTGTTTGGGTTGATGGGACAGTGTACTTATGAGGGTGTTAAAGTAGTTTACTTTTGCAGCAGAAAGAGCCAGGTTGTAGGAGCACAGCATAAATTTATAGTGGAGGTCAGATGCAAAGTGAGACTTTCTCCAGCATCATTCAGCAGTTCTAGAACATTTTTGGAGGTAACGGGACAGCTTGGTGTGCCAGGGTTGTAATTGGGGCGCCTGCTGCATTTAATTGTAGGAGGTGCCATGATGTCGAGTTGAGAGGAGAGAGTTGAGTTGTAGAGTGATGTTGCAGAGTTAGGGCAAGTTAGATTTGAGATGAGTAAAAGGAGAGTTTGGAGTTTGGTGGAGAAATGCTGGACATCAAGGCAGTTTAGGTTTTTGCAAGGTTAGAAAGTTGAGGGTGGTGAGATTTGGGTACAGGGTATGCTGATGTCACATGTTAGTAGATGGTGGTCAGACAAAGGAAATGGTGGAGAGATTAGAGGTGGTACAGAGATTGGTGAAGATAAGGTCAAGAGTGGTTCCTGCTGTATGGGTTACTGAAGTAGACAACTGTGTGAGGCGAAAGGAGGAGGTTACATAGAGCAGAGCATTAGGGCAGTTGAGGTTGTTGATTGGGATGTTAAAGTCCCCAAGTATGAGGGAGGGAGTGCTAGAGGAGAGAAAGTGGGGTAGCCAGGAAGAAAAGTGTTTAATGAATAGCCTGGGGTGGCCAGGGGGTTGGAAGATGATGGCAATTCTTAAAAGAGTGGACTTAAAAAGGCGGACAGTGTGAACTTCAAAGGAATGGAAGAAAAGGGCAGGGGCAGGTAGGATAGGTTGAAAGGTACATTGAGGGGAGACAAAGATGCCTGCACTGCCTCCTTTACAGTCGAGTCTGGGAGTGTGGGAGAATTGTAATCCACTGAAACATGAAGAAGGGGGAGTAGCGGTAGGGGGACAACCAGGTCTCAGCGAGTGCCAGTATTGTGAATGAGTTAGAGATGAATAGGTCGTGTATAGCTGTTGATTTAATATTGCTACAGATGGAACAGGCATCCCAGAGTGCACACTGAATGTTGGTAAAGGAGGATAAACTGCAGGGTATGTGGATGAGGTTTGTGTGGTTTCTGGTTGTCTTAGTGTGAGCAGACGAGGTGAAGGGCCCCGGGTTGGGTGAGACATCACCAGCTGCTAGAAGAAGGAGGAGAGAGAGTGACAGGAGATGTGAATGGGTTTTATATGAGCGGGGTCTAGGATGAGATTGAGTTAGAGCAGGAGAGAGAGAATAGAGAAATGAGTGCAGGGCTTGAGATGAGAGACGGGGGAATGAAACAGAGAGGGAGTAAATGTTAATGTAATTGTGTTGTTGAGGGAAGTGAGTGTAAGGAGATATTTTGATGTTGAAGGAGACGAGAGAAAAGCACACCCTGGGTGTGGAATGTGGTAAAACCCGTCCCACTGATTTCTGAGAAATGACAAACATTCATTTCTTGTTGCTGCTTTCAGTGATGGCGTCTGCTGATCTGAGAGACGAGCTGACCTGCTGTATCTGCCTGAATATTTATACTGATCCTGCAACCCTGACATGTGGACATAGCTACTGCCGGGTCTGCATCACAAGAACATGGGACAACCAGGAGGAGAGGGAAAATTCCTGTCCTGAATGCAGACGCAGGTTTAGGGTAAGACCTGAGCTTGAAAGAAACCTGAGAATGTGTAACATGGCAGAGAGTTTCCGATCTACTCACCCAGAGCAGGAGGTGGTTGGTATCCCCTGTACTTACTGTATTCACTCCTCTGTACCTGCTGCTAAAACATGTCTGCTGTGTGAAGCTTCTCTGTGTGAAACCCACCTGAGGGTCCACAGCCAGTCAGCAGAACATATCCTAACTGAACCCACAACTTCACTGGGGAACAGAAAATGCTCCGTCCACAAGAAGGTCCTGGAATATTACTGCTCTGTGGATGCTGCCTGTATCTGTGTGTCCTGCAGTCTGGCCGGAGATCATAGGGGGCACCAGGTGGAGACTCTCAATAAGGCCTCTGAGAAGAAGAAGGAGAAACTGAGAAATATTCTGCAGAAACTGATCTCAAAAAGAGAGGAGGCTGAGAAAAGAGTCCAAAACCTACAGAAGCTCAGGAAAGAAGTGCCAGAAAAAGCAGCCGGGGTAACAGAGGAAGTCACTGCCCTGATTAGGGGTATCAGGGAACATCTGGAAGCTCTAGAGAAGCGAGTTCTGAGTGAGATCTCCAGGCAGGAAGAGCAGGTCTCACTCAGAGTCTCAGATATAATCCGGCAGCTGGAAATAAAGAAGGAGGATCTGTCCAGGAAGATGGGTCACATTGAGGAGCTGTGTAACATGACGGACCCATTAACCGTCTTACAAGGATGGGAATCAGACAGTGCTGACTATTGTGATCCTGAGGAGGGAGATAATGAGGCTGACTATTGTGATACTGAGGAGGGAGATAATGAGGCTGACTATTGTGATACTGAGGAGGGAGATAATGAGGACAGAGAAAGACATGATAAAAAGGTCCGTTCTGTAGGGGATCTGGATGTGATTCTGATCTCAGTGACCTTACACTCAGGATTAGCTGGGATTGTGACCGGAGTAAAGAGACAGCTCCATGTACCGGGTAATATATCACTGGGGATAGAATTCGCTTCAGACTTATTACTGGATGTAAACACGGCTAGTAATGATGTAACTCTATCAGATGATATGAAAACTGTATCCTGGTCAGGAATAGACCAGAGACGCCCAGGAACACGACAGAGATTTCAGACCGATCAGGTTTTAAGTTCCAGTAGTTTCTCCTCAGGGCGACATTACTGGGAAGTGGAGGGCAGTGAATCAGGGTGGAGGGGGGTAGGGATGGCCTATCCCAGTATAGGCAGGAAAGAATATAAGTCATGGGTTGGATGTAATATCAAGTCCTGGGGTTTGTGGAGGCATAATTTTAATCGGTATTATGTGAAACATGACCTTAAAGAGATCAATTTACCTCACCACCAGTCCAGCCAGAGATTAGGGATATACCTGGACTACGAGGCCGGGCGGCTGTCCTTTTATGAGCTGTGTGACCCCATCAGACACTTACACACCTTCACTGCCACCTTCACTGAGCCGCTTCATGCTATATTCGGGGTACATGAGGATAATACCTGGCTGAGAATTTATTGAATGATTTATTAATCTAATTAAAGAGATTTAACTGGAAATCCTGGAGTGCGAATCAGGAGCCGGTAATACTGATCTGAGTGTGGGCGGAGCATGACAACAGGGTTAGCCCTGCCCACTTTGCTGTTTAGTTTTTAATTCTGATTTAACGTGTTGAATGTATTGTGTGTGTTGTCTGAGTGTGATGAGAGTTATAGTTTATTGCATCTGAAATGTCAGCTACAGGCAGCCTCTGGTACTGGTAGCTGTTCTGGACTTCAACTCCCATCATGTGTTTTATGCCTGCACTATGTGTGTGAATGTGTGTGTCATTATGTGTGTTAGTGTGTCTGTCGTAATGTGTGTTAGTGTGGCATTATGTGTGTTAGTGTGTGTGTCATTATGTGTGTTAGTGTGTGTGTCACCTTGTCAGTGTGTGTCATAATGTGTGTTAGTGTGTGTGTCACCTTGTCAGTGTGTGTCATAATGTGTGTTAGTGTGTGTGTCACCTTGTCAGTGTGTGTCATTATGTGTACTGGGTGATTATTATTGTATATTAGCTGGCTGAGTGTGATGGGAGTTATAATGAGTAAAGTAATATTCCAGCCATTCTCCTCAGGTTTAGGTTGAGCTCTTTGTATGCTATTGAAAAATAGAAACAGCATATTTTACTTGATGGGCTTTACTAAAATGGTGTTTGTATTATTTACTAAAATGGTGTTTGGAATATTAATAATGGTTATTACCAATATTATTTCATATAATAAAATGAATATCTGTACAGGAATATTATCTGGTTAATGAATAATGGTTGGAAAAGAAAATGACAAGAAAAGGAAAACAATGGAAAATGTTAATTATATTAAGGTATTTTTCCATATTGCTATTGGTGTGAATAGTAATGTGTTGCAGGTCTCAGAGAAAATGATTATATTAATTAAATTGTATTTATTGATTCATTTATTTCTTTCAAGCAAACGGGTCTAAAATAGCTGCACTACATGTAATACATTAATGTAATAAACTGACATTGATAGTCTATGGACAGTGTTGTGGACATGAAATATTATCCTGATTTCTTTTAGTTAGTAAAATGTCTATTTACTTTATATAGTTCTCGATCAGCATTTATCGTTTTATATGATTTACCTAAAATGGCCGCTAGGGCCAGGGAGTTTCCCTTAGTCATCGAATAACACCCTCACTAACAAGATGGCGCTGGAATCTGGGGGAGACCCGCAAGATGCCAGTGACATCACACCCGGTAGGACGATGAATCAAACACTTAACCCCTAACCAATTATTGATGTATAAATCAATGTTATCTCTGACAATGCCTATGATGTTATTTTGCTTTATAAGGGGCATGCCACCCCCTTCTAATAAACATTCCTCAAGTTCTTCATTAACCTGAAACTTGTGTCTGCTGTGAATTACTTCAGGGAGCGTGCACGCACTGTTTCTTTAATTTGGCCTGGGGCAGATACACAAAATAATCAATTTATTGATTGATTTCCACTTCATTTGCCATCCCCTGCTCTCCCCCTCTCCCGCAGACTCCACCTGTCCCTATTGTTCTTCCGTCAGTCCCATCACCCACTGTCCCCGATCCCGTCCTATCAACTCCTGTCATGCTTGCTGATGGCCCTCCTCTACCTTTACTCCCTCCTGTTCCATCACCCCTCTCTACCACCTGCATCGCCTTGGCCTGTCCTCCTACTCCTCACACTTCTCCTCCCTCTGCTACACTGTCGTCACTCCTTTCTGCCATTACTGCTGCTTATACTCCTGCCGCACCTCCTACACTCCCTGATGTTCCTCCTACTTCTAGCCTCCCCACTACTGACCTTACATTTCTCCTTTCTGCCCTAGCCCGTCCCACCACTCCTACTCTTCCTATTACTCCTACTTCCCCTCCTACTGACATCTCATCTATACTCTCTGCCTTAACCCATCCTACTTCACCTTCTGACACTCCTTCCGTTCTCCCTCCTCCCACTGATCTATCATCTCTTCTCTCATCCTTCCTCTCTGCCTCGTCCCATCCTACTACTCCTGCTCCTCCTACTCCACCTTCTGACACTCCTTCTGTTCTCCCTCCTCCCACTGATCTATCATCTCTTCTCTGATCCTTCCTCTCTGCCTCGTCCCATCCAACTACTCCTGCTCCTCCTACTCCACCTTCTGACACTCATCCCGTTCTCACTCCTCCCACTGATCTATCATCTCTTCTCTCATCCTTCCTCTCTACCTCTCCCATCCTACTACTCCTGCTCCTCCTAATCCACCTTCTGACACTCCTTCCGTTCTTCATCCTCTCGCTGACCTGTCATCTCTCCTCTCGTCCTTCCTCACTGCCTCGACTCATCCCACTACCCCTGCACCTCCTATTCCTCCACCCGATATTCCTCCTACTCCTCCTCCTGTGGACTTAACCTCACTCCTCTCTGCCTTCTCTACCCTAGCCCGTCCCGTGGCTCCCGTTGCTCCTCCTCATCCTCCCCCAGTTCCTCCCGTATCTTTCCCTGTCCCTTCCGACCCTCTGTCCATTTTGACCTCCGCCCTGTCTGCTTGTCTCTCACGCTCAGCCCAACCTGCAACGACCTCTGCCTCCTCTATGGCCCTCCCCTGCCACAGATCCAAGTCTCCCGCTCATGGTGGTCGGCTCGGGTGAGCCTGCCACTTCAGATCATGCCTATGCTGTAGGCATTTCCCCGGCAGCCTCCGGGTTCCATCCCACTACATCACAGATGGTCACCCCCCGCAATATTGTCACAGGCCTCCCCGCTCCTGGGCCCTCAGCTATGCAAGCTCCTGCCTCCCTCGATGTAGCATTCTATCATTGTCTTCCAAACCCAGTTCCCCTCATGGATGATAATGTTCAAGGGCACCCCCAAGAGAATAGGCCATCACAGAGACAAGCCCCCTCCGGTTTGCACCTACAGGTGCCCCCTGCCACCAAAGGTGCCCCACCGATGTATGTTACCTTTAACCCATTGCAGGCTGCCACCTTGGTCACTTCCCTCCCAGACCCTGAAAAACAGCCCATGCCATTCTTTCGCAGAATTGCTCAGATACGTAAGACAATATAAGAAAAAAGGGTGCGCTGTGTCTTTAAGACAAAAAAGTGTGCAATATTTCTTTAAGACGTATTTCAGTGCTTGTGGTAATTCACAGTACCTATATTATAGGTGTAATATTATCTTATACACACGTGTAAATACACAAAAGTGCAAATATCTCTGATATAACAGTGCTAAAGTGCAACACAAAATTCGGATAAATGTAATAAACGGAGTGCATACAATACCCAGCTGTATAAACCCTGGATTGGGTTACTCCAGATTACTTGTACATATATATAAAAAGCAAAAAGAAAGATACATAGCTTGATACAGTACAAAAAATTGGCATGTGGGGACAATATATCTATAGGTACACTCACAAGTGGAGAGCAGATAAGTCTGCTCTAACTGTATCCGTTTTGTATATAAAAGATTCACAAGACGGCAGCAGCTTGAAACGAAATTGGCTTTAATATCTGCAAAACTTCACAATTATAAAACGGTGTCACTTAGCTCCCTCAGCCCTTCTCTGGAAAAATGTTCCGTTCGGTTTGGTTGCCGGCTAACACAATACCGCAATCTCGCAAACACTTCCTGGAGGCGGAGCCTAGTGACGTAACCACGGGACGTGCGTGATGACGCGTTTCGCCTTATATTCGGCTTCCTCAGATACGCAAGACATATTCCGCTGCTTGGCGGGATGTATACAGTTTGTGTGAAATTAAAGCTGGAGATGCATACTGGCCAATCATGGTAAGGAGTTTCAATGATGCCCCTCTCACTACTGACATGGACTTCCAGTCCGGAATCACCTTTTGTGAACAGCTCCATGCCTGGGCCCAAGACAAGTTGGCTGATCAAGCCACCTGTATAAATGATATTGTCCAAGACAAGCTCGAGTCTGTAGAAACATTTTCTGACTTAGGCTTCAGTGTTTATAATAAAGCACATACTCAGATGTTATCCGCTGTCTTCGTGGCCGGTTTAAAAGAGAATATTCGTAAGGGCTTGATTCTCTCGCGTCCTGAGTACAGAATAATTCCCCTAGACACCCTTCTGTTGGTTGCCAAAGGTTTAGAGTCCGTGCTACAGCCCACACAGAGAAGGAATAGCCCCCTGATGCTCACTACCACTGCTCCAGCTCCTGGACCCGTCACTACTCCTCAGGTATACCCCGTACAACCACAACAGCCACAGACGATGCATTTTACACAGGGCCGGACCCCAACCGCACCCAGAACTTGTTTTAACTGCCATCGGGTTGGCCACTTCATAAGGGATTGCCCCCATCCCAGATACTTTAGGCCACAACTTCCACGGTTCTCTAACCCTACTGCTGCAGCCTTTTGATATTTTCCTCCAGGGTATCAACAACCTCCACCGCCTCCACCTGTCCCGTATGTTCCTCCTCCTGAATATTCCCAAGCTCCACCACCACCCCCACCAGCCCCTGCTGATGGGTATGGTAATAATGACCTTCAGGATGCTCATTCCGCACCTAGACAGATTCGTGCAGCCCGCCCTGCTCCCCAGACTAGTCTACCTTCAACTTCTACACGACACTACACTGGTCCTGACCAGGCCCATTTGGATTTATTACAATAGGTAACAGGCAAGCCTGTGTCTAGTACCCCTGCCATGGCAGTGTCTACAGGGGAAATGGGGGGGGCACTTGCCACAGTAGTCCTCCCCGTTGAGGGACATCCGACTACCTTTTTAGTTGACACAGGGGCAGCCCGCAGTGTTCTTAGAGAACAAGACCTATGGATATAATTCCCACTAAACTTTGGTCCTCAGGGCCTGATGACATAGGCCGCCTGCGAGTCCCACCGGTGGTCATCACTCTCTTACCAGGAGCCGCCCCTCCACGAAGACCACAGTACCCACTGAAACATGCACAAGCACTTGCCATCTCCAAACAGGTTGACAGCCTCCTGGCAAAAGGCGTCCTCATAAAATGCGTGTCACAATGCAATACTCCCCTGTTCCCTGTTAAGAAGAAGACAGAGAAGGGCCAACCTGACCAATACCGTATGGTCCAAGACCTATGTGCTGTCAACGATGTCACTGTCCTAGACACAGCTGTCATCCCTAATCCACATACCTTACTGTCACAAGTTCCACCTACTGCCAGATTCTTCACAGTAGTTGATCTTGCTAATGCCTTCTTCAGTGTCCCACTGGATCCATCCTGCCAACATCTATTTGCCTTTACTCATGACCATCAGCAGTACACATGGACTGTTATGCCGCAAGGGGGACAGAACTCCCCCACTCAGTTTGCAAAGGCCATGTCCACTGTCTTGGAACCTTGGCAGAAAGCACACACTGACGTGGTTCTACTCCAGTATGTTGACGACCTGCTCCTTTGTGCGGATGACCTCTCTACCGCTGAACGAGATTCTGAAGATCTACTCTGTTTCTTGGCTGACGAAGGTTGCAAGGCCTTTAAGTCAAAATTACAGTGGTGTCGGCCCTCAGTGGTCTTCTTGGGACATTGTCTTTCCCATGGCACCCGTCATCTTACCAGAAACAGAATCCTTGCTGTTTTGAATTTGCCGCTACCATCTACTCATCAGTAGTGTTGTCACGAACCCGAAATTTTGACTTCAATGGGCAGGCGAATTTTAAAACCAACAGGGACTCTTTCTGGCCACAAAAGTGATGGAAAAGTTGTTTCAAGGGGACTAACACCTGGACTGTGGAATGCCGGAGGGGGATCCATGGCAAAACTCCCATGCAAAATTACACAGTTGATGCAGAGTCTGCTTTTAATCCATAAAGGGCAGAAATCACCTAACATTGACACCTGTCCTCAAAGCCCCTGATACACACTGACACAGAGCAGAATAGAGACTGTTCCCCGTCCTCAGAGACCATGATACACACTGACACAGAGCAGAATAGAGACTGTTACCCCTACATAGGGTCACTTGGCAGATATGGCGGGGTCGTGGGAGGGGGAGGATGACTTTCACCTCTTCCCCTGTTAGATTCCCGTTGTGCTGTGACATCACCCTTATACGCTGTGTAAAGCATACTATTTAATTTGATCAGCATGGCCACTTGAGTTTTAATAGTTTTCACGCTGCTTGTAGTTTATATATGGTTCACAAAAACGATAAAGTAAACATGTAAGGATTCAGAATATTCTTTCAAACCCTTACACATTGTGTGTACGTATTTTTTGTCTTAAGTTTGTGGCTTTAAAGAGGTTCACGTTGTTTAAATGATGTGCATAACATGTTCTTGTAAATGTTTGTTAAATTTTTCCTGGAATTGTAATTTTTGAATCTGAATAAAGATAGTCAAATCCCTGATACACACTGACACAGAGCAGAATAGAGACTGTTCCCCCTACATAGGGTCACTTGGCAGATATGGATTGACACCTGTCCTCAAAACCCCTGATACACACTGACACAGAGCAGAATAGGGACTGTTCCCCCTACATAGGGTCACTTGGCAGATATGGATTGACACCTGTCCTCAAAACCCCTGATACACACTGACAGAGCAGAATAGAGACCGGGGGTCTAGTAGCGTGGACACCCAGCACAGGTTGTTCTCCTTCAGCCTTTTTATACGAGGGTCCCTCAACAGGCACGACAGCATGAAAGACCCCATTTGCACAAGGTTGGATGCCGAGCTACTCATTTCCCGTTCCTCCTCCTCACACAGAGCAGAATAGGGACTGTTCCCCCTACATAGGGTCACTTGGCAGATTTGGATTGACACCTGTCCTCAAAGCCCCTGATACACACTGACACAGAGCATAAAAGGGACTGTTCCCCCTACATAGGGTCACTTGGCAGATATGGATTGACACCTGTCCTCAAAACCCCTGATACACACTGACACAGAGCAGAATAGGGACTGTTCCTCCTACATAGGGTCACTTGGCAGATATGGATTGACACCTGTCCTCAAAACCCCTGATACACACTGACACAGAGCAGAATAGGGACTGTTCCCCCTACATAGGGTCACTTGGCAGATATGGATTGACACCTGTCCTCAAAACCCCTGACACACACTGACACAGAGCAGAATAGAGACTGTTCCCCCAACATAGGGTCACTTGGCAGGTATGGATTGACACCTGTCCTCAAAGCCCCTGATACACACTGACACAGAGCAGAATAGAGACTGTTCCCTGTCCACAGAGTCCATGATACACACTGACACAGAGCAGAATAGAGACTGTTCCACGTCCACAGAGACCATGATACACACTGACACAGAGCAGAATAGAGACTGTTCCCCGTCCACAGAGTCCATGATACACACTGACACAGAGCAGAATAGAGACTGTTCCCCGTCCACAGAGACCATGATACACACTGACAAAGAGCAGAATAGAGACTGTTCCCCCTACATAGGGTCACTTGGCAGGTATGGATTGACACCTGTCCTCAAAGCCCCTGATACACACTGACACAGAGCAGAATAGAGACTGTTCCCTGTCCACAGAGTCCATGATACACACTGACACAGAGCAGAATAGAGACTGTTCCCCGTCCACAGAGACCATGATACACACTGACACAGAGCAGAATAGAGACTGTTCCCTGTCCACAGAGTCCATGATACACACTGACACTGAGCAGAATAGAGACTGTTCCCCGTCCACAGAGACCATGATACACACTGACACAGAGCAGAATAGGGACTGTTACCCCTACATAGGGTCACATGGCAGGTATGGATTGACACCTGTCCTCAAAACCCCTGATACACACTGGGGGGAGCTACTGTCCTCCCCAACCCCTGCGCGGTGGGTGGGGGCCATAAATCACAATGGGGGGACCTACTGTCCTCCCCCCCTCGGCCCCCACCCCTGCGCGGTGGGTGGGGGCCATACATCACAATGGGGGGGCCTACTTTCCTCCCCCCCGGACCCCATCCCTGCGCGGTGGGTGGGGGGCATAAATCACAATGGGACGGACCTACTGATAGGAGTGGAGTATTGTTCATATCAGTTTAATACCTTCCGCGTCTCCTATCAGTGGACGTGTATATGGCAGCCATTTTAGGAACCGCACACCTGGGACCCGAGCAAGGTCACCTTGTTCAAGCTGCTCTGGTTCCTTGATGAGCCAGCTGCCCGTGAGTTAACATGTCCCGTGGAGAAGCACTCTGTCCTGTAAAGCCTCACCACAAAAAAATTAAATAAATAACAGCACTCGGAGTGGTGAGTTTAGTAAATGTTCATATCAGTTTAATACCTTCCGCGTCTCCTATCAGTGGACATGTATATGGCAGCCATTTTAGGAACCGCACACCTGGGACCCGAGCAAGGTCACCTCTTTCAACAGGCGACATGATTTGGCCCTGTAAAACTATCCTGGATATTCTCTACAATTTCTATGGATATGGCATTGATTTATGTAACAGGGAGATGGAAGAAGATGCTTGGTCGGTCCTCTTACTTGAAATTTGGGGCACTGCGCGGGCAAGCTAATGTGCCACCAGATAGGAGTGGTGAGTTTAGTATTGTTCATATCATTTTAATACCTTCCGCGTCTCCTATCAGTGGACGTGTAAATGGCAGAGATTTTTAATTGTTGAATCACCTCCCCTTTTTAGGCCAAGGTGGGAAGATGCTTAGACCACTGGTATATTGGTGCCATCTTGGAGGATTTTTTTTTGGTTTGGTTTTTGAAGCCACAGTGCTGCACCAGTGGGCCTAAAAATTAGGCATGTACACATGCCTGAAAAATTTGGTATTGTTGCAGCCGCTGCTGTAGCAGCGGCCAGAAAAATTGATGTTTGTTTCACAGGCAGAAAGTGCCCTAAAACATGGCGGCTTGAACCCTAGTTGGTGGCGGATAAGTCAAACGTCATTCAGAGCTAAAATACAGCAGCGTGTGGACCATTTTTAGCCCAAGGCAGCTCATCTCATCAGGCCTTTTTTAATCAAATGTATCGCCCAGTGTCAGTCCCTTCGGCATCCATCCCTCATTCATCTTAATAAAGGTGAGGTAATCTAGACTTTTTTGACCTAGGCGACTTCTCTTCTCAGTGACAATACCTCCTGCTGCACTGAAGGTCCTTTCTGACAGGACACTTGAAGCGGGGCAGGCCAGAAGTTCTATCGCAAATTGGGATAGCTCAGGCCACAGGTCAAGCCTGCACACCCAGTAGTCAAGGGGTTCATCGCTCCTCAGAGTGTCGATATCTGCAGTTAAGGCGAGGTAGTCTGCTACCTGTCGGTCGAGTCGCTCTCTGAGGGTGGATCCCGAAGGGCTGTGGCGATGCATAGGACTTAAAAAGGTCCGCATGTCAACCATCAACAACACGTCTTTAAAGCGTCCTGTCCTTGCCGGCGTGGTCGTGGGAGGACCTGTTAGATTCCCATTGTGCTGTGACATCACCCTTATACGCTGTGTAAAGCATACTTTTTAATTTATTTTGCAAATGCTGCATCCTTTCCGACTTGTTGTAATTCGGTAACATTTCCGCCACTTTCTGCTTATACCGGGGGTCTAGTAGCGTGGACACCCAGTACAGGTCGTTCTCCTTCAGCCTTTTTATACGAGGGTCCCTCAACAGGCAGGACAGCATGAAAGACCCCATTTGCACAAGGTTGGATGCCGAGCTACTCATTTCCCGTTCCTCCTCCTCACTGATGTCATTGAAGGTATGTTCTTCCCCCCAGCCACGTACAACACCACGGGTACCAGATAGGTGACAACGAGCACCCTGGGATGCCTGTTGTGTTTGGTCTTGCTCCTCCTCCTCCTCCTCAAAGCTACAATCCTCCTCTGACTCCTCTTCCTCACAATCCTCTTCCAGCGTTGCCGCAGGTCCAGCAAGCGATGCTGATAAGGCTGTTTCTGGTGGTGATGGTGACCACAACTCTTCCTCTTCCTCTTCACGCTCATCTACAGCCTGATCCAGCACTCTTCGCAGGGCACGCTCCAGGAAGAAAACAAATGGTATGATGTCGCTGATGGTGCCTTCGTTGCGACTGACTAGGTTTGTCACCTCCTCAAAAGGACGCATGAGCCTACAGGCATTGCGCATGAGCGTCCAGTAACGTGGCAAAAAAATTCCCAACTCCCCAGAGGCTGTCCTAGCACCCCGGTCATACAAATATTCATTAACAGCTTTTTCTTGTTGGAGCAGGCGGTCGAACATTAGGAGTGTTGAATTCCAACGTGTAGGGCTGTCGCAAATCAAGCGTCTCACTGGCATGTTGTTTCGCCGCTGGATATCGGCAAAGTGAGCCATGGCCGTGTAGGAACGCCTGAAATGGCCACACACCTTCCTGGCCTGCTTCAGGACGTCCTGTAAGCCTGTGTACTTATGCACAAAGCGTTGTACGATCAGATTACACACATGTGCCATGCACGGCACATGTGTCAACTTGCCCAACTTCAATGCCGCTATCAAATTTTTTCCGTTGTCACACACCACTTTGCCGATATCCAGTTGCTGCGGAGTCAGCCACTTTTCCACCTGTGCGTTCAGGGCGGACAGGAGTGCTTGTCCGGTGTGACTCTCTGCTTTCAAGCAAGTCAAACCCAAGACGGCGTGACACTGCCGTATCCGGGATGTGGAATAGTACCTGGGGAGCTGGGGGGGTGCCGTTGATGTGGAGCAAGACGCAGCAGCAGAAGAGGACTCAGCCGAGGAGGTTATGGAAGAGGATGGAGTAGGAGGAGTAGAGGAGGTGGCAGCAGGACTGCCTGCAATTCGTGGTGGTGTCACCAACTCCTCTGCAATGCCACGCATTCCTTGCTTGTCAGCCGTCAGCAGGTTTACCCAATGCGCAGTGTAGGTGATATACCTGCCCTGACCATGCTTTGCAGACCAGGTATCAGTGGTCAGATGGACCCTTGCCCCAACACTGTGTGCCAGACATGCCATGACTTCCTTTTGCACAATCGAGTACAAGTTGGGGATTGCCTTTTGTGAAAAGAAATTCCGGCCGGGTACCTTCCACTGCGGTGTCCCAATAGCTACAAATTTTTTGAACGCCTCAGACTCAACCAGATTATATGGTAAAAGCTGGCGGGCTAATAGTTCGGACAAGCCAGCTGTCAGACGCTGGGCAAAGGGGTGACTTGGTGACATTGGCTTCTTACGCTCAAAAATGTCCTTGACAGACACATGACTGTGGGCAGATGAGCAGGAACTGCTCAAGTGGCGGATGGTTGAGAGGGGGCAAGAAGGACAGCAGTGGTTGACGTGGCTGAAGATGCTGGACCAGGAGGAGGATGGCGGCTTAGAGTAGGCGTGCTGCTTGTACTCATGTGTTGATCCCATAGGCGTTTGTGATGTGAGATCATGTGCCTACGCAAAGCAGTTGTACCTAGGTGGGTGTTGGAACTCCCACGACTCAGCTTCCTTTGGCACAGGTTGCAAATGGCATCGCTGTTGTCAGAGGCAGACACACAAAAAAAATGCCACACTGCTGACACTGCAATGACGGCATTCTGACGGCATTCTGGTGGTGGACACAGCATGCGTTGATTGGCGTGCTGTCGGGCTGACCCCGGGTGCCGATGCATGCTGTCTGACTGTGCCACTAGCTCCTTGCGACGACCCCCCCCCCCCCTGCTTCCAACTCGTCTCCTCCTCCTCTCTGTCTCCCCATCTGAACTTTCGCCCCAGTTCTTCTTCTTGCCGAGCGGGCACCCACGTGACATCCATGGACGCATCGTCATCATCAACCGCTTCGCTTGTATCTGACAACTCAGAAATGGAAGCAGCAGTGGGTACAACATCATCATCATCACACCGTACCTCCATGTGTTTAATGCTGCCTGCCTGATACATATCCCTGTTATCTACATCCTCTAGCAATAATGGTTGCGCATCACTCATTTCTTCAAACGGGTGTGTGAATAACTCCTCTGACATACCAAGTAAAGCGGCTGTGGTGCTAGTTTTGGTGGTGGCGGCAGGCGGGTGAGTGGTATCTTGAGAGGTGCCTGAAGCTAAGCTGGAGGAGGATGGTGCGTCAAGGTTCCGAGCGGAGGCTGTACAAGATTTGGTGTCCTGTGTTAGCCAGTCAACTATGTCCTCAGAACTTTTCAAGTTCAGGGTACGTGGCTTCTGAAAACTGGGCATTATTCTAGGGCAAAAGGGAATCACAGCACCACGACCACGACGGCCCCTGCGGGGTGGCCTGCCTCTGCCTGTCATTTTTTTGGGGATTAGTGGTACTATGCGTGCAAGCTACTGTGAGACCAGATATGATTGGCAATGTGAACTGTAACAGTTCTGCAGAGCACACACTGTAGGCCTGACACACCCGCTTGAAGACAAGTAACTGCTATTCAATCTATAACAGTGAAAAACAAATTTTGGTTTTAAAAGCACGCTATAGAGACACCAGATATGATTGGCAATGTGCACTGGAACAGTTCTGGAGAGCACACGCTGAAGGAAGGCCTGACAGAGCCGCTTGAAGGACACTGACTGGCTGCTATTAGCTTACACTGGAAACCTTTTTTCTTTGTAAAAGCACGCTAAAGATACACCAGATATGATTGGCAACTGTCAAAGCACGCTGGCACAGGTCTGCAGAGCACACGCTGAAGTAGGCCTGACACCCAGACGCTTGCAGACAACTAACTGCTCTTCTATTACAGTGAAAAAAAATTATTTATTTTAAATCTAAAGCTTAAGCTATTGTAAAAACAGATATGAGTGGTGGCACTGGGCAAGAGGGCACAGTATCCACGGTGAACCTCACACAGAAGCTGGCAGGCAGGCAACTGCTCTTCTATTACAGTGGAAACAAAATTTTGGTTTTAAAAGCACGCTATAGAGACACCAGATATGAGTGGCAACTGTCAAAGTACGCTGGCAGGGTTGTGCAGGGCACACGCTGAAGGAAGGCCTGACAGAGCCGCTTGAAGGACACTGACTGGCTGCTATTAGCTTACACTGGAAACCTTTTTTCTTTGTAAAAGCACGCTAAAGAGACACCAGATATGATTGGCAACTGTCAAAGCACGCTGGCACAGGTCTGCAGAGCACACGCTGAAGTAGGCCTGACACCCAGACGCTTGCAGACAACTAACTGCTCTTCTATTACAGTGAAAAAAAATTATTTATTTTAAATCTAAAGCTTAACCTATTGTAAAAACAGATATGAGTGGTGGCACTGGGCAAGTGGGCACAGTATATGCTGTGAGCCTGACACACAGGCTGGCAGGCAGGCACCTGCAATTACATTACACAGGAAAAAAAAAAAAAAAAAAAGCAGCCTGATGTTCTAGCCCTAAAAAGGGCTTTTTGGGGTGCTGTCCTTACAGCAGAGATCAGATGAGTCCTTCAGGATTGTAGTGGACACTGAATACCCTAGCCTAGCTATCAATTTTATCACATGACAGGAGGCTTCCTATTTTGCATTACTCTCTTTACTAAACTCCACAGCAGTAAAGAAAGTGAAACATTTAACCAATCAAAAATACAGTAGGGAGTATGATATTCGCAGTAAATAGGCTCCTCCCCCTCTTTCTTTACTGCTCCATCGCAGACAGGTCAGGGTTTTTGTCTCTTCCCTTTTACCTCATAATATATAAAGTTTTCTGTACATGTTTAATAGTTTTTTCTTTTGACTTTTACTTTTATTTCTATCTTTCTACCTTTTCTACTACTTATACTACTTGGTGTCCCTGTATTTTAAATTCATTTCCCTTACTGGGACTCTCTAGTTTTATTCTCATAACCCAGTGAGAATATTCCGTTGTTTTTCCCGCTCTTTCCGCTCGGTTTCCGCCCTCGGGCGGCTCCCCGAGTTTAGGCAGGTCCCCCTGTCTTTTCCCCCGCTTTGCCGCCATTACCGGCTCCCTCTCACCTTTTTCCCGCGGCTTGGCGCCAGCCGCGGCTACACTCGCGGCGGCCATCTTTAATCCCGCATCTCGCGAGATTACGGACGCCATCTTAGAAGTGCCGCGAGTGCAGCCAGTACCGCAAGGGACACACACGGACGGACTTCTAACCGCAAAATACTCCACAGAGGTCAGTTTTTAGCAAAAGCTGTGTAAAGCACATAAGGTATTAACCTGTGCTTACTTGGGGTGCTGCCCTTAACCGTGCTGCTATAGAGGTCGCTTTGTGGCCACCTCTGCATTCCTGGGTGAGGCCCAGAACACAAATCCCAACTAGTGGTATTGTATTCTGCCCTGCTGGGGCTACATATACTATTATATTACCACCATTGACACTATACCCTGCTGGGGTATCATATATATATATTTACAACCCTGCTGGGGTTATTTTTGGTTTTTCTCCTCAAACCAATTTCATACCTTGTATAAACCCTGCTGGGGTAATTTGTACTCTGTACAACACAACACGTTATTGCACCCTGCTGGGGTCTGCATAACAATATAAAACAGCTTAAGTCTGTCTAATACAGCTTACTGACCTCTATAATACGCCCTGTGCCAACACATATTCAGGCATTATGGAGACCTCTCAGAATTCAGAGCTCCAAACCATGGTAAATGAGGCCGTATCCGCCTCCATGGAGAAAGTTCTCTCCAAAATGATGGCCTCTGGTAATGACAAGAGGAAAACATCAAAAACCCACACAGCCCGCCATGACTCAGATTCTGACGAACCAGAATCACGCAAGAGCCCAGAAACCTTCACGGGCAAACGCCATTGGAAAGGCGAAAAGGGTCACCAGAACCCTAACAAAGGCAAAAACCCGGCTAAACGCACTAAGCCCACTATAGCCACCACCCCGAACCCGCAACACGAGTATTCTTCGGAAGAAGAAGAATCTCACGCTAAATCCATGGCCATCTTAGACGAATGGCAAGCGGACGAGTCAGACTCCAACGAAGACGTTTGGGACTCAGATTCAGGATCCCAATCCTTCTTTCCACAACACATGTTCACGGGAGAACCCCAAGAACCAGACAATGCGGAGACCCCGCAAGAAGACGAGGAGACCATACTCGACCCGTTGGGGCAAAAACTCTTTGACCCACGAAAAATAAGACACCCACGCTCAAGCGACTGGACACCACCCGACCACTTAGCGAGGTTCATGCACCTCTGGTTACGGAAGTCCATGGACAAGACAGTCCGCAACCGCTTAAGGTCGGAATGCCCACAACCATTTTTACCTGACCACGCTGCGGACACTCCAGAATTCGACCAGGTGATGACCACCTTTATGTCGCGAGGTGGCCGCGACCCACGCAAAGGTGTAGAGAAAGGGTTCAGAGGGGTACAAGATAAACTTCTAGATTCTGTGGGACCATTATCCAGAATTATGTATTTAGCTGACGACGCCCTAGCCAAAGCCGATCAATTTGACGCTACTATGGTGCGAGAATGGGCGCATGATGTGCGGGAATGGGCACAAAGGTGCTTCTGTTTTGTGGGTAATGCCAATGTCGCCTTATCATCTGAGCAACGTAAAGCAGCACTTCTCCGCATTGACGGGAAATTGGTTGAGTTGGGCACCAAGGAACTAGGTCCTATGGCACAGGGCAAACTCTTTGGAGAAGCTTTCCTAAAAGAGCTAAGCAGACACGTAAACATCTACGCATCCTTAAACAAGGCTCAGACTTCAATGCGTAGAGTCTTCAGACAAAACCCTACCAGGGGTGTTTTTGGACGGGCTTGCCGCCAAAGGGGCCGTGCTGCCAGCCGCTTCTGGCCTTCAGGCCCCCGCTCTACGAGACCCCCACCTTTTTACCCAGAGGTGGGATATCGCCCATACTCCTACACTCGAGGTGCAGACAGGGGTCGAGGACCACGCACCCGAGGCAGAGCTCGCTTTTCCTCAGGTAAGCAACCATTTCACTCATTCTTCTCTTCCCATGCATACAGCAGGTCGCATATCCCTTTTCTTTCAGGAATGGACCTCCATCTCCACGGACGCATGGGTCCTTCAAACAGTACAAGGCTACGTCATAGACTTCGTAGACGAACCACGACAGACGGAACTACCACGTCCCATCCACGGTTCAAGGATAGACACCTCTCTCATCAACGACGAACTTCAAACCCTATACTCGAAAGGCGCGATCGAACCCGCCTCCGACCCTCAAGGTTTCTTCAGCAACATCTTCTTGGTAAAGAAGAAAACGGGAGATCTTCGGCCCCTCATAAACCTACGACAACTCAACGAATACGTTTCTTACAACCACTTCAAGATGGAAGGCATACATCTTCTACGAGACCTGCTACAAGACAAGGATTGGTTCACGAGATTAGACCTCAAGGACGCTTACCTATCAGTTCCCGTCCACCAATCCTGCAGACAATACCTTCGTTTCCATTGGCAAAGCCTTCCCTGGCAATTCACGTGCCTCCCCTTCGGCCTCAGTTCGGCCCCATGGTGTTTCACCAAACTGATGAAGCCCGTGGTCGCACATCTTCGAGCGCAAGGAATTCGCTGCATCATATACCTGGACGACCTTCTACTGTTCTGCTCAGACAGACTCAGACTGATACGTCACACAAGGTATACCACGGATCTCCTGTCATCTCTGGGCTTCATAGTGAACTTTCAGAAATCGGCTATCTCCCCGTCACAAACGGTACAATTTCTGGGATTCGAGATAGATTCCATCTCCAGCACCCTACGGCTGCCAACAGCAAAAATCTCAGCCATCCGCAAGGAATTACGCAGAGCCATCCGCTGCCACACCATTCCACTCCGCACCCTCGCACGCATAGTGGGACTTCTCTCTGCTTCCATTCAAGCTATATTCCCGGGTCCACTTCACTACCGGGCGATGCAACGTCTCAAAGCTTCCTTCCTCAGGGAAAACCCCTCTTACGACCAGCTGGTCCCGATGACAGAGGAAGTCAGAGACGAACTCAGATGGTGGCTGGACAGCATGGAGGCGTGGAACGGCCGAGCCATCTTCGGAAAGGCTCCCGACACGATATTGGAATCAGACGCCAGCCTCTGGGGATGGGGCACGACGAGCGGAAATATATTGACAGGAGGCGCCTGGAATCCCAGGACCTCAACTTACATATAAACTGCCTAGAACTTCTAGCCGGGTCCTTCGCTATCCAAAGCCTAGCGAAGGACAAGTCGGACTGCTGCATCCTCCTCCGGATGGACAACATCTCCGCAGTCCGCTACATCAACCGCCTAGGCGGAGCCCGCTCCTGGCTCCTGTCAGAAATAACGAAAGACATCTTCAACTTCTGCCTACCCCGCAACATCTCCCTCACGGCGGAATACCTCCCAGGAGAGACAAACCTCACAGCGGATTGGTTCTCATGCCACTGGCGGGACACCAGCGACTGGAAACTGGATCCACAAATCTTCAACCACATCGCGGATCGCCTAGGACCACTCCACCTATATCTATTTGCCTCCCGCAACAGACAAATGAAATCATACTTCAGCTGGCTCCCAGACCTGGAGTGCGCAGCAGTGGACGCATTTCTACAACCATGGCCGATCACGGGAGCCTACGCCTTCCCTCCTTTCGCCATGATAGCGAGGACCATACACTACCTGAAGTACCAGCAAACCTCGCTAGTACTCATTACTCCACTATGGAGGGGACAACCATGGTTCCCAGATCTCCTAGCTCTATCATGCAACGATCCTCTCCTACTACCTCATCATCAGTACATTCTCACAGATCCCAAAGGCAATCCGCATCCTCTCATCCTAGACAATCGTCTCCATCTGGTGGCTTGGACGCTTTCAGGGGCTCCTTGGAAGTCTTGAACTATCGCAGGCTGCTAAGGAACTACTATGGGACTCATGGGCCCCTGGAACCAGAAGATGCTACCTATCCGCCTGGAATTCCTGGTCCACTTGGTGTCTGGAACGAAACTTCGATCCATTTACGGCCACTATTCCAACCATTTTGAACTTCCTATCTCCCCTATTCTCATTGGGCCGATCCTACAGATCACTAAACGTAATCCGTTCAGCTATTTCAGCGGCCCATGTCCCCATTCAAGGGATCCCGGTTGGAAAGGACCCACTCGTATGTCGACTCCTGAGAGGCATTCGATTACAACGCCCCCCAGGGCCGAAATATTCTCAATTCTGGGACGTCGACGTAATCCTCCGATTCCTGAGGGATTGACCAACTAACGACAGACTCTCCCTCCGTCAGCTATCAGCAAAACTCACAGTCTTGCTTTGCCTGGTCTCCTTCCGCAGGGTCTCAGACATTCGAGCTCTGGACATAGACGCTTTCTCAATCTCCCCTGAAGGAGTTACATTCCGGATATCTCGTCGCACTAAGACGGACTCCACATCTGTGTTTTATCCTTTCTTCCCCACAGATCCACAACTCTGTGTCGTCTCCACTCTACAACAATACGTGGAAACTACCCTACCACTCCGATCCTCACCATCAGGTCAACTCCTAGTGTCATATGTTAGACCACATGTCCCCATCACTACCACCACTCTAGCAAGATGGGTTCGCTGGCTACTATCGCTAGCCGGCGTTGACACTACGTTTGGAGCCCACTCGGTGCGCGGAGCAGCAGCATCCTCAGCCTTTATGGCGGGTGCTTCCCTAACGGATATCCTACACTCCGCAGACTGGTCTAGAGAATCTACATTCCGCACCTTCTATTTCCGACCGAACTCCGGTGCGGCTATGTCTCTTATTCTACAGCGTTAAAAATGCAAAATAGGAAGCCTCCTGTCATGTGATAAAATTGAAGATTATGCTAGCGCTAGTGTACTTATAATCTTAATTTTAATAATGACAGGAGGCGAGTATTTTCCCACCCTTCCCACCCGGAGAAGGGGAACTACTCTATTCATAGTTTTGTCTACATCTTTCCTTTCCTGTTGTCTAACTGTTTTCTTAAATTTAATACGTTAGGCTTAATATATCCTTTGTTATCATCAGCCTATTTAACTACTAGTAGATTACACACTGAATTCGCAAATTATTAATGCAATATTATCCGATGGATCACTGTCATGACTACAAACAGTTTCAAGACCGGTGACTAACCTTCTCATATTCTCTTTTCAGTTTAATTTCGCAAAGATTGGGAACATCTACCACATATCCATAGGATTACGGCTCATATTATAAAGACCAAAGACCCTATTGGACGCTTCACCTGTTGGTACCTGTTTTTCTACTCAAGCCAAGAAGTTCATCACTCCCGTTAAAGACTACTACTGATGTTCGTTACAGACTTTATCATCAACCTTCTTCCCTGTTCCGATGTCGCTCCGAAAGAGGGGGAGGAGCCTGTTCACTGGGACTATATGCTCACTGTTTGCATTTTGATTGGTTTAAATGTTTCACTTTCTTTACTGCTATGGAGTTTAGTAAAGAGAGTAATGCAAAATACTCGCCTCCTGTCATTATTAAAATTAAGATTATAAGTACACTAGCGCTAGCATAATCTTCAATTTCCCTATCTAATCAGCAGCAGCTAAACTTTCCCTCCTCTCACTAAGCATGCAGCTTCCGAATGAATCGAAAATGGATGCTGGGAGGGAGGTTGGAGGGTGTGGAAGGGAGGGAGTGCTGTTGATTGGCTGGAATGTGTCTGCTGACCGAGAGGCACAGGGTCAAAGTTTGCCCAATGATGACGAATAGGGGGCGGATCGAACTGCGCATGTGTCCGCCCGCCGCGGCGAACACGCTAAGTTCGCCGGGAACTGTTCGCCAGCGGACAGTTCGGTACATCACTACTCATCAGTCTCTACATGCCTTCCTGGGCCTAATCACGTATTGCTGGTCTTGGATTCCTGAGGCTTCACAACTCATGCAACCATTATATGATGCTCTGAAGAATAAACTGTTCTCTCTACCACCACATGCAGTTGCTTGTTTGTCAACTCTTCAGAAGGCAATCTCCTTCTCACCTGCTCTGGGACTCCCCAACTATCTGTTGCCCTTTAAACTGTTTGTTTCCGAAAAGATGGGCCACGCCTCGGGGGTCCTTACTCAGTCCCACGGTACACGTCAGAGACCAATTGGTTATTTCTCGTGCATGCTAGACCCCGTTGCCAGGGGCAGCCCCTCATGTCTACGTGCCGTATTTGCTGCAAGCACATTACTGGACAAGACCAATGATTTTGTCCTTGGACATCCTCTGACTGTCCTTGCTCCACATGACATTTCAGCTATCTTGCAACAGGTACAGCCAAAGCATCTTTCCTCGCAACGTCATCTCCGTCTCCAGACTTATCTCCTGCTGCCTGACAATGTTACTCTACAAAGATGTTACACCCTGAATCCTGAAGATGAAGATGGAAACCACCCACTTACAACCGTGCATGAAACCACCTTACCAAATCCAGACTGCACACTGTTTGTGGACGGCTCCCGATTTGCTGATGAACAAGGACAATACCATACTGGGTATGCAGTCACTACAGAAAGCCAAATACTACGGACTGCTGCACTCCCACCATCAAAATCAGCTCAAGAGGCCGAGCTAACAGCACTTACTGTGGCCTGTAAACTGTCAGAAGGTACACGTGTTAATATATATACAGATTCAAGGTACGCCCTGGGCGTAGCACATGACTTTGGCCTGATTTGGAAAACCAGGGGTTTCCTTACAGCTACTGACACCCCGGTGAAACATGGGGCAGCTATTGAAGAACTAATGGATGCCCTGTTACTGCCTGAGGAGGTGGCTATATTGAAAGTGAAAGCACATGGCCGGTTGAACTCAACAGAAGCCCAGGGCAACCATCTGGCTGACCAGGCTGCTAAAGAAGCAGCACAACAAGGATGGAAAGTGGACAGAAGAGTGGCCTCTGAGGAGACCCCTATTTACACTATGCAGACTCTACCTACAGATCTCAAACTTCTTAGAGAACAACAAGATGCAGCAACCCCTCAAGAAAGACTGAGTTGGAAGGACAAAGGGGCGATCCTCCGAAATGATGTCTATACCATCAACCTCAAGTTTTGTCTACCCAAAAATATGTATCCTGCAGTTGTCCAATGGGCCCACGGACCAGCCCATCTGTCTAAACATCTGATGAATTCTTTAATTGACAAATACTTCAAAGCACCCGGTATCACCACCCTGACACGGAATTATTGCAGATCCTGCACAATTTGCGCAAAATGTAATCCCGGGAAAGTTATCAAGGCTGCTCCTAACCACCTGGCTAGACCACAGTATCCCTTCCAAAGGATTCAGATCGACCATATCCAAATGCCGAAGAGCGGGCGGCATGAGTATGCACTGGTCATATTGGATATGTTCTCAGGTTGGCCAGAAGCCCTTCCGGTTGCTAACCTTACAGCAAAAACTACAGCAAAGCATCTTCTCACAAAAATAGTTTGCCGGTATGGAGTACCGGAAGTAATTGAAAGTGACCAAGGAACTTCCTTCACTGCATTGTTAACAAGGGAAGTCTGGACAGCACTGGGGGTGACCCTTGCCTTTCACACGCCCTATCACCCACAGAGTAGCGGTAAGGTAGAACGCATGAATGGCACACTGACGGCCAGAATGCTCAAGATGTCCCAAGAAACTAACATGCCCTGGCCCGAGAGTCTCCCTTTAGCACTGTTCAGTGATTTTGTTTGGTAAAGCACCCAGGATAGGCTATTTCCCACAACAACTTCAAATTCATTCAGATGCTATGGCAGATTATGTTACTGCTCTCTCTAATGCCTTGACCAAAATCCATGCCCAAGTGTTTTCTTCTATTCCAGATCCCGAGTCAAACACAGGCACTCACAAATTACTCCCTGGTGACTGGGTTATGGTCAAGAAATTCCTAAGGAAACACACTCTTGAGCCAAGGTTTGATGGCCCGTACCAAGTACTGCTAATAACGGCTACCTCAGTAAAGCTGGCCGGAAAGAGTTCCTGGATACACGCTTCACATTGCAAGAAAGTACCTGATCCAGAGGAAGCTACCTCCGCTGAACCATGATCTTCCTGTGCTTATTTTTGCTGCTAGGCCTGATAAAGGCCCAACAAGTTGCTATCACTAAAAACAATCATTTTTACACGTTTTGGTATAATTCTTCAAACACACACGTGGCTACTTTTACTTTTGATTATTGTGACATTGTTTCCTGTACTTTTCCACAGACACAACATTCTGCTATATATAAGGACATACCTAACAAAAAAGACCCATATATCTGTGTAACAAGGGGCCGCTGGGGGCATCACTGTAGCTCCTGAAAGGCAGCCGCATGGAACACTGGTAGACCATGGGGCTATAAGCCCCAATGCGCCCTGGACAGGGTTGACAGAAATGGGAAGCCCTTGTTATATAGAATGACACTGTGTAAACCCACAGGGTCAACCCCTATGAAACTCACCCTAAACATAGAGCACCCCAGCCCAGGGGATGCTGGGGAATATGTAATGGGTATGAATTGGAAGGGAGGTGGTTCACATAATCAATTGGGAACCTTTTATTTACAAGACATGCTCACATCACCCGACTGGGTAGGTACTACTCACATGACTGTTAATCCACTGAAACCTCACATTAAGACTTTGAAAGACATGGTTGCTATCGCCAATCCCACTTTTGAAGATACGATGCCAGTAGAAACTGGGTTCTCAGACACTAACCTGTGGCTAGAATGGATGAGATATAATGCTAATTCACACAACAAGACTAATTGTTATGTATGTGGTGGGGCTAGACCTCACTTGGGGACTGTGTCCCTTAACCTACCTCCTGAGGTTGAATTGTGTTTCCTGAGCCTTTATGTACAGCAACCACTAACTCATCAACCTGTGAATCATGGAAAAGGGTGTATCCCATTACCCAGGGAAATGTCAGACCACCCGATGGAGTCACAGTATATCCAGGTAATTACACCTGTTACACAGTGCATAAAAACACTGGTAAGTTCATGGGCAAGTTTCCATCTGGCTATTGTGCTACCTATCATGACCTACCTATGAAATTACTGGTAAGTCATGCCAAATCAGTTGGGGATATTTACTGGCTATGTGGTGATATGCAACTAAGATCCCAGCTAGCAGGCCTATGGTGGGGGGAATGTACCCTGACTAAGGCTATAATGCCCATCCATATTATCTCAGACGATCAGCAAGGCCCAATAGACTCCCCTCATACATATTTCCGAGTTAAAAGAGAAGTCCCCCTTCGTGGAAGTTTCGACCCACATGTTTATATCGATGCCATAGGGTGCCAAGGGGGGTGCCTAATGAGTTTAAAGCTAGGGATGAGGTAGCAGCAGGGTTTGAATCCCTAGTTCCACTAATCACCGCTAACAAAAATGTCAACTGGATAAACTACATTTACTATAATCAGCAGCGGTTTGTTAATTACACCAGAGATGCCCTACAGGGCTTAGCGGAACAACTACAAGCTACCTCCCAAATGACATTCCAAAATAGGATGGCTTTGCATAATTCTAGCCGAAAAAGGAGGAGTATGTAAAATACTCCCCGATGACCTGTTGTACCTTTATCCCTGACAATACTGGGCCCAATGGGAAGGTGACTATGGCAATAAAAAAGTTAGACAGCCTCTCTGATGAATTACAAAAGAATTCTGGGGTCCCCAATACGTGGGATAGATGGTTTGGATGGATGAATGGGTGGCAGAAGACTTTATTCCAGGTAGGAATGGCAGTCCTCACGGTAACAGTCATCTTTCTTTTCCTGACATGCTGCATACTACCTTGCATACAGAAATACTTACAGAAGACGGTAGGACAAACCATTGATAACGTAACTCCCACATTTCTACACCAGGACATTGATGACACAGAATGTGACACACCAAACACACCCCTACAGTCTCACCAGTTCAAACAGACAACTGCTTTCCTATAGGGATAGTGTAGGGATAGCGTCTGTCTCTACGGACAGAAGTCTCTCATGGGAGAAGTAGTGGGTTAGCCACTGCGGGATACCCACGGAGTGAAGCATTCGAGGCCTGTTAAGACAGATGTGCTGCAGCCAGTTAGGGACATATTAGGGGCAGTTGTAGTTGTCTGTTTAGTAAATATCCATTTTAAGGGGGGACTGTTGTGGACATGAAATATTATCCTGATTTCTTTTAGTTAGTAAAATGTCTATTTACTTTATATAGTTCTCGATCAGCATTTATCGTTTTATATGATTTACCTAAAATGGTCGCTATGGCCAGGGAGTTTCCCTTAGTCATCGAATAACACCCTCACTAACAAGATGGCGCTGGAATCTGGGGGAGACCCGCAAGATGCCAGTGACATCACACCCGGTAGGACGAGCAATGAATCAACCACTTAACCCCTAACCAATTATTGATGTATAGTGATGTCACGAACACAAAATTTTTGGTTCACGAACGGCAAACGGGAATTTCCGCAAACGTTCGCGAACCGGCGAACCGGGCGAACCGCCATTGACTTCAATGGGCAGGCGAATTTTAAAACCCACAGGGACTCTTTCTAGCCACAAAAGTGATGGAAAAGTTGTTTCAAGGGGACTAACACCTGGACTGTGGCATGCCGGAGGGGGATCCATGGCAAAACTCCCATGGAAAATTACACAGTTGATGCAGAGTCTGGTTTTAATCCATAAAGGGCAGAAATCACCTAACATTCCTAAATCACAATGAATATGGATTGACATCTGACATATGACATATTGACACCTTGACATATGGATTGACACCTGTCCTCAGAGCCCCTGATGCACACGGACACAAAGCAGAATAGGGACTGTTCCCCCTACATGTGGTCACTTGGCAGATATGGATTGACATCTATCCTAAGGATCCCTGATACACACTGACACAGAGCAGAATAGAGACTGTTGCCCCTACATAGGGTCACTTGGCAGATATGGATTGACACCTGTCCTCAGAGACCATGATACACACTGACACAAAGCAGAATAGGGACTGTTCCACTTACATAGGGTCACTTGGCAGATATGGATTGACACCTGTCCTAAGGATCCCTAAAGCACACTGACACAGAGCAGAATAGAGACTATTCCCCCTACAGAGGGTCACTTGGCAGATATGGATTGACACCTGTCCTAAGGATCCCTGATGCACACTGACACAGAGCAGAATAGGGACTATTCCTCCTACATAGGGTCACTTGGCAGATATGGATTGACACCTGTCCTCAGAGCCCCTGATACACACTGACACAGAGCAGAATAGAGACTGTTCCCCCTACATAGGGTCACTTGGCAGATATGGATTGACACCTATCCTAAAGATCCCTGATACACACTGACACAGAGCAGAATAGGGACTGTTCCACCTACATAGGGTCACTTGGCAGATATGGATTGACACCTGTCCTAAGGATCCCTGATGCACACTGACACAGAGCAGAATAGGGACTGTTCCTCTTACATAGGGTCACTTGGAAGATATGGATTGACACCTGTCCTCAGAGACCATGATACACACTGACACAGAGCAGAATAGGGACTGTTACCCCTGCATAGGGTCACTTGGCAGATATGGCGTGGTCGTGGGAGGAGGAGGATGACTTTCACCTCTTCCCCTGTTAGATTCCCGTTGTGCTGTGACATCATCCTTATACGCTGTGTAAACCATCCTTTTTAATTTATTTTGCAAATGCTGCATCTTTTCCGACTTGTAATTCGGTAACATTTCCGCCACTGTCTGCTTATACCGGGGGTCTAGTAGCGTGGACACCCAGCACAGGTCGTTCTCCTTCAGCCTTTTTATACGAGGGTCCCTCAACAGACACGACAGCATGAAAGACCCCATTTGCACAAGGTTGGATGCCGAGCTACTCATTTCCTGTTCCTCCTCCTCACACAGAGCAGAATAGGGACTGTTCCCCCTACATAGGGTCACTTGGCAGATATGGATTGACACCTGTCCTAAGGATCCCTGATACACACTGACACAGAGCAGAATAGGGACTGTTCCTCCTACATAGGGTCACTTGGAAGATATGGATTGAAACCTGTCCTCAGAGCCCCTGATGCACACGGACACAGAGCAGAATAGGGACTGTTCCCCCTACATAGGGTTACTTGGCAGATATGGATTGACACCTGTCCTAAGGATCCCTGATAAACACTGACACAGAGCAGAATAGAGACTGTTACCCCTACATAGGGTCACTTGGCAGATATGGATAGACAACTGTCCTCAAAGCCCCTGATACACACTGACACAGAGCAGAATAGAGACTGTCCCCCCTACATAGGGTCACTTGGCAGATATGGCGTGGTCGTAATTCGGTAACATTTCCACCACTGTCTGCTTATACCGGGGGTCTAATAGCGTGGACACCCAGCACAGGTCGTTCTCCTTCAGCCTTTTTATACGAGGGTCCCTCAACAGGCACGACAGCATGAAAGACCCCATTTGCACAAGGCTGGATGCCGAGCTACTTATTTCCCGTTCCTCCTCCTCAGTGATGTCAATGAAGGTATATTCTTCCCCCCAGCCACATACAACACCACGGGTACCAGATAGGTGACAACGAGCACCCTGGGATGCCTGTTGTGGTTGGTCTGCCTCCTCCTCAAAGCCACATTCCTCCTCTGACTCCTCTTCCTCACAATCCTCTTCCAGCGTTGCCGCAGGTCCAGCAAGCGATGCTCATAAGGCTGTTTCTGGTGGTGATGGTGACCACAACTCTTCCTCTTCCTCTTCACGCTCATCTACGGCCTGATCCAGCACTCTTCGCAGGGCACGATCCAGGAAGAAAACAAATGGTATGATGTCACTGATGTGCCTTAGGTGCGACTGACTAGGTTTGTCACCTCCTCAAAAGGACGCATGAGCCTACAGGCATTGCGCATGAGCGCCCTGTAACATGGCAAGAAAATTCCCAGCTCCCCAGAGGCTGTCCTAGCACCCCGGTCATACAAATATTCATTAACGGCTTTTTCTTGTTGGAGCAGGCGGTCGAACATTAGAAGTGTTGAATTCCAACGTGTCGGGTTGTCGCAAATCAAGCGTCTCACTGGCATGTTGTTTCGCCGCTGGATATCGGCAAAGTGCGCCATGGCCGTGTAGGAACGCCTGAAATGGCCACACACGTTCCTGGCCTGCTTCAGGACGTCCTGTAAGCCTGTGTACTTATGCACAAAGCGTTGTACGATCAGATTACACACATGTGCCATGCACGGCACATGTGTCAACTTGCCCAACTTCAATGCCGCCAACAAATTTTTTCCGTTGTCACAAACCACTTTGCCGATATCCAGTTGCTGCGGAGTCAGCCACTTTTCCACCTGTGCGTTCAGGGCGGACAGGAGTGCTTGTCCGGTGTGACTCTCTGCTTTCAAGCAAGTCAAACCCAAGACGGCGTGACACTGCCGTATCCAGGAAGTACCTGGGGAGCTGGGGGGGTGCAGTTGATGTGGAGCAAGACGCAGCAGCAGAAGAGGACTCAGCCGAGGAGGTTATGGAAGAGGATGGAGTAGGAGGAGTAGAGGAGGTGGCAGTGGCGGTGTCACCAACTCCTCTGCAGAGCCATGCATTCCATGCTTGGCAGCCGTCAGCAGTTTTGCCCAAAGCGCAGTGTAGGTGATATATCTGCCCTGACCATGCTTTGCAGACCAGGTATCAGTGGTCAGATGGACCCTTGCCCCAACACTGTGTGCCAGACATGGCATTACTTCCTTTTGCACAATCGAGTACAGGTTGGGGATTGCCTTTGTGAAAAGAAATTTCGGCCGGGTACCTTCCACTGCGGTGTCCCAATAGCTACAACATTTTTTGAACGCCTCAGACTCCACCAACTTGTATGGTAAAAGCTGGCGGGCTAATAGTTCGGACAAGCCAGCTGTCAGACGCTGGGCAAGGGGGTGACTTTCTGACATTGGCTTCTTACGCTCAAACATGTCCTTGACAGACACATGACTGTGGGCAGATGAGCGGGAACTGCTCAAGGCGGGAGACGGAGTGGCGGATGGTTGAGAGGGGGCAAGGAGGACAGCAGTGGTTGACGTGGCTGAAGATGCTGGACCAGGAGGAGGATGGCGGCTTAGAGTTTGCGTGCTGCTTGTACACATGTGTTGATCCCATAGGCGTTTGTGATGTGCGATCATGTGCCTACGCAAAGCAGTTGTACCTAGGTGGGTGTTGGACTTCCCACGACTCAGTTTCTTTTGGCACAGGTTGCAAATGGCATCGCTGTTGTCAGAGGCAGACACACAAAAAAAATTCCACACTGCTGAGCTCTGCAATGACGGCATTCTGGTGGTGGACACAGCATGTGTTGATTGGCGTGCTGTCGGGCTGACCCCGGGTGCCGATGCATGCTGTCTGACTGTGCCACTAGCTCCTTGCGACGACCTCCCCCTGCTTCCAACTCGTCTCCTCCTCCTCTCTGTCTCCCCATCTGAACTTTCGTCCTGTTCTTCTTCTTGCCGAGCGGGCACCCACGTGACATCCATGGACGCATCGTCATCATCAACCGCTTCACTTGTATCTGACAACTCAGCAAAGGAATCAGCAGCTGGTACAACATCATCATCATCACACCGTACGTCCATGTGTGTAATGCTGCCTGCCTGAGACATATCTCTGTTATCTACATCCTTTGGCAATAATGGTTGCGCATCACTCATTTCTTCAAACGGATGTGTGAATAACTCCTCTGACATACCAAGTGAAGCGGCTGTGGTGCTAGTTGTGGTGGTGGCGGCAGGCGGGTGAGTGGTATCTTGAGAGGTGCCCGAAGCTAAGCTGGAGGAGGATGGTGCGTCAAGGTTCCAAGCGGAAGCTGTAGAAGATTGGGTGTCCTGTGTTAGCCAGTCAACTATGTCCTCAGAACTTTTCAAGTTCAGGGTACGTGGCTTCTGAAAACTGGGCATTATTCTAGGGCAAAAGGGAATCACAGCACCACGACCACGACGGCCCCTGCGGGGTGGCCTGCCTCTGCCTGTCATTTTTTTTTGGATTAGTGGTACTATGCGTGCAAGCTACTGTGAGACCAGATATGATTGGCAATGTGCAGTGGCAGAGGTTGGCAGAGTACACGCTGTAGGCCTGACACACCCGCTTTAAGGACACTGACTGCTATTAGCTTACACTGAAAAACTTTTTTTCTTTGTAAAAGCATGCTATAGAGACACCAGATATGAGTGGCAAAGTACGCTGGCAGAGGTCTGCAGAGCACACGCTGAAGGCCTGACATCCAGACGCTTGCAGACAACTAACTGCTATTCAATCTATTACAGTGAAACATTTTTATATTTTTAAATGTCAAGCTTAAGCTATTGTGACACCAGATATGAGTGGTGGCACTGACTGGGCAAATGGGCACAGTATCCACTGTGAGCCTGACACAGAAGCTGGCAGGCAACTAACTACTATTCAATCTATTACAGTGAAAAAAAAATATTTTTAAATGTCAAGCTTAAGCTATTGTGACACCAGATATGAGTGGTGGCACTGACTGGGCAAATGGGCACAGTATCCACTGTGAGCCTGACACAGAAGCTGGCAGGCAGGCAACTGCAATTACATTACACAGAAAAAAAAAAGCAGACTGATGTTCTAGCCCTAAAAAGGGCTTTTTGGGGTGCTGTCCTTACAGCAGAGATCAGATGAGTCCTTCAGGATTGTAGTGGACACTGAATACCCTAGCCTAGCTATCAATTTCCCTATCTAATGAGCAGCAGCTACACTTTCCCTCCTCTCACTAAGCATGCAGCTTCAGAATGAATCTAAAATGGATGCTGGGAGGGAGGTGGGAGGATCTGGAAGGGAGGGTCTGCTGCTAATTTGCTGGAATGTGTCTGCTGACCGTGAGGCACAGGGTCAAAGTTTGCTCAATGATGACGAATAGGGGGCGGATCGAACCGCGCATGTGTTCGCCCACGGCGGGAAACGCGAACACGCTATGTTCGCCGGGAACTATTCGCCGGCGAACAGTTCAGTACATCACTATTGATGTATAAATCAATGTTATCTCTGACAATGCCTATGATGTAATTTTGCTTTATAAGGGACATGCCACACCCCTTGTAATAAACATTCCTCAAGTTCTTCATTAACCTGAAACTTGTGTCTGGTGTGAATTACTTCAGGGAGCGTGCACGCTTTTCTTTAATTTGGCCAGGGGCAGATACACAAAATAATCAATTTATTGATTGATTTCCACTTCAGACAGGATTAGTTATAATCAATCATTACATATACAAGGTCTATACATTTAAAGAACAGTGAGATACTTTATTTACACCTCCCTTCTATTTGTGTATTATGTAAACCTGGTCACCGACGGCTGGGAAATAAATATATCTAGAGGGTGCTTGGCTAGAGCTATTGTAGAAAACAACCTGAATTAAACCTCTCTCCACTATATGTTTAAATGTAACGTTTGACCTTTGATTAAGATTCAGTAGGTGCAGGGACCTCGAGTGGACACTCTTACGAAGTGCACATGTTTTTTAATTGACATGGAGACTTTGTGATAGATAATAGAAATGATCAATGATGTGACAGGGATGCGATTTGTAGTTAAGACCTCTATTGACCAGTTAGGGGTACTGCAGGGAGCGTACTCTATTTATTGACATTTTTATTAAATGTATTATTGGTCAGTGTGAAGTGGTGTCCAGTTGCCGTGCAGAAATGGTTTCTTCATAGCGTGTTACAGAGTTACAGACTATCTCTGTGTGTTCAATCGTTCATTTAATTATTATATGATTTCCTCAATGTGACGTTGAGGGTCACTCAATAATGTAAAGGACATTTCTAGATGTACAGGAGAATGTTCCTTTTATGTTATATGTTTTATTGTTGTGAGTGGCTTTGTTATTTGTGTAGATTTGCTGACACAGTTTGCAGTGTGGTTTATTGCGGGGTTCAGACCCATTCGGTGTGGTTTATTGTGGGGTGCAGGCCCATCCAGTGTGGTTTATTGTGGGGTGCAGACCCATTCAGTGTGGTTTATTGCGGGGTGCAGATCCATTCAGTGTAGTTTATTGCGTGGTGCAGACCCATTCAGTGTAGTTTATTGTAGGGTGCAGATCCATTCAGTGTGTTTTTTTGCGGGGTGCAGACCCATTCTCTGTGTTTAACCTCTCTGTCGATAGTTTCCTACTGACCAGTGTTGTTGCAGATTAGGTGGTTGTCTAAATGTAGGAGGTTCAGAGAAGATGACTTTCAGTATCTGACCCTCAGTGAACAGAATGTAGCTCCTCATAATTTTATGTATGGCTTCAAGGGTGGGGTAACATGTTAGGACTAGTGATACACGTGTGAAGTGTCTTTCTCTTCGTATTGTAGTCAATGTGTACGTGATATTTGCAGAGCAGAGTGTGTTTCCTATTGATGGTCTTTCTTGATGTGTATCCTTTCTGTATGGATGATTGAGACAGTGTTTAGATGTTTGTTTCAGTCCTCGATGTCAGTGAGGATGTGATGGGACCTTGAAGCTTGTCTGTCAACGATGCCTCTTTCGATATGAATGGGTCGGGCAAGTATCTGTATCTGTCTGTGGGTTTTCTGAGGTGTTTAAAGTGCTGTTTGAGAAGTTCATGGTAGTGTCCAGAAAGGTCACATATTGTGCAGAGAAGTCCATTTAAGCTTTATCAAGAGATGGAAAGTGGTGAGTGATGATTGGATGTCAGCTTGAGAGTCATGATAGTTAAAATTATCTTAGTTTTATATTTATTTACACTGTTATAGTGTTTCAAGCTACAAATATTAGTACAATTTGCATTGTATAGATATGTTTTTATTTTACTTTTGCTGTCTTGCTTTTGGTTATTTATTTTTTACACATGTGTCTTACAATGACTCCTTTTTTCCGATCAGGAATGGTTTGAAGACCACCAGCAATGATGGACTCATCCTTTCTAAATCAGAGTTCCTCCTTCTCCTATGCAGAGTTCATCATGCTTAGCTTTCCTGGGGTCTCAGAATACAGGCAGCTCCTCGTTCTGCCCTTTGCTTTCATATACACGGCTGGCCTGATCTGCAATGTGATGATCATTTATGTTGTTTTTGTAGAGAAAAGTCTCCACTCCCCGATGTATGTTCTCATTGTTCTTCTCCTCAGTGTAAATATTGTCTGTACGACGACCGTAATGCCCAAGATGTTATGTGCCTTGCTAGGATATACCCACATATCACTGGCTGGTTGTTTGGTTCAGATGTTCTCAGTTTATGTGACAGTCACACTTAAGTCTGTTACTATTCTTTTAATGGCTTTAGACAGATACATAGCAATCTGCAAGCCACTGCTCTACCATAAAATTGCAAACAAGTATTTTTTTAATTCAGCTTCTGGTGTTAGGCCTACTTCGAAACTGTATTATTGCGGCTGTTGTAGTTATTCTGGCCTCCAAAGTCAAGTATTATAAGTCTAACATTATACTGAACTTTGTGAATATATTGTCCTTTTCAGTCTCGGCTGTGGTGATGTGACCAAGCTTTAAATTGTTGGACTAACATTGAGGACTGTCGTCACCGCATCTGATCTCGTCATCCTCCTGGTATCTTACATCAAGGTCCTGCATACAACCATGAAGATTGCTGCGGGAAACGCTCGCCAGAAAGCATTGCACACTTGTTTCACACACCTTCTAGTCGCAGTATTAATCTATACATTTGGCTTATCTACTTCTATTATGTATAAGGTGGAAAAGTTTATATCACATGATGCTCAGAATTTATACAGTGCAGTCTACTTTCTGCTGCCGGCCACAGTCAACCCTATTATCTATGGTCTACGAGTGAAGGAAATTAAAAACTTGATAAAGAAAAGGTGAAATATTAATTTCATAAACCTAGTGCATTAGTTACATAGTTATCTTTACATACTACTATATTGTATGATTTAATTTGTCACTACGGGGACTGATACATACTACTATAACATCCTATCGTGGGTTTGGTGATACACCCATCTCCTGTGGTTGGCTTTTTTGGGGTATAAGCAAGACGCGGTGCGATAGTCATAGCGCACTCATAGAGCAAATAGTTGTGTTCGGGGCATTCTCATATGATATAGAATAAGATGGTTGTAGCGATGTAGCTTTAGGAATAATCGGTTGAGGTGTGCCGAAACCGACGTATGCTGTAGGCCGGTAAAAAGTGGGCAAAAAGAGAAATATTAATGCAAAACATTATACAGGATCATAGTGCATTTGTTAACCATCAGGTAGACATTTTAATGAAAGCTTCCTAATTCCTGAATCGGCTGTGGTATGTGTAGCGGCACCCCGGTGTAGTAGGGGTTTACGCCGCTGAGAAGGTGTCCTTTCCCCCAAGAATGAAGTCAGCTAAAGCATAACAGGTTCCCAATAATTACGAATCCAAGTAATAGCCATCCCCTCCAAGCACGAGACGAGACTCTGTGTTGAGGGTCAAAGTAGGAATAATGTTTATTCTGCAACTCGGGCTTTTATGCCGTACAACAACTCCTCCCCGTATCCGGAGGAGATAATACATTTACAGTGGGAGTCACTCCCACTGTACCGGGCAGAATATTTCACAAATATTACAGGTTTAATAACACACACAATATATAACGAAAATGCAATGTGCTACGTGTATTAGGGAACGGAGATCTAAGGGAACAATATACGTGAAAATCCCCTAGATCGGTTGGGCCGTTCGCTAGATACACGTTTGCACCATTTACTCAGGAACCATATAACATAAACAAAAACTCTCTCTTGGATCCGGTGTCTCTATTTCGGTACTTTGGATCTGTCGACCAGTATGGGCGTACGTTACCGGTAAGGTTGAAATTCGTCGTGTGGAAAGTTCGTGAGTGTTCGGTCATTAGTTCATGCGGTCAAAATGGCCGCGACCCATTGTTCTTTCCACGTGGCGGTGTGTACCGTACGGATCCACAAGTACCCGAAATCCACAATAATCCAAATACAACGGCAATTCTCCGAGATGGTATCTGTCACTCCAAAAGGGGTCTGTCACACGGCTCCCTCCTAGTGGTACACTCCGGCAGACCTGGCTTGATCCTTTCGGATTAACTTAGGGATGACCGGAATTCACTTGTCCGGAGAATTGTCAAGTTGTCGAGACAGCCCATTGGCGTTGCCATTTAGCTTACCGGGTCGATAGCTGATGGTGAAATTGCACGTTTGCAGGGCCAAGCTCCATCTTAGCAATCGGCCATTGTCTCCTGCGACCCGGTTAAGCCATACCAATGGATTGTGGTCGGTTACCAAGGAGAATTCTTGTCCATACAGATAAGGAGTTAGTTTTTTCAATGCCCATACCAGGGCCAGGCACTCTTTCTCTACGGCCGCATAACTCACTTCCCTCGGTAACAACTTTCGGCTGAGGTATGCGACCGGATGCTCTTTTCCATCTTCCCCGATTTGGCTCAGCACAGCCCCCAGTCCATACATGGAAGCGTCTGTATGTACAAGGAAACGTTTGTTAGGTACTGGGGCAGCCAAGACAGGAGCATTAACAAGAGCATGTTTGAGAGATTGGAATGCGGCTTCGCAAGCGGGAGACCACAGGACCTGTCTAGGTAAATTCTTCTTGGTCAAGTCAGTCAAGGGCTTGGCTACCGTACTATAATCAGGGACAAAGCGCCTATAATACCCGGCGGTCCCTAAGAAGGCCAATACTTGGGTCTTGGTATTAGGTGTGGGCCAGTTCGCTACTGCTTCAACCTTGGCAGGCTCCGGCCTCTGGTTTCCACACCCTACTCGGTGACCCAGGTATTGGACCTCGGCCATTCCTAAATGGCACTTCTCGGGTTTTAGTGTCAGGCCCGCGGCCCGAATCTTATCTAGTACTACTCCTACGTGGACTAAATGTTCTTCCCAAGACTCACTGTAGATCGCAATGTCATCCAGGTATGCACACGCAAACTCCTGGAATCCATCGAGGAGCCGATCCACCATTCGCTGGAACGTAGCCGGGGCATTTTTCATCCCGAATGGCATGACCTTAAATTGGTATAAGCCAAACGGGGTGACAAATGCCGACTTGGGGACGGCATCCTCGGCCAGGGGAATCTGCCAATAACCCTTGCAGAGGTCTATGGTAGAGAGATAGTTACCCCTGGCTATGCGATCTAATAATTCGTCTACCCGGGGCATGGGGTAAGCGTCAGTGGTAGTCTTTTCATTCAGTCGTCTGTAGTCGACGCAGAACCGAGTGGTTCCGTCTTTCTTGGGGACTACGGGAGAGGCCCAGGGACTGTCTGATGGCTCAATGACCCCCAGCTGGGTCATTTCCCGTATTTCCTTTAGCATCCCGTCCCGGACGGCTTCCGGAATACGGTAAGGGGGTTGTCGGAGGGGGGTCTGCCCTGGGGTTTCTACCTTGTGCATGGCCAGGGTGGTGTATCCTGGCTCCTGGGAGAAGGTACTCTGTTTTTCCCATAGGAGCTGTCTAGCTTGCTCCAGCTCAGTAGGGTTCAGTCGCTCTCCCAGCTTCACTAGGCTAACTGGGTCGGGGTGAGTCTCCCTTTCTAGCAGGTCAGGTAGGGGTAAATTTTCGGGGTCATCCGTAGCTGGGGCACAAACAGCGTGAATATCTTCCTGCCGTTCTTGGTATTCCTTCAACATGTTCACATGAAAGGATCGTTGGATCCTTTCATCTGCACAGCTGGCAATAAGGTAGGTGGTATCACAGAGTTGGGCTAGAACCTTGTAAGGACCCTGCCACGCAGCTTGCAGTTTGTTGTCCTTCACCGGTTTTAGCACCAATACCTTCTGCCCTATGTGGAATAGTCGTTGCCGGGCACCCCTATCGTACCATCGTTTCTGTCGCCCCTGGGCCGCCTGGAGATTCTCCCTTACCAATAGGGAGAGTTGCTCCATGCGGTCCCGGAGTTCCAGGACATATGGCACAATAGGCGTCCCTGCCTGTTCGGTTTCCCCTTCCCAGTGGTCCCGAATGAGATCGAGGGGTCCTCGCACCCTCCTCCCATACAATAACTCAAAGGGAGAAAAACCCGTAGATTCTTGGGGGACCACCCTATACGCAAATAACAGGTGGGGTAAGAATCTCTCCCAGTCTCTGCAACCGTCCGTAAAGGTCCTCAACATTTGTTTGAGAGTCCCATTAAAGCGCTCACAGAGACCGTTAGTTTGGGGGTGGTACGGGGAGCTGAGCAGGGGTTTAATGTGGCACACTTTCCATAACTGCTGTGTGAGTAAGGCAGTGAACTGGGTTCCCTGGTCGGATAGGATTTCTTTAGGGAACCCCACCCGAGTGAATATCTTAACCAATGCATCGGCTACCGTCTCAGCTTCAATATTTGACAGGGGTACTGCCTCGGGGTACCGGGTCCCATAGTCCACCACAGTAAGAATGTACTTCTTACCGGATGGGCTAGGTCGCGCTAGGGGGCCTACAATGTCGACGGCGACCCTATAGAAAGGTTCCCCAATGATCGGCATCGACATTAATTTAGCCTTTGGGCGATCTCCCCTCTTACCCACCCGTTGGCAAGTGTCACAGGTTCTGCAGTATTGTCGCACGTCCCGGTTAAACCCTGGCCAGAAGAAATTCTGGGTAATCCTATGGCCCGTGCGACGTACTCCTAAATGGCCAGCTAAGGGTATATCGTGAGCGATCCTCATGATCTCTTGTCGGTATTTTTTCGGTAGCACTAGTTGCTTCTGCGGGACGGGGTTTTTACCTGTTGCGGGCTCCTGGGGGATCCTATACAGTCTATCCCCCACCCACTCGTAGCTTTCCCCATCTGTCCCTGGTTCCTTTTTGTCAGCCTTATCCCTATACTTTCGTAGAGTGACGTCTTCCCGCGTCTCCCTCCCAAAAGTCTCAGGGGTATCCCAGTCTAAGGGGGTCTGTCCTAAGGTCACAGTCGGAGGGTTAGATCTTACCTGGGTCTCCGCGACCGGCGGGCCGATTCCAATGGCACGAGCCTGAGCCCGGGTGGTGACAGGGCAGGCTCCAGCAGGGCCTTGAGGGGCAAAAGCGGACAACAGCGGGGCTAAATCATTTCCCAAGAGTACTTCCGCTGGTAGCCCTTTCATCAGGCCCACATTCACTTGGCCAGCTCCCACCCCCCAATCCAAATGCACTCGGGCCGTGGGGAGACGATGCACCGCACCCCCGGCCACTCTAACGGCCACCGTTTGGCCAGTATGTTCTTTTTCTGGGACCAGGTCGTGTTGGATCAATGTTAGGGTGGCCCCAGTGTCTCGTAATCCACTGACAACTTGTCCATTTACTCGGACTGTTTGTCGGTGATGTTGACGGTTGTCTACGGCAGCCGCATATAGGGGGTTGGCCTCGTGCAAAATTTCCCATTGCTCTTCCCCCAGGGGCTGGGCTTCAATGCAATGGGCCCCTGAGGTAAAGGGCCGGGTGTTCCCTTCAGCGGGCTTCCTCCAAGAAGCTTGTCGAGCTGGATCTAGTGGGCATTTGTCTCTCAGGTGGCCCACCTGTTGGCACCTATGGCACCGCCGGCGGTCCGGGACACTGGACTGGGCGAAGCGGGAGGGAGTGTTGTAGCTAGGTTGATTAGCGGGGGTGGTTGGAGTAGGGCCGACGGGGCGGCTTTCTACTCGGGGAGCTGTCTTTTGGACCGAGGGGTCGGGTTTGCGGGCGTCTGCATACTCGTCGGCCAGCCGGGCGGCTTCGGGTAGGGTAAGTGGTCTCCTATCCCGAATCCACTCTCTGAGCTCCTTGTCCACCTTTTCAAAAAAATGCTCCAACAAAAACAATTGTAATACCTCCTCCGCGGTGGTAGCTTGGCACCCATCCATCCAGTGGCCAGCCGTGCGTTGTAATCGGCAGGCCCATTCGGTGTAGGAGTCACCGGTTTGCTTTTGGGATTCCCGGAAGCGTCTCCGATATGCTTCGGGGGTTACCGCATATCGGGACAATAGAGCTTCCTTGACCAATCGATAATTTCCCACCTCATGGTCCGGGATCGCCCGGAAAGCATCACTGGCTCGTCCGGATAATTTGCCAGACAAAATTTTAACCCACTCCTCGGAGGGTACTTTATGTAAGGCACATTGACGCTCAAAATCCGCTAAGTATTGGTCAATCTCCCCCTCTGTTTCTACAAAATTTTTAAAAGCGGCAAAGTGTACTTTCCTCTTTTCCTCGGGAGTTTGAAAAGTCCCAGCAATTGGACTGGCGCTGGTTGAAGTCTGGCGCCGGTTGGCATCGACCGCCGCAATTACTTGAGTCACGATCCTAGGCGAGGGGTTTGGTCCGTAGTGAGCCAGCCTTACCCTCACCTCGTGGTCGAATCGTTCGTCTTCCGGGGTTCGGACCAATGCGATCTCCGGTTCTGGGTTTGGTTCGACACCCAGTTCGCCATTCTGTTCAGCTAAGTCCAATGCGACCAATTCTGCCAAAATGTCTCTTTTCTTTTTGTTGCTAGCCGAACGACCACGGCTCTCCAACAAGTCTTTTAGGGTAGATCGTTTCAACCTTCCGTAGTAGGCCTCCATCCTGATTGCTCTCGGTAGCTGTCCCTCTGGGGTGAAAGAACGATCCCGCCGCTGCCACCAATTGTAGCGGCACCCCGGTGTAGTAGGGGTTTATGCCGCTGAGAAGGTGTCCTTTCCCCCAAGAATGAAGTCAGCTAAAGCATAACAGGTTCCCAATAATTACGAATCCAAGTAATAGCCATCCCCTCCAAGCACGAGACGAGACTCTGTGTTGAGGGTCAAAGTAGGAATAATGTTTATTCTGCAACTCGGGCTTTTATGCCGTACAACAACTCCTCCCCGTATCCGGAGGAGATAATACATTTACAGTGGGAGTCACTCCCACTGTACCGGGCAGAATATTTCACAAATATTACAGGTTTAATAACACACACAATATATAACGAAAATGCAATGTGCTACGTGTATTAGGGAACGGAGATCTAAGGGAACAATATACGTGAAAATCCCCTAGATCGGTTGGGCCGTTCGCTAGATACACGTTTGCACCATTTACTCAGGAACCATATAACATAAACAAAAACTCTCTCTTGGATCCGGTGTCTCTATTTCGGTACTTTGGATCTGTCGACCAGTATGGGCGTACGTTACCGGTAAGGTTGAAATTCGTCGTGTGGAAAGTTCGTGAGTGTTCGGTCATTAGTTCATGCGGTCAAAATGGCCGCGACCCATTGTTCTTTCCACGTGGCGGTGTGTACCGTACGGATCCACAAGTACCCGAAATCCACAATAATCCAAATACAACGGCAATTCTCCGAGATGGTATCTGTCACTCCAAAAGGGGTCTGTCACAGTATGTAAGTCGCATAAGCCTATGATTCCGAGCGGCCCCGTGTCTTTAACGTGTGCGGGATATCTTGGCTATATAGTGCATGAACTTACCTGTGGTAAGGACAGTATTGTACAGTGACAGTAATGGTTCAGTGGTACGTATGGTGGCGTGCCCAAGAACGTAACCAGTACCTTAAACCGGGCACCAAGCATTGCTTGTAAGATAGTAGGTTATATGCACTGGTTCGCACATCTGACTCGTCTTAGTTTTAGGAAGGGACTGGGCATAGTGGTATTGTGTGTTTTAGAACAATAAGTGGTCAACAGGCACTCTTGTTTATGATGTTTGCAGCTGATAGTGAGTCATACCTTGAGAAAGCAGTTAAAGGCTAGATAGGTAGCAGTTTGATGACTGCATTGGTGCATGGTTCGGAAGGTGCATGGTCGAGTGGTTCTGATATGGTTTGAACATTGTAGGTCTATGGCCAGTATTTAGTTGTAGCGGGAACGTCCGCTTGGCTATGTCTCTAAGTAAGGTATGGATGGGGTAGGAGGATAGGAACCTTTGTTGTTTGGGAAGGAGAAATACGTATAGTGTTGAATGTCCGTGAGATAAAGTTTAACCGTGTTGTGCGAGAATTTTTTACTTAAGGTGGCAAAAGAAGTGAAACCTCAAACCAGCTATCTAAGTCATGGTCCGACATGAAACGTATTGTATAAGTGGAAACCCTGTAGCAAGCGTGTTGAGTGCTGGTGGACAAGGCCAGTTTAGTCAGAGCCCGGCTATGTTGGCGAGGTTCATGTAATCCATGACCTTGACCATAAATGACCCCCTGCCATGGCAGCTGTCACGTCAGCTGCCACAGTAGTTTACCATTACATGTGGTTAGGCCTGCCGTGGCTTGGTTGTCTAGGGACAGCCCCTGATCATCATGCGGGAGTGTGGAAAAAGCAAAGTGGTCTGAGATGAAAGTGCAGCCTGCGGTATGATGCGCATGGCAAATTTTAAGGAACCTGGCAGGGATTGTAGTTCCATGCGGTTGCGAATACCAAGCAGGATGTGGTAATTGGTGTTGTAGCAACTGTTCCCATTCCTCACGTGGTAACTTGTTGGCAAGGATGCCAAGTCAAGTTGTATGCCCAGGAATGTATCGATAGTGTCTGGGTCTTCTGTGACCTTAGGGAATACTGGGACCCCCAAGTGTTCAGACATACTAATGGCTTCCTTGAAGCTTCTAGAGGGAAAGGCGTTCCTTTTGACCAACAAGAAATCATCTCGGGAGTGTATGACTGTGGGGCATCTTGATATGTTTAACCACAACCAACAAATAGTTCTACGAATATATTTAAGATTGTGGCTGCTCTTGACCCGAAAGTTAAGCAGGAGAAGAAATATATGACTGCTGCCCATAAATGCCCTGTAAGTGCCAGTGTAGGGTGGATGATGGCAGTCTGAAATGCGTTGTGATATCAGTTTTACTTGACCAGGCTTCCCCCGCTGCTTGAGTGATAGCTGTAATGGTATGAACAATGGTGGCATACTGTAATGAAGACTCCTCGGAAGGGTATGAGGGAGTTGAGACTTGGGGTAGCCGAGGCGTGAGGTGCAGATAAGTCTATGAACAGTTACAGTGTGAGGGAAGATTCCCTGTGACAATCCCAATGGGATTGCGCCACGCGGTAAATGGTGTAGATCGGAGAGGCCCAGGTAGAAATCTTTCTGCCATTCTTGGGCCATGAGTGTATTGCTAGCTGTTGGATGCTGCTGTGATGACTGCAAGTTAGGGCATTCTAGATTTCCCCAAAAGTATATGGCAATACCTGTCTGGAAGGCCTTTAAAATCGGAGATTAGGAAATCAACTAAATGTCTGGAAGGGTGAGGAGTTAGAAAGTACTGGAAATGCATAATGTTTACAGGCGTGAAGTAATGTTCAGGGTACATTTATTGGGACACATGGTTTCATGTGCCCTGAGTCCTGACGTATTGGGAACATACCTGCCAGTCTGCATGCACTGAAACAACTTGTGCCAACATGGAAATTGTTGCAAATCTGGGATTTGCCAAAGAGAATGAGATGACCCAATTGTCTCTAGTAGTTCTGAGGTGCTAGAGCTTGGAGCCTGAAACGTGATCATCCGCTGTGTTGGGACAAAATTGTCGTGTGGAACTAGCAACATCCTCTCCAAGTGAAAGATAAAGATAACCATTATTATATGAACCCACAGTGTGCTAGTACTGGCTTGCTAGCTAAAGCCGCATGGCGAAACAATTAATCCTTTGTTTTGTGACAGGTGAGGCCCTGCTATTTGCCAAGTGGCTTGAGAGGCTCTATCTATGCAATGGCGCGAGGGAATTGTGTGGCCACCAACGTAATGGCAGGATGTTGGCCTCTCGGTGACTGTAACCAGAAAAAGGGGAGGGGAGTGACAGGTGAGGCCCTCTCTATATACCATGCGAGGCGGCTAGCTCACGAGTGGCCCGATGGGTGTTTGCCTCCGAACGTTGAGGCGGGGTGTTGGCCTCGCGGGACCACTTTACGACAGGCGTAGATGCCAAGAAAGGAGAATACCTATTGGAAACCTATAGTCCCTAATTGCCAGTACGCTAAGGATGTATCCAGGGGAAAACAGAAAATGTATGTAAATACCACATGAGCAGGTGTATATACCTGGTAGTATGATTAGATACCCTTACTGTTCGTAAGGGTTATTAATACCTGTGTCCCGGACGGGTAAAACAATGTATGAGAATTGAATATAGACATTTAAAAGCATATACCCATATGTGTTATGCATGTTTAATAGAGCAAAGTGCTCCGTCCCTGTGATAATAATATTTCATATTAATTAAGTATGATTGATTGATCACTATTGAGCAACTCAGACATTTATAGATAGTTAAGATGGCACCGGTAAGCATATAAGCACACATAGCACATATTACTAGATGCAGGCTTGAAGGCCACAATTACTTAGATAAGCGATAATTAACCGCACAAGACTTGGCATAAGTTCTGGTGGTCCTGAACAGTCTGGCCAACTGCCAGGTCCATCCAGCTGCTTGTATCCAGGTATTTTGCTGGGCTGCACTGATAAGGAACTACTGTCTGTCCTTGAAGACAGGTATATAAGACTAAGGGAATCTTGCGCTCACTTGGAGAACTACCCACCTTTAATGCGGACGCGTGTTACTGGTTTCTGCTGTTCCCAGAAGAGAGGGTCTCTCCGAATGACTGCCTGAGTTCTCCCCAGTCATGTGTGGCAAGGAGACAACCAAGCTTCTCTAATGGTGATGTATACTTAAGCTGATATATCTAGATACTAAGCTGTTTGAAGTAAATGCATGCAACTACTTAAATGAGAGTAAAACTTACTTTGCTTAGATCCCTTTGTGGATAATAAAGTGTAGTGTGAATTCTTATATTCAACTTGGTCTCTGTGAGATTTTTCTTTCCTATAACTCAATGTACTCTATCCGAACTGGGTTGTGTGCCTGCCAATATCACTATAAACCTTATTAGGTATTGATTATTACTTTTTGGATATTGGTGCTTCATGAATTTAATGATTAGGCACAACATTTTGGCGCTGCGAGCAGGGTTGAGTATTAATTGAGCAAGGAAACTTGAAATCAACAAGTTAAAATAGTTTCAAATAATAATAGTGTGTTTAAAACGTTGTTAAGAATAGTTAAGATAAGAAAATTGTGTTTAGAAATTGTTAGAACTGTATGTAAATCTTGAGTAAAAGGGAAAGTGAAACTAACATTGTACGAGGTTTAATTTCTGCTGCGTCACGGAGGAAAAAAGCTTTTTAAAAGCTATCAGTTTCTGCCGCGCGCTGCAGTCGTAGATAACAAATATTACGGTTTCTAGAGATTCTTTGAACATTGTGTAAACTTGAAAATAGTTACATGACGTTGCAAGAGCAAGATTGGTGAGTGAACGCTCAATCTAATAAGATTGAGGAGTGCTTCTGAAGATTGATTCAAGAATGTATGTTGTGCTCAGTTGGTAGAAGCACCTATACACCTTGAGGGTGTGTAGAACGCCAGTGCCTTCTGGGGAGCGTTACCCTCAAACAGGCTAGCGTCCGGAATGAGGCTGAATTGCTGCTAATTTAATAAGCTCAATACCAGGTATTGAGATAAGGTCACCAAAACTACAAGATTGTTTGGGGTGATTCTGACACGAATGGGTGATTGTGCTTGGTCAGTTAACAAATGCCCCTACGCGCCTTAACAGGTGCTGGAAGCCAGTGCTGACTGAGGAAGTGAATGAAACGGCTGTTCCTGAAAGTGCGAGACTGTTGGCTCGATCATAGATGCCCCTATGCACTTTACAGAGTGTGTAGAAAGCCAGTGTGATCGGGAAGCGCAAACCTGCAGCCAAATTAGTCATTTGGGCAGGCTTGAGTGAAGCATAAAACAATAAGCCAGACAGTAGGTGTCTGGATTAGTACATATTCAAGTGAAATTAAATAAAACACATAGTACACACATCCCCAAGGAGTGCAAGTTTATTCTAAATAAACCATAAGAACTTTGCACAATGTTTAAAAACATTCCCGGATGGGAAGATGAGCCATATGCATCCATTGCCAGTGAATGGGCCCGTTCAGCTGGTAAATGTGATTGTGAATGTGAAAAAAGTGAAATTGGCATGCCTACTAACCTTCTTGCTTGTCTGAAAAAGTTTCCAAAAGATAAGTGGCAGAAAAGAGGTTGGGTAATACTTAAAACACTTGACGAGTATGCACACAGGGAATTGCCCGACCTGGGAGACTTGGATTTGACAGACCTAGACAATAGGAATTGACTAGTGAGGCAGGCTCCAGTGATTGACTTTTCAGTAAAAGACCATAGACCCCATGTAAAAGTTGAAATTTACTGGAAAAATAAAAATGTTGAAAGGGTTACTGCCCTTGTGGACACTGGAGCCGAAGCCACTTTAATTCATGGTAACCCTAAGAAATTTGCTGGATTACCCTATGTAATCACAGGTCTGGGAGGTAAGAGGACAGAAGCAGTCCAGACCTGGGTAGAACTGAAAATTGGACAGTTGCCAAAAAAGAAGTATTCGGTTTTAATTGTCCCCATACCCGAATACATAATTGGAATTGATATCCTTAAAGGATTGACCTTACATTTGGGGGATGGCTGTTACAGTTTTGGAACTAAACCCTATATATCAGCCAAACCAGTGGTGGTAGGAAAATTGTTAATGCCCCCAGTGCAACTACCACCCGCTACTAAAGTAGTACATATTAAGCAGTACAGGATCCCAGGAGGCCACAAAGAAATTGGAGAAACCATAGACGACTTATTAAAAGCTGGCGTCCTACGAGGGGTCACTACTGCTTGGAACAATCCCGTGTGGCCAATACGTAAAACAGACCATACATGGAGAATGACAGTAGACTACAGAGAATTGAACAAACCCACACCTCCACTGACTGCTGCTGTCCCAGACACCATCACTCTTATAGAAAATATACAGAAGCATCCAGGGATCTGGTATGCAGTTATAGATTTGGCTAATGCCTTCTTCACTATTCCAATAGCTGAAGAAAATAAAGAGCAGTTTGCTTTCACATGGTTAGGGAGGCAATACACATTCACCAGGTTGCCACAGGGATACTTGCATAGTCCCACCATCTGTCATCAGCTGGTGGCAGAACATCTTGATGGGGTAAAAATACCGTCAGAGGTGAAAATATCCCATTATATAGATGACATTATGATTCACAGTGTGAAGGGACAGTGTCAGCAGATTCTTGAAGAGATCATGGAGCACATGAAGAGCAAAGGGTGGGAGATAAATCCCAGTAAAATACAGGGACCCGCTCAAACAGTAAAATTCTTAGGAATACAGTGGAACAAAGGACACAGAGAAATCCTTCCAAAAGCTAAGCAAAAAGTGCTAGAGTTTCAAACTCCCAAAAGCAAGAAACAAGCTCAAAGCTTTATAGGTCTCTTTGGTTTCTGGAGACAACACATACCACACCTGAGTCAGTTACTCTCCCCTTTGTACAAAGTAACCAGGAAAAAAACATGATTTTGAATGGGGAGATGAACAACAGAATGCATTTGAGGGAGCTAAACAGGCTATCCAACAAGCCCTTGATCTATGGCCCATACAAGATGGAGACATAGACTTAAATGTATCAGTAAATCAGCAATGGGCTAATTGGAGCCTTTGGCAGAAACAAGGAAGGACTAAGGTTCCCCTTGGTTTCTGGACAAGAAAGTTACCTGAGGCAGGAGAGAGGTACACACCCTTTGAGAGACAGCTCTTGGCCTGCTATTGGGCCTTGGTAGACACTGAACAGATGACAGTAGGACATACAGTGTTCTTACGCCCAGAGATACCTAGCATGCAATGGGTACTTAGTTCCCCTAAGACACATAGGATAGGTCATGCACAAGAGTCCAGTATCATAAAATGGAAGTGGTACATACAGGATAGAGCTAAAACAGGAAATAGTGGTACGGCTGTACTACATGAGAAAATTGCAGATGCGCCGATACAAGAACCTGGTTATCTGCCAGACGCAGACAAGCCAGGGGAATCTCCAGTAAAGTGGGGAAAGTCTTTTGCGCAACTAACACAAGATCAAGCAAAGTATGCTTGGTCTACTGATGGTTCAGCAAAATACATTGGTAATGAAAGACAATGGAACGCAGTGTCTTACAATCCAGAAACCAAGAGAATTCTGACTACAACAGGAACAGGAAAAAGTAGCCAGTATGCAGAGTTATATGCAGTGTTTCAGGCTTTGAAACAAGAGATGCCTGGAAGTTGTCATATATATAAATTCCTGGTTGGTTGCCAATGGACTGGCCACGTGGTTGCCTACATGGCAGTCTCATCAGTTCATGATTCATTCAAAGGAAGTCTGGGGAAAAGATTTGTGGGAGCAGATATGGGAGATGGTACATCAAAATGAGGTAACAGTCTTTCATGTTGATGCTCACTGCAATACTGACTCATTGGATCGTCTGTCTAACTCTGTTGCAGACAAGAAAGCCAAGATCTCAGAGGCGTCTGTTGAAAATTCTAACTCACTTTTGGGATTGGCTACTTGGGCCCATCAGAAATGTGGACACTTGGGAGAGAAAGCCACTCACAGGTGGGCACAACAGCAAGGCATTTTAGTGCCACTTGATTTCATTAAAACAGTAATTCTGCAATGTCCAGTGTGTCAGCATGAGCAGAATAGACATGTGCCAGGGATGGTACGAGGTCAAATAAAAAGAGGAAAAGCACCAGGGCAAATATGGCAGGTGGATTACATAGGTCCGCTTCCTATGAGTAAAAATTGCCAATACGTATGCACGGCTGTGGATACATATTCAGGGTATTTATTGGTTCACCCTTGCAAGAGGGCAACCCAAATAAATACTATCAAAATGTTGGAAACCATGATACAGTACTATGGTCTTCCATTACAGATTCAGAGTGACAATGGAAGCCACTTTAAAGGAAAACTGGTACAAGATTTTTGTAATGAAAACAATGTTGAATGGATATTTCACATACCTTATTATCCTCAAGCAGCTGGTCTGATTGAAAGGATGAATGGGTTGTTGAAACAACAATTGAGAAAACTTGGTGAAGGGACAATGGTCAAATGGAGAGATAACTTGCCTACAGCTGTGAACATCTTAAACAATAGGCCACTCTCAGATCATGACACCCCCCTCACTAGAATGATCGCACCCAATATACAAGCTAAACCATATGTAGCAACTAACACCATCACATATTGGGAAACAGAGGAGGGAGCCTTGGCACCATACAGGGCTACCCCAGAGGCTGCAGGAATAGACTTGCGAGCCAGAAAGGAAGAAAGACTTAAAACAGGGCAAGTTCAGATGTTCCCCACAGGTATAGGAATACAGATACCCCCGGGACACTTTGGACTAATTGCACCCAGGTCTAGCCTCGCCCTTAAATGGATACATGTAATGGGAGGGGTTATAGACGCTGATTACCAGGGAGAAATAAAGGTCCTTTTGTTAAATCAGGGACCACAAGACTTGCTAGTGCAAGAAGGGGGCAGAATAGCCCAATTGGTTATCATCCCCATTTACCAGGGACAGGTACACAAAGGAACAGCCCCCACCTTACAAACAGTAAGAGGAGATAAGGGATTTGGCTCTACTAACCTAAATCCAGGGGCCAAAGTCTGGGTGAGGACAGAGAAAGGTCCCCCAGAACCAGCAGACATTATTGCAACAGGCAATGACAATACCGTGATACTTTCCAAGTCAGGTCATGATAAATGGGAATATGTGCCTTCGGGCAAATGTTATTTGAGAGAGTAAAAGGAGTTGTATCTTTACAGGCGAAGCTCATTGGTCCGGCTGTTATTGTGATGACTGTGCTTACTCTACACCCTTTGGTCGGCTCAGATACCAACAATGAGATTGGAGGTTGGGACCAGAGTGATTCCGCAGAGATGAGATGGAAAAAGATCGAAATAAGAGTAACCTGCCTGACCATTAACTGTCCAAACATGAGAGCGAACCTCTATGGAGAAGGCTATTTTAGCCACAATGAAACTGAGTCAATGACCTATATTAAGTTACCAAATGAATCATTTGGTTTGTTAACGTTAGAATCTACAACGCCCTTTGGCTGCCGCATACTGTATACGCCTGTAAGCTCTAATATTTCTTCAGAAGAACTTACCCAATATTGGGTAAGTTATGCAAACCAGCAGAGCACAAAGCGAACCTACACTATTACAGAGAATAGTGGTGAAACCTACTGCTGCACTAACAGCACCCCTGACACCTTTTGGTATTTACTGTTAAAAATTCAAAGGACATCAATGACAACCTGTTCGGACACAATTAGATCAGACAAACACCTTTCACCCTGGGAAGAGCATAATCATTTTATTAAGGCAGCAGCTAATGTATATAAAAGCCTGGATTTATGTAAACCATGTTGGGTGTGCGGCCATACTCCACACGCTCAGGACAAGGGGTATCCCTATTTTCCTAAGGTTTTAACTAAAAAAGACTTACTATATGTCATTAGGCATAACATTGGTTTTGACTTTTTAGTAAGAAATGACACAAGTGAAGCCCCTAAGATCTTCTTAAGTGAAGATACTACTGACAGACCAGGTGCAGTTAAGCTGCGCATGGGGGAGTGGGAATACCCTAGAGACTTGGAGGAAGTGGTCACTATTAATGTGTATCAAAAATACTATACAGACAGGGACTACCAACCGACTATCCGACCTAGCCATTATGTAAATACCATGGCATTATCCCCTTTTTTCACAGGATGGAATTTTGAATATTTTAATGGGACAGAAAAGTATGAAAAAAGGACAGAAGACAGGTGGAAATATGTTATGGGAGAAAGTGAGGTTAAAACTATAAGTCGTTGGTGGCATAAATTAGTGGGTGCAGGAGTATTTAGCACTTACTTTACATTTAAACGATCTAAAATAAGCTGTATAAACCACCCCATACCTTCACGTGGGTTTTATTGGCTCTGTGGGAGATGGGCCTACAAAAAACTCCCATGTAAAATGCATACTGATTGTACCTTGGGAATGGTAATGCCCGCCATTTACCCTACAAAAACCTTACCTGTTTCCACCCACCTCCTCTGGAAGCGAGACACAGAGTTATCAGGATTTAAAATGGATAGAAATACACAGTTTTGGGTCTCTCTCTTTCCAATGGTAGGAGTGGGGATGATGATAACGAATTTAAATCTTTTAATTGACACCCTTGATGATGCCTTCAATAGCACAGGAACCGCAATTGGCCTACTTAACTATGAACAGGAACAGATTAGACAGGTAAATGACAATGAAGGGGGAAGTTATCATCATGGGTGACTTTAATCTTCCTGATGTGAATTGAAAAACAAAAATAGCTACTTGTGCCAGGAGCACACATATTCTAAACTCCCTACTGGGATTGTCTCTAAAACAAGTCGTTGAGGAGCCAACTCGTAAAGAGGCCATACTAGATTTAGTGTTAACAAATGGAGATTTGGTATCAGATATTACTGTAGGTGAAAGTTTAGGATCCAGTGATCATCAGTCAGTGTGGTTTAATATAAGAACAGTGACTGAGTCACACCACACAAAAACAAAAGTTTTAGACTTTAGAAAAACAGACTTTTCTAAAATTAGAATATGTGTAAAGGAGTCATTATCAGACTGGAGCAATTTATATGGAGTCCAAAAGAAATGGGATTATTTAAAAGTTGCACTACTGAAGGCAACAGAAAATTGCATTAGGCTTGTCAGTAAAAGCAAAAAATTCAAGAAACCACTGTGGTACTCCGCAGATGTGGCCAAAATAGTAAAAAACAAAAAGTTAGCATTTAGTAATTATAAAAAAAACCAGAGTGAGGAAGACAGAATGACCTATAAGATTAGGCAGAAAGAGGCTAAGCAAGTTATAAGAGCTTCCAAATCCCACACAGAAGAGAAAATAGCACAGTCAGTAAAAAAGGGGGACAAAACTTTTTTTAGATACATAAATGAGAAAAGAAAAGTAAAACAAGGATTAGTTAGATTAAAAACAAAAGAAGGAAGGTATGTAGATGAGGATAAAGGTCTAGCTGACTGCCTCAATGAATATTTTTGTTCGGTATTTACAGATGAAAATGAAGGAAAGGGACCTCAGTTAAGAAAAAGGATAAATGAGTCATTTATTACACGTGAGTTTACAGAGGAAGAGGTTCTATTTCAACTGTCAAAAGTAAAGACAAATAAGTCAATGGGACCTGATGGAATACACCCAAAGCTATTAAAAGAGCTTAGTGGTGTACTAGCAAAACCATTAACAGATTTATTTAACCAATCATTGATAACAGGAGTAGTCCCAGAAGATTGGAAGTTAGCGAATGTTGTGCCCATTCACAAGAAAGGTAATAGGGAGGAGTCGGGCAACTATAGGCCAGTAAGCCTTACTTCAGTAGTGGGGAAAGTGATGGAAACCATGTTAAAGGATAGGATTGTTGAACATCTAAAAACACATGGATTTCAAGACCAGAGACAACATGGGTTTACTTCAGGGAGATCATGCCAAACTAATCTTATTGATTTTTTTGATTGGGTAACTAAAATTATAGATCAGGGTGGTGCAGTAGACATTGCTTACCTAGATTTCAGTAAGGCTTTTGACACTGTTGCACATAGAAGGCTTATCAATAAACTACAATCTTTGAGTTTGGATTCGAATATTGTTGAATGGGTAAGGCAGTGGCTGAGTGACAGGCAACAGAGGGTTGTAGTCAATGGAGTATATTCGAAGCTTGGGCTTGTCACCAGTGGGGTACCTCAGGGATCTGTACTTGGACCCATTCTCTTTAATATTTTTATTAGTGATATTGCAGAAGGTCTTGATGGTAAGGTGTGTCTTTTTGCGGATGATACTAAGATATGTAACAGGGTTGATGTTCCAGGAGGGATAAGCCAAATGGAAAATGATTTAGGTAAACTAGAAAAATGGTCAGAGTTGTGGCAACTGACATTTAATGTGGATAAGTGCAAGATAATGCATCTTGGACGTAAAAACCCAAGGGTAGAGTACAAAATATTTGATAGAGTCCTAACCTCAACATCTGAGGAAAGGGATTTAGGGGTGATTATTTCTGATGACTTAAAGGTAGGCAGACAATGTAATAGAGCAGCAGGAAATGCTAGCAGAATGCTTGGTTGTATAGGGAGAGGTATTAGCAGTAGAAAGAGGGAAGTGCTCATGCCATTGTACAGAACACTGGTGAGACCTCACTTGGAGTACTGTACACAGTACTGGAGACCCTATCTTCAGAAGGATATTGATACCTTAGAGAGAGTTCAAAGAAGGGCTACTAAACTGGTCCATGGATTGCAGGATAAAACTTACCAGGAAAGGTTAAAGGAACTTAACATGTATAGCATGGAGGAAAGACGAGACAGGGGGGATATGATAGAAACATTTAAATACATAAAGGGAATCAACACAGTAAAGGAGGAGACTATATTTAAAAGAAGAAAAACTACCACAACAAGAGGACATAGTCTTAAATTAGAGGGACAAAGGTTTAAAAATAATACCAGGAAGTATTACTTTACTGAGAGGGTAGTGGATGCATGGAATAGCCTTCCAGCTGAAGTGGTAGAGGTTAACACAGTAAAGGAGTTTAAGCATGCGTGGGATAGGCATAAGGCTATCCTAACTATAAGATAAGGCCAGGGACTAATGAAAGTATTTAGAAAACTGGGCAGACTAGATGGGCCGAATGGTTCTTATCTGCCGTCACATTCTATGTTTCTATGTTTCTATGTTTAGGTAGCTTTGCAGAATAGAATAGCCTTAGATTACCTATTAGCAGCTGAAGGAGGAGTGTGCAAGAGAATAGGAGGCAAGGCATGTTGTGTGTGGATAGAAGATGAATCAGGGAAAATTAAGCATGAACTACATCATTTAGAAAAGGTGCAGAAACGCTTTAGAAAACCATTAACCACAGATGACTTAGAACACTGGTTAGCTAATGCTACAAAAGACTTTGACTGGACATTTGGCATAGGTTCCTGGATAGGAGGGCTTGGGTTGAAAATAATAAAAGGTATTGCATGGTGTGTTTTTATTATACTTTGTATTTATCTGTGCTACAAAATTACAGTTTTCTGCATTCAAAGCTTTGCTAGCTTAAAAAATAAGTCATAGTGTAGCGCTAGAAGAGTTTTAATTAGGTTTGAATCAGTTCCAGGTGTGACTGGAGCATAATGGGAATCAGTGGGTAAATGGGTTTTCCCCCTGCTGATAACCTGAATGGTATGTGTAAATGTGTGAGGTTTTGCTCACTGAGTGATCAAGGGATGGAATGTGATAATAATATTTCATATTAATTAAGTATGATTGATTGATCACTATTGAGCAACTCAGACATTTATAGATAGTTAAGATGGCACCGGTAAGCATATAAGCACACATAGCACATATTACTAGATGCAGGCTTGAAGGCCACAATTACTTAGATAAGCGATAATTAACCGCACAAGACTTGGCATAAGTTCTGGTGGTCATGAACAGTCTGGCCAACTGCCAGGTCCATCCAGCTGCTTGTATCAAGGTCTTTTGCTGGGCTGCACTGATAAGGAACTACTGTCTGTCCTTGAAGACAGGTATATAAGACTAAGGGAATCTTGCGCTCACTTGGAGAACTACCCACCTGTAATGCGGACGCGTGTTACTGGTTTCTTCTGTTCCCAGAAGAGAGGGTCTCTCCGAATGACTGCCTGAGTTCTCCCCAGTCATGTGTGGCAAGGAGACAACCAAGCTTCTCTAATGGTGATGTATACTTAAGCTGATATATCTAGATACTAAGCTGTTTGAAGTAAATGCATGCAACTACTTAAATGAGAGTAAAACTTACTTTGCTTAGATCCCTTTGTGGATAATAAAGTGTAGTGTGAATTCTTATATTCAACTTGGTCTCTGTGTGATTTTTCTTTCCTATAACTCAATGTACTCTATCCAAACTGGGTTGTGTGCCCGCCAATATCACTATAAACCTTATTAGGTATTGATTATTACTTTTTGGATATTGGTGCTTCATGAATTTAATGATTAGGCACAACAGTCCCAATGTTTATTGTATGCTTGTTAATGCCCCTGTTTGAAGGAAATTAACTTGTCAGGAGTGTTATATCATCTGTGATATGGAATACAACTGTACCCGGAAACATGAGTGTAGTGAACCATGACCGGCTGCTGAATAACCTAACGTGTGAAAGTACGTAATTGGAAGGACTTATAGTTTAAGCGTGCAACCATGCAAATATCCCGTAGGAGTCAGTATAAAAGCGAAAATGCTGTAGTTAGTTTGTTTGCTTATGAAGTGAAATAAAGTCTGAGAAGCCTGTAGTATACCGATTGACCAGTAGGGGTCAGCATGTAGGCGAAAATGCAGTGGTTTGTTGGTTTCTACATGAAATGCAATAATGTCTGAAAAGCCTGTAGTACACCGAATGACCGGTAGGGGTCAGTGTGTAGATAAAAATGCAGTGGTTTATTGGTTTGTACATGAAATGCAATGATGTCTGAGAAGCCTGTAGTACACTGAATGACCGGTAGGGGTCAGTGTGTAGGTGAAAATTCGGTGGTTTGTACATGAAATGCAATAATGTCTGAGAAGCCTGTAGTACACCGAATGACCGGTAGGGGTCAGTGTGTAGATTAAAATGCAGTGGTTTATTAGTTTGTACATGAAATGCAATGATGTCTGAGAAGCCTGTAGTACACTGAATGACCGGTAGGGGTCAGTGTGTAGGTGAAAATTTGGTGGTTTGTACATGAAATGCAATAATGTCTGAGAAGCCTGTAGTACTCCGAATGACCGGTAGGGTCAGTGTGTAGGCACGAATGCAGTGGTTCATTGGTTTGTACATGAAATGCAATAATGTCTGAGAAGCCTGTCGTACACCGAATGACCGGTAGGGGTCAGTGTGTAGGCGCAAATGCTGTGGTTCGTTGGTTTGTACATGAAATGCAATGATATCTGAGAAGCCTGTAGTACACTGAATGACCGGTAGGGGTCAGTGTGTAGGTGAAAATTCGGTGGTTTGTACATGAAATGAAATAATGTCTGAGAAGCCTGTAGTACACCGAATGACCGGTAGGGGTCAGTGTGTAGGCTCAAATGCAGTGGATCGTTGGTTTGTACATGAAATGCTATGTCTGAGAAGCCTATAGTACACCGAATGACCGGTAGGGGTCAGTGTGTAGGTGAAAATTTAGTGGTTTATACATGAAAATGCAAACAACATCTAAGAAGCCTGTAGTACACCGAAATGACCGATAGAGGTCAGTGTGTAGGCGAAAATGCAGTAGTTAGTTGGTTTGTACATGAAATGCAGTAATGTCTGAGAAGCCTGTAGTACACCGAATGACCGGTAGGGGTCAGTGTGTAGGCGCAAATGCAGTGGTTCGTTGGTTTGTACATGAAATGCAATAATATCTGAGAAGCTTGTAGTACACTGAAATGACCGGTAGGGGGTCAGTGTGTAGGTGAAAATGCCGTAGTTTATTGGTTTGTACATGAAAATGAAAAACGTCTAAGAAACCTGTAGTACACCGAATGACCGATAGGGGTTAGTGTGTAGGTGAAAATGCGGTTGTTCTTTGGTTTGTACATGAAATGCAATAATGTCTGAGAAGCCTGTAGTATACCGAATGACCGGTAGGGGTCAGTGTGTAGGCTCAATTGCAGTGGTTCGTTGGTTTGTACATGAAATGCAATAATGTCTGAGAAGCCTGTAGTACACCGAATGACCAGTAGGGGTCAGTGTGTAGGTGAAAATTTAGTGGTTTATATATGAAAATGTAAACAACGTCTAAGAAGCCTGTAGTACACCGAAATGACCGATAGGGGTCAGTGTGTAGGCGAAAATGCAGTAGTTAGTTGGTTTGTACATGAAATGCAATAATGTCTGAGAAGCCTGTAGTATACCGAATGACCGGTAGGGGTCAGTATGTGGGAAAAAATGCAGTGGTTCGTTGGTTTGTACATGAAATGCGATAATGTCTAAGAAGCCTGTAGTACACCCAAAGACCGGTAGGGGACAGTATGTAGGCGAAAAATTGTATTTCGTTTGTAGTTTTAACCACACAGATGATTTTAACCCAACAGATTTTAAACAACAGATTTTACATAAACAGCTAGGTGAGTATTAGGTAATGAAATAACCGTGCAAAATGAAAGGAAACCGTTAAGTGAGGACCCGTGCTGTGCTGAACGCCGTGGGAACTAATCCTGGCGCGACAGGTGGGTCAACTTACGGTTTGAGAGTCCCTGAGGCACCAAATGTGATGCTGACTGGAAAGAAAGCCACTGGATTAACGGAAAGCCCTGCAGCAGGATTCCTGGACACAGCTTGGAGTATGAGACCTCATGGAGCAAAGGTGAAATCAAAATGGCGTCTTGTATGACCTGGAAGTGCTATTCGTCTGACCCACAAAGGTAAGCAGGGAAAGTTCAGGCCATGCCTTCCAATATGTATTATAATCTAAATGTGTATAATGTTTGGGACTTAACATTCCCCAAATAATTCCATCAAGGGGATAGTAATATCACTCAATGAGAGTGCTGGACATATACACAAATTGGCTTGGATAAAATTCTTCAGTCAGGTATACCCCAGTAACATTACCAGATATTACCCCAGTGAGAGGGAGACTGGTAATGACAAAAAATAGGTAGCAAATAGCAAAACCGCATATAGCATAAATTTCCATTAATCTCCAAACCCTTATTTAGCTACCTCCAGATCACAATTCCCCCAAACTGACTGGTCTCATCTAGTTGATAGACTGATCATTCAACCATTGACATTACAATATTCAGAGCTCCATTTATGCAATTAAAGGAAAACTATAGACTTTTATTGTATAGACTTGGGTGTAACAACGCAGACATCCTTCTTACAGGCTGTTATTGCAAGTGACAATAACTGTAAATTTTAGGTATGATTTATAATCGGCAGCCATTTTATAATCAGCCACCACTAGTTATATTATTACCAGCAATCACACAGAGAGAAAGCAAGAAATGCCTGTGTGAATAACTCATTAAGCAATACAGACTTAATCAGGAATCACACTCTGATTACTGTCCCAAATATGTCATTGTTTTAAGACGTAACGAGACATACAACAGGTCTGAAAGGGAAGGTAAGTGGTTACTGCTTCCATTGACAACCATTAGACTCTCACTTACCCCAGAGGCAACAATATTCGGTATTCTCTTAAACCCTGAAAATGATTTGTTCCATTTATACCGCTAGATTTGGCTACTGCACGGAGAACGCCCTTCTGTCAGTGGATTTATTCAGAGTCCCCATCCAAACATTTAATGTTACATAAACTCTCACACATTCTGGATTCATCGGTTCGAATCACCCAATCAGAAACAGGGTTTTAGCAAGAAAGTCGTCTAGAATTGGGGAATCAATTAATATATAATCAGCTTAATTTTTAAACCATAATTAACTTAATGTGGACATTTCTACTTCGACTTATGTTAATGGGTAGTTGTTTCCTCACTGAAATGTCTGTTTATACAATAAGTAGAGCAGGGTGCGGGCACATAGGGAAAGGTTTTATCATAACATAATCGGATAAGAGAGAGATGGCACTCGGACATGTTAGTGAGAATTCTGTTTGCTGGCTAAATTTAACATATTATTGTAAAATGAAACATTACTATGTACAAGGATATTTTGCTCTGGTGTTCCAAATGTATAAAGGAACTCTATGTGTCCTTATATGGCATTCCTCAATATTAAAGGGACACTACAGTCACCAGAACAGCTACGGCTCCATCAGAGTCAGATCAGACCGGGGAAGACACAGCCGGGGATGCTCCGGACCATGCTTATTAGATATCATGGAACCCTATACATGTTCTTTGTACTTATTGCTGGTATCACAGCGTGACACTGGAATGGGGATTGTATGACGTGACTGCCTGGCTGCGTCCTGCGTTCCTGCACTCCCATACATGTAAAAGGTACAGTGGTATTTTATCATGTTATCCACGTCACGTCATGGCCATTGTATGATGACAGGGACTGATATTCTGGTTATTGTAATTACAATTAGTATATTTCAAGGTGTTATTAGTAATGTATTTTGTATTTTAGAGAAAAATTGTTAAAAGAAATAAATACAAAAGTTACTCACTTACTGTTATTACTGTAATGAATATAATGTCTCTGTGCAATCTTGGTACTGATATTGTTTAACCCCTTCAGGACCGGCCTGTTTTGGCCATGTTGGACGTTAAGGACCAGAGCGGTTTTAACACTTTTGTGGTGTTTGTGTTTAGCTGTAATTTTCCGCTCTCTCATTTACTGTTCCCAGACAAATTTACTGTTCCCAATATATTGGGTTTTTTTTTTCAGAACAAGAAGGGCTTTCTTTACATACCATTATTTCTATCATGTCATATATTTTACTTTAAAAAAAAAAGTGAAAAATGGAAGAAACCCCCCCCCCCCCAAAAAAAAACCCATGTTTGATTTATACTTGAAAAATCTTTTACTTACCTACGAAAGCTAATGAAACAAACTGCTAAATAGAGTCACAATTTTGTCCCGAGTTTAAAAACACCCAGTGTTTACGTGCTTTATTGCTTTTTTTTGCAAGTTATAGGCCTATAAATACAAGTAGGAAATTGCGGTTTCAAAATATATATTTTTAAAATGTATCAATAGTGACATTGTAACACTATTATCTGTCATAAATCTCTGAATCACATCCCACATGTAGACAACCCAGGGTATTCAATATGGGGTATGTCCAGTCTTTTTTAGTAGCCACTTGGTCACAAACACTGGCCAAAGTTAGCGTTCATATTTGTTTGTGTGTTAAAAAATGCAAAAAAATAATATGAACGCTAACTTTGGCCAGTGTTTGTGACTAAGTGGCAACTAAAAAAGACTGAACATACCCCATTTGCACTACCTTGGCTTGTCTTCTTTTGCAAATGGTATGCCATCATGGGGGTAATTCTCATTCCTGGGCTACCATATGCTCTCAAAGGCAACGTAACCAACCTGGCAATTTTCAATGTAGCCCAAGTCCATACTGCTATTGGTTGGATTTGGATATGTAGTGTGATTGGTTGCTAGCCCAAGTCCATACTGCTATTGTTTGGCAAGTGTTGTCTCGTGCTTGGGGCGGTGGGCTATAATCAATACAGCAGCATTTCTTCTAACCCGATAGGAAAGCAGAGGTACTAGCTTGGAGTATTAGAGCTCCGTTTCAATGTGTGTCTATTTTTAGTTTCTTCTTATTTATTTTGTGTTTGTGAATGTATTTATAAATTGAATAAAGAAATCTATATACATAAAAAAAAAAAATCCACTTATAAATATCACTTCCCTAATGCGTATGGGGGAGGGATGCAGAAAAAGGAAAAAACTCGACGTGCTTCTCATCTCACCAATAAGCTTCCTCAGTATCCATAACCGAGGCTAACACCAGCTTCTAATTTTAACTCTTCTCACGTAATAAAAATATTCTCCTGCAGACTCCTATATAACATGTTATTCCGAGATACAGATACACAAACACCACTTCAAGTTTCTTCAATTCTGTGGTGGGAAAATATGACATTCTTCTGTCCAGAACATCAAGTGAAGATCAGATTCTTCCAGAATCATTGGCTGCACGATCAATCAAGAAAACAAACTCCCTGATACCTCACATTTTATGGAAACGTACATCGATACAACAAAGATATCTCATTATCTACAGTAAGAAACATTCAAATACCCATAACAATTCTCACAATCCTATAGTCTCCAATTCCTAGATCTATTTTTCTACTAACCTCTTCATGGAAAGCAATTACGTTAGTTTGCTATGACCTGTCTTCCATAAAAGCATGTTGACTCCTGCTCATTTTATTATTGTTAACAAGTAATTCTTGAATAATATCCCTTAGCAGCCCTTCAAATAATTTTCCAACCACAGCTAGCTCATGGGTCTGTAGTTTCCAAATTGAGCTTTTTAACCCTTTTTAAATATAGGCACCACATCTGCTTTTGATGAAGAGTATACAAATAATATTATTAGTATGAGAAAGACCAGTGTCTCATTCCAAAATTGGTTAGACTTGTTGTAACGGCTACCCAGGTAGTGAGAGGGTATCAGCCGTTGGAGACGTCCTTTTTCCCAGCAAGTTGCTGTATAGTAATGAAGTTACTTATTCCCATCCACAAGATCCAAGAGGAGAGTCAGGTTTAGCTGTTAAAAAGTAAAGTAATAATGCAGTAAAAATCCCCTTCCAAGAACGAGACGAGGCTACGTTTTGAAGGGTCAAGAAGAACTAACTTTTAATGACAGGGATTCTCCTTTTATGCGATTATGCCCATGAAAGGGAGACACCTACATAATTTGGACAGTAACATGTTACATCCCACACATTCCCAAATACTTAAGGTACATTCATAAATCCAGTATCCCCAGATAGCCCCAATCTGGGGGAACAACATACTTAAAAATCATCCCATTCGGTTAAGGGATTCGGGAGTTATGGGACTTTAAAATTTTGACACTAGCCGAAAATAGTTCCATAAGTTTTGGCCTTGCGGTCGGTCCTCGTTCGTGTGGTGAAAAGGCACGAAAATCCTCGGCCACCTAGCAACTGGAACAAAGAGTTTGTGCGTTTCATACGGATGGTAAGTGCAGACCTGGGAGGTAAAATACCACATAATTGAATAGCAGGGTGGTCCGGTGTTCGGTAGTTTGTGTTTGTTCTTATACATGCTGAATCTCTACCGTACGGATTGCATTAAATAGACGAAAGTGGTTAAATGTCCCGAACTGTGTTAAAAGTAATCCACATGAACCAGGTACGCACATTCCATTGTGGTTATAGTCTCTGTTAATGTGCATGTACCTGGTTAGTGGTTAAAGGGCCGGTTTAGCAATAAATGTTCCCAGGCAAAGGTAAGGTTCTGTTACACTTGTGGCGAACAGAACCTGGAGGGGCCTGTTTGCCAGCCTCCTGCCAAAAGACTATGGGGCAGGCCAGCGACTGTAAAGACCCATATTTTATTCCCCCTGTTTCCCCTGGTTTGGCACTTTCCATAGAACCGAATGCTAGCTCCCTGGCGTTTGCATGGACCAAAACCGCAAATAGACTTCAAGGGAACTTAGCCACGAATGCCATGGAACGATTTTCGGCATGAAAACTTTGCGGTTCCCAGTCGGTCCCCCAGCGGCACTTAGTCGTGATTCTATGGAACTGTTTTCAGCAAGAAGACTTTGCGGTTCCCAGTCGGTCACCCAGTGGCACTTAGCTGTGATTCTATGGAACTGTTTTGCACATTTCCAGAGTTCATCTTAACCCTCAATACATAGCCTTGTCTCGTTATTGTAGGGAACTGCTATAATCACAATGAGGATTGCTATACTTGGTATACTCCCCTGGGCTCTAATCACTTGGCTCTTTTAAAAGCTGTTCCTGTTACGCTCTCCTGGAGGAGAGGTCTCCCCCACACGGTCCTGGATGTCAGAGGTTGATCCTGGGTGGAAGGAAGACGGCGAGACTCCAGTTAAGCTACAGCGGTTGTGGAGTCTGCGGTGGTTGTGGTGTCCGGTGCGGTGCTTATGGTCCTCGGCGTCAGCTAGGAAGCGTCCGTCAACGGAGGTGCCTAGTCGGGGTGCCAGGTGATCCGTTTCACCCTTGGTTGCAGAATGGAGAGCCGGGACAATGGGGGGCACAGGGGGACCAGTATGTAAATAGCCACTTGGCAGCAATAGCTGTTGACCTCACAGACTTTTAAAAAAGGGGGAGGAAGCAGTGGGGATCACATCAATATCAATCACTCACTAACTGCAGTGATAGAAAGGCTAAAAATTAAATTGTATTGGTTTGTCTGAACAAAAATTCACAATGGAATGTGGATAAACCAACTATCTCTCTGGAAACCCCACCTCCGGATCTATTGGACTTGTATGAAATAGTAATACTGTCAAAATTGAAAAAACCTTATCTCATTTGTTTAACCCTTTGACAGCCACATTGCAAAGAATTGTGACTGGCACACTTTTGGCACTGTAAGGGTTGAAACATATAATTATGTATTATACAGTATGCAGGAAGTTGTTTAATATACTGTACCTGATCTGATGCAATAAATTATGCAAACATTTTAAATTATTACAATTGTCAGCACAGAAAAGTCCAATTTTAAAAAGAAGACGTGGTGTGTCAGACTCTCCCATGCCAAGGCCTTTCGGAGAGGCTTGAAAGCCAGCCTCTTGCTGACAGACTATTGGCCTAGTCCCAAGAGCCCTGAAAGAGCCAAATTGTGCATTGTTAGTTTGATAATGCTGCAGCGCCCTCTGCTGACTGAGTGGAAGTTTACATTTGCATAATGCTGGTATGGAAATTAGGGCAGCCAAATAAGTAGTTAAATGTATATATTGTTGCTTTTTATTGCATATGAAAATGTTACTTGTATTATATAGTTCATGTATTAATTATTCTTGCTCATTCTCCAATGTTCTGTATATTTGTATTTTTAAATGCTTTTCACCACATTTTTAATGACCAGGCACCAAAGGCTAGATCTTGACCAAAAATAAAGAATTGTGTGTTAGTTCCACTGGGAACTGTGTGGCTTGTTCAAGGATAACCGAGTTCTCCTGGCCAATCCATGTCAGTTAGCTCCTCCTTCTCAGCTGATAGGAAAGGAATTTAAATTTCAAATGATGGTATATAAGGAATCCACCTCCCCAGAATAAGCCGTCTTTTTTCCTGTCCTCCAGCTGTTAGGCAGCACAGGTTGAGAGTTAGAGTTCAGGTAGAGTTCACCTGCCATTAGTTTTTCATTATGGCATCCTTGGGAAGTTCAGCCTCTCTCCCCAAGGAAGAACCCAGATACAGCCCAAGCAGTTTGAGACTCCCTGGGTTAAGATTACTATGATAGTTTATAGTAATTGAAGATTGGTCGTTGCTGGACTAAATTCTACAACTTTTAAGTCGAATATTGAGGTGGTAAAGGAGCCGGTAAGTGCATGTTGGGTGTACCAAGATGGCCACAGTGGTCGATTTCGGCTTTGTAAGTAATTATTTTCATCTTTATTGACTTCAGTGTCCTCTGGCAGACCTGTTCCATGCCTTTTCCCTTTAAAACATTGTGTTTTGGTGTTTTTTGTGCAATTTGTTAACATCCAAACTTGGTGATTCTATCTAAAGAATTAAAAATGGCCGATTGGCATCTTCCTGTTTGCACTGAGCATGTGCAAACTGCTTTAAAGGGCCAGGGTGACATTTAAGGAAGTTCACTGAAAAGGTTTTTTACGGTATTTATTTATTTCTGGATGGTTTGTTTGGTGAATTTTCTGCTGCCAATTTTGGTTTTAACTCTGATCTTTATCAAATTCCACTGATGGTTTTAACCATCTCAAATATTATTGATGTCCTTAAGATGGGTAGTGCCCACATGGGTTAAAACCACGCTCCTGGAACATGTTCCAATGGACAAATGTCCGCGTGGGTTCAGACCCCACTCCTGGTACAAAATGCCATTGAGGGTTTTAACCATCCCAAATATTATTAATAAAGGTAAGGGAATTACTATAATTTGCTGTTAAAGGTTGTTAATAAGTTTTATTTTGCTGGTATATGTTTGTAATTAGTTCAATTGCTTAGTAGACTTTTGGTGACCATGGCTTCCTCTTCCTCCACCTCTAGAATCAGATATAGAAGTATAATTTGAGCTTTTTATCTATATTATAATAGAGTGCCTAATGGCTATACCTGTGTATAGGTGGCCCAATCGTGATGTATTGATCCTGATGAAAGCCACGGACGATGGCTGAAACGTCGATCGCTTTTTAACAAGGAATGAAATAAAGGAATAATTTTATTAAGAAAAGACCGTGAGTGCAAGCCTTTTTCTAACTATATTATAATTTATGGCACTGGCTGGAAACTGCACCCGGCATTTTGGAAATTTATAGTGTGTGTGCAAGGACAAACAGAGACATTATATATATACACATATACACACAATCCTACCAATACATATCTGTATATATATTGCAGCCTGATACAGCCTGAGAGATGAAGTTCCAAGGATAACAGAAAATTCAGGAAATATCATACCTGCCTATCGGATGCAATTGAAGGGGAATATGTATGCAGAGACGGCTTTTAATCATACCGTATGAAGGAGCATCTATATCGGCAGAAACCATTAACCCAAATCTGGCAGAGGTCATTTCTAAGGCTGTGGCTGCTGGGATTAAAGAGGCGACTTGCAAGAGTCATTCCTCTAAAAAACCTAAAAGAGTAAGAGAAGATTCCTCAAGCTTTATGTCAGAGGTTCAGATTCCAGATGGCTCTAACTCATCAGATGGAGAGAGCATGGATTACTCTTCCAGCCTAGACGGCTAGGTGGTTGATTAACTAATTTATCTAATTAGAGACACTCTAAGTATCCCAGAGGATTGTGGAGAAGCGAAGGACTCAGATATATACTTTGAGGACCTGCACAGGAGAAGAATTATTTTCCCTTTATATCTCCACCATTAAAGATCTGATAGAATCAGAAGGGGGATTAAAAAAAACAGAGACACGTTTTTCAACCAAAGGGAAAGTCGATATATTAATCCCATTCCAAGTATGCGAACACATAATGCCGGAAAATTGGGGGTATAGCAAAGTGATAGAGAATGTGGCTGCAGATCAAGAGGTCTCAAATTCAAATCCCCCCCCCCCAATGGAAAAATGATTGGATGCTAACCTGGTCAAGACTTACTCTTTAGGGGCAGTAAGGCATCCTGCAGTGGCCTTAACATTGTTGTCAAGGGCTCTAAGTGTCTGGATCGCTACACTTAGTAAAGACATCTCTAAGGCACTAACAGAGATACATTACTGGAAATTTAAAAGGATTTAAAATTCGCTTCAGATTTCATCACAGAAGCATTGGTAGTCCTTATCAAGCTTATATCCAAAGCTATGGGCCATTCAATCTCAGCCAAGAGAGCCCTTTGGTTGAGAACATGGGGTGCAGATAATTCAGCAAAACTAATCTATGCCTACTTCCTTTTCAGTGAAACCTTCTATTTGGAAAACTCTTAGACAATGCTACCTAAGGTGGCTGAAGGGGGAAAAAGTTCTCCTGCCACTGGACAGAAGAATAAAGCAAAATCCTAACGGTTGGAGCAGAGGATACAAGTCAAGAATAAATTTGTTCCAAGTTTGTTGCAAAATTGACATGTTTTTTTTCCTTTCTTTGGATCACCAGAAAAAACATATGTGAGAGAGACTGAACTTGTTGGCGCAATTCTCTTTTCAGCCAGAGGCTGATGAGACAGCTCAGTGGGCTAATACATTATCAGTAGAATCTATTTCCCCCCTCCCTTGGGGGTTGCAGCTTCAGATCCTGGCAGTGTTGACTCAGCTCTTCATCCCTCCGATGTAGATGTAATGAGTACCATTAAATTGGGTAATAGTAACAACCCCTGGACGTACTTGGAAACCAGAGTTATCTGAATGTACCTTTTCTGGTTACATACTTTGTTATTATTATTATGTAACAATGTGACATACTAGAAGGAACAACAGAGTCAATAATCCAAAACCCAAAAGAAGAAGAGGAATATCATTTGTTTGGCAGGTGGCAGGAAACAGATCCCACCTTGCAAAATTTAATCGAATCTGGTTCTTGTACATCATAGATCTTTCAGTTCTGTCAGTTATAGAGAGAAGGAAAAACCTATGCAAGAATTTCTAGACAAGCTCCTTCAACAGGACGTGATTTGTTGTATTCCTTCCAAAGAAAGATTCCAAGAAATTTACTCTTCTGTTTTTCTTGCCCCAAAACCATCAGAGAAATGGAGAATGAATTTGGATCTGAAAAAGGTGAACTTGCTATTAAAGAAATAACTTTCAAGATGGAGAGTCTTCAGACTATGATTCCTCAAATATATATCCTACAGAATAAAATTTAAAACAGAGAAAGGACACAAATGGCGCTAAATTGATAAGATCTGGTGCAGCAAAAATCACCAAAGTGTAATGTCACCACTTACACTAAAATGTGATATATTCTGAAAGACAAAGTGATTTGCGCACACAAATGGGACAAGTGTGAGTTTTACCTCTTACATAGGATATTCTTGTGTGTTCACACTACATACAGTATGTATCACCTATAGACAGGTAAATAAAATACACATAGTGTAAACTGTAAAAAACAAATAATGTTTTAAAAGGGATGTATAACATCAAACTCACACTTTTCAGAGCCCATTTAAAGTTGGCTCTAGACTTATAGCGCTTTTCATCTCACTCTTGAGATATCCAGTATGGAAAGGTGTGTGTATCCACAGGAACTTGGAACTGGTAACTTGAAATGATGTCCCAAAACGTCCAAGGTAGGTGTGTAGTTAAAAAATGTTTTATTCCAAAAGTTTTTTAAAATACAAAATAAATATATATACACAGTGAAAGATATATATATTAGCAGCACAACGCGTTTCAACCTTTCAATAGGTCTTTTTCAAGTGCATCTGATTTTCCAATGGGCTCTAAAGCCCTAATATATGCCAAACAATCAGTTAATTACCTTAATATGTGGGTTAGTTCCCACCCATGTCCAAACATGGTCACAGCCGGAAGTGTTATGCCACACTCAATATGGCTACATTTCCGTCTGTGCACTCCTGTTTCCAGCCCCCCCCAACATGTCCGATATTGCATTTATCATTGTTAGTCCGTATTTCTTCAATTTGTTGTTTATTCTTTCGGCCTCCGTTTCGCCGCGTCACTTCCGTTGGTGACGTCGTGATGCAGTCCGATACGTCACTTCCGGTTGTAGTTTTTCCGGTCTTTCATGATCTTCCATACGGTTTTAGTGCACAATTGTCCATCATTGAAAAGGGCAAAAATGCCAGTAGTTCATATTATACATAGATGAAGAAACGTATAAAAGGAGAGAAAAAAACATATTAATGTTGGAAAAAAAGGGAAGGGATTCATGTCTGGACATTAGTGGAGCATCTTAAAATTATAGATAATACATAGCAGGATGGGAAGAACATATCCCAGAATAATTCGTTAGGAAATGCCACCATTACATGGACACTATCCCCTCCATCCAAAAGTGCAATTTTGAAGAAAGGAGACATGCAGGAAATGTATATAAAATATATATGTACATATATTCCCTATTATAAAATACTATTAATCTCAAAGTCAATGTTGAGACCCAAGGGAGATAAGGTGCGTATTTCGAAAATCCACTTTACTTCTTGAGTGCTTAATTTTTTAGGGAGATCCCCTCCTCTCCAGTGGGAATTGATTTTATCTATAGCAAAAAAGGTTAAAAAACTAGGGTCTGAGCTGTGTTTTTCTAAAAAGTGCTTCGATACACTGTGGTTTATAAAGCCATTTTTGATATTCCTCACATGTTCACTTATCCGTACTTTTAGTGGCCTCGACGTTTTACCCACATATTGAAGGCCACATGTGCAGTTTAGTAGGTATATCACATTTTTTGAGTGACATGTGATCATGGGTTTAATTTTAAATTCTTTTTTAGTGTTAAAAGATTTAAAAGCTGTTACGTGCTTTTCTTTTTTGTCTGTACTCTTACACGCATTGCACATCCCACAGTGATAAAAACCTTGTTGTGCTTTTGACCAATTGTTTAAAAAATTATCATTTTGAGGTGTAGGTTCTAAAAAGCTTCTGGTTAAAATTTGCTTTAAATTTCGCGCTCCTCTAAAAATAAATTTTGGTTTTGAACCTAAAAACTCATGTATCTCCTCATCCTGGCATAGGATGTTCCAATTTTTGTTAATAATTTTTTTGATCATCCCAACATTGCTAGAGTAGTCGAAAATAAAAGGGATCTGTTCTTTCCTATCAGTTGGCACATCACTTTTCCTCTTATACTTCAGAAGGGGGGACCTATTTAGTGCGGATATTTCCTGAATCTGAGTATCAAGGGCAGTCTTGTCATATCCCTTTTGTATAAACTGTTTCTTTAACAGGCAGGCCTGGTTTGCAAAATCCTGTTGTTTTGTGCAATTTCTGCGTAGCCTGAGAAATTGTCCCCTAGGGATATTTGACAGCCAAGGCTTGTGGTGGCAGCTGTCAATCTCAATATAACTATTGATATCGACTTGTTTAAAAAAAGTGCGAGTGGCTAAAACACCGTCACAAACATAAATATTGAGATCTAAAAAATCAATGCTTGTGTCACTCACACTTTTTGTTAAACGAATCCCCCAATCATTATGATTGAGAGAATTAAAAAAAGTGCTAAAAAGGTCACCAGATCCCTTCCAAATAATAAAAATGTCGTCTATATATCTTCGATATAGGACCAGGTTCGCACCGAAGCCATGCTCTTGGTAAATAAAAGTGTGTTCCCAAAACGCCATAAATAGGTTGGCATAGCTCGGTGCGAACCTGGTCCCCATGGCTGTACCTCTAATTTGTAAAAAGAAATCGTCTTTAAACCAAAAAAAATTATTGTCTAAAATCATCCGTATGCCATCTAAAATCAAATTGCGTTGGGTGATATTGTATTGGTTACACTTCTGTAGATAAAAATCAGTGGCCTCACACCCCTTCTCATGTTCGATAATGGTGTAGAGACTCGTTACATCGCATGTGATAAGGAGATAATCATCTTCCCATTTAAAATCGTTGAGGGTATTAAGTAAACTCATTGAATCCTGAAGATAGGATGGACATTTCTTCACCAAAGGCTGAAGATGGAAATCTATGTACTGGGACAAGGGTGATAGGATGGAGTTAATACCCGATATAATGGGGCGTCCCGGTGGGTTGATGGGATCTTTGTGCAGTTTTGGTAATACATATATCACCGGTATACGTGGGTGATCTGGAGATAAGAAAGATAATTCCCCTTTATTTAAGATACCTTCTTTTTCACCTCGGTCCAGGAAAATTTGGTATTTTTTCTTTATCTCTTGTGAAGGGTCTTTTTTCAATTTTTTATATGTATTAGTGTCCCCAAGTTGCTTTTCTATTTCCTTTAGATATTTTATTGTGTCCATTACGACCACCCCACCGCCTTTATCGGCCGGTTTTATAACTATCAGTGGATCGTCCTTTAATTCGTCTAAACTTTTTTTCTCCTCAAATGTCAAATTGAGGCTATGTTTGGAAAGGGGTTTTATCTTATATATGTCTTCCAAACATGCCTTTTCAAAAACTTTCATCGAATCTGATTTAAGAAATGAGGGATAAAAGTTCGATTTCTTTTTCAATTCTGTGTGTACAATACCCACACTATCCTCACTTGTTAAAAATGGTGTAATGGTCATACTAGGTTCTGATTCTTTCCTCTTAAAAAACGTTTTAAGGCATATTTTACGACTAAAACGATTAAGATCAACAAAAGTCTCAAATTTATTCAGAGGGCAGCTTGGCGCAAATTTAAAACCTTTGGTTAAAACCTTTGTCTGTGCAGTGGTTAAAACTTTTTCGGATAAATTAAACACCTCTATATCATTACACGTTTCCTCCTTGCTCCTAACATGATTTCTCCCTCCTCTCCTTCCTCTTCTATTGCTCTGTTTCTTTTTTGAGGGGTACTTTTTGGGTGGTTTGTCCACCTTCCTCCTTTTTCTAAAAAAATGTTGTCAGACTCATCTTTATTACCTCTTAAAGGTTCAAACCTATTTTCTAGTGGAGTTTCAAAATACCTTGTCCTTCGGGGGGTAGTGTATTTCCTAGGGCTCTTTCTCCAGTTCTCCTGATTTTTCTGTCTCTCCCCATACTGGGGCCATTTTTTGGGGGTAATAGGTTTTTGAGCCTTCACTGGTCTCTCCCTTAGTCTTTCATTTTTCCTAACTTGCATGTTTCCCTGGTATCTATCTCTCTCTTGAGTTTGGATTGGTCTTTCTTGTCTCTGGTTTGGGAATTTAACCGGGGATCTGTTATTTGTTACCCTTGGGCCTCGTTTACTTTTCTCATATAGGTTCTGGTCTTTATGGTGATGAGGGTTCTTTCTTACTCGGTTGTTGGCGTAATCATCCATATCTCTTTGGAATTTGCGTTTCTTAGTTGCTACCAAAGAATTCTCAATCCTCTCAATATTATGTTTTACTTTTTCGGCTAAACTTTCAAAATCTTTGGTGCCCACAAAAGGTTCTAGGCGTGATTTGATTTCTTTGATTTGTTCATCTATTTCTATTAGATTTTCTTTTCTCTCATGGATAATTATATTTATCATGGTTATAGAAAAAGATTCTAGGGCCGACGTCCAGATTTTTAAAAAACTTTCTTTTTCCCTATTAAAAGTTGGGAATTTGGTAAACCTTAGGCCTCTGGGAGTAATTTCTTTCTCTAGGTATTTTTCTAAGGTAAAAATCTCCCATTTCACTTTTACCTCTCTAATCATTAATTTTTCTAATTGGTTTACCATTTCATCCAAATTATCACTAATTGTGATGTTAGGTTTAGCTTCTGAATTAATTTCCTCAAATCTTTTTAAAGCATAGTTTTCCCAATTTTGTCTTAGTTGGAATAGGGACATATTGTCTGAGGTGTATAAAGCAGCCGTCCTTAGAAAGTGACACAAACAGTACAAAATTTAAAACAGAGAAAGGACACAAATGGCGCTAAATTGATAAGATCTGGTGCAGCAAAAATCACCAAAGTGTAATGTCACCACTTACACTAAAATGTGATATATTCTGAAAGACAAAGTGATTTGCGCACACAAATGGGACAAGTGTGAGTTTTACCTCTTACATAGGATATTCTTGTGTGTTCACACTACATACAGTATGTATCACCTATAGACAGGTAAATAAAATACACATAGTGTAAACTGTAAAAAACAAATAATGTTTTAAAAGGGATGTATAACATCAAACTCACACTTTTCAGAGCCCATTTAAAGTTGGCTCTAGACTTATAGCGCTTTTCATCTCACTCTTGAGATATCCAGTATGGAAAGGTGTGTGTATCCACAGGAACTTGGAACTGGTAACTTGAAATGATGTCCCAAAACGTCCAAGGTAGGTGTGTAGTTAAAAAATGTTTTATTCCAAAAGTTTTTTAAAATACAAAATAAATATATATACACAGTGAAAGATATATATATTAGCAGCACAACGCGTTTCAACCTTTCAATAGGTCTTTTTCAAGTGCATCTGATTTTCCAATGGGCTCTAAAGCCCTAATATATGCCAAACAATCAGTTAATTACCTTAATATGTGGGTTAGTTCCCACCCATGTCCAAACATGGTCACAGCCGGAAGTGTTATGCCACACTCAATATGGCTACATTTCCGTCTGTGCACTCCTGTTTCCAGCCCCCCCCAACATGTCCGATATTGCATTTATCATTGTTAGTCCGTATTTCTTCAATTTGTTGTTTATTCTTTCGGCCTCCGTTTCGCCGCGTCACTTCCGTTGGTGACGTCGTGATGCAGTCCGATACGTCACTTCCGGTTGTAGTTTTTCCGGTCTTTCATGATCTTCCATACGGTTTTAGTGCACAATTGTCCATCATTGAAAAGGGCAAAAATGCCAGTAGTTCATATTATACATAGATGAAGAAACGTATAAAAGGAGAGAAAAAAACATATTAATGTTGGAAAAAAAGGGAAGGGATTCATGTCTGGACATTAGTGGAGCATCTTAAAATTATAGATAATACATAGCAGGATGGGAAGAACATATCCCAGAATAATTCGTTAGGAAATGCCACCATTACATGGACACTATCCCCTCCATCCAAAAGTGCAATTTTGAAGAAAGGAGACATGCAGGAAATGTATATAAAATATATATGTACATATATTCCCTATTATAAAATACTATTAATCTCAAAGTCAATGTTGAGACCCAAGGGAGATAAGGTGCGTATTTCGAAAATCCACTTTACTTCTTGAGTGCTTAATTTTTTAGGGAGATCCCCTCCTCTCCAGTGGGAATTGATTTTATCTATAGCAAAAAAGGTTAAAAAACTAGGGTCTGAGCTGTGTTTTTCTAAAAAGTGCTTCGATACACTGTGGTTTATAAAGCCATTTTTGATATTCCTCACATGTTCACTTATCCGTACTTTTAGTGGCCTCGACGTTTTACCCACATATTGAAGGCCACATGTGCAGTTTAGTAGGTATATCACATTTTTTGAGTGACATGTGATCATGGGTTTAATTTTAAATTCTTTTTTAGTGTTAAAAGATTTAAAAGCTGTTACGTGCTTTTCTTTTTTGTCTGTACTCTTACACGCATTGCACATCCCACAGTGATAAAAACCTTGTTGTGCTTTTGACCAATTGTTTAAAAAATTATCATTTTGAGGTGTAGGTTCTAAAAAGCTTCTGGTTAAAATTTGCTTTAAATTTCGCGCTCCTCTAAAAATAAATTTTGGTTTTGAACCTAAAAACTCATGTATCTCCTCATCCTGGCATAGGATGTTCCAATTTTTGTTAATAATTTTTTTGATCATCCCAACATTGCTAGAGTAGTCGAAAATAAAAGGGATCTGTTCTTTCCTATCAGTTGGCACATCACTTTTCCTCTTATACTTCAGAAGGGGGGACCTATTTAGTGCGGATATTTCCTGAATCTGAGTATCAAGGGCAGTCTTGTCATATCCCTTTTGTATAAACTGTTTCTTTAACAGGCAGGCCTGGTTTGCAAAATCCTGTTGTTTTGTGCAATTTCTGCGTAGCCTGAGAAATTGTCCCCTAGGGATATTTGACAGCCAAGGCTTGTGGTGGCAGCTGTCAATCTCAATATAACTATTGATATCGACTTGTTTAAAAAAAGTGCGAGTGGCTAAAACACCGTCACAAACATAAATATTGAGATCTAAAAAATCAATGCTTGTGTCACTCACACTTTTTGTTAAACGAATCCCCCAATCATTATGATTGAGAGAATTAAAAAAAGTGCTAAAAAGGTCACCAGATCCCTTCCAAATAATAAAAATGTCGTCTATATATCTTCGATATAGGACCAGGTTCGCACCGAAGCCATGCTCTTGGTAAATAAAAGTGTGTTCCCAAAACGCCATAAATAGGTTGGCATAGCTCGGTGCGAACCTGGTCCCCATGGCTGTACCTCTAATTTGTAAAAAGAAATCGTCTTTAAACCAAAAAAAATTATTGTCTAAAATCATCCGTATGCCATCTAAAATCAAATTGCGTTGGGTGATATTGTATTGGTTACACTTCTGTAGATAAAAATCAGTGGCCTCACACCCCTTCTCATGTTCGATAATGGTGTAGAGACTCGTTACATCGCATGTGATAAGGAGATAATCATCTTCCCATTTAAAATCGTTGAGGGTATTAAGTAAACTCATTGAATCCTGAAGATAGGATGGACATTTCTTCACCAAAGGCTGAAGATGGAAATCTATGTACTGGGACAAGGGTGATAGGATGGAGTTAATACCCGATATAATGGGGCGTCCCGGTGGGTTGATGGGATCTTTGTGCAGTTTTGGTAATACATATATCACCGGTATACGTGGGTGATCTGGAGATAAGAAAGATAATTCCCCTTTATTTAAGATACCTTCTTTTTCACCTCGGTCCAGGAAAATTTGGTATTTTTTCTTTATCTCTTGTGAAGGGTCTTTTTTCAATTTTTTATATGTATTAGTGTCCCCAAGTTGCTTTTCTATTTCCTTTAGATATTTTATTGTGTCCATTACGACCACCCCACCGCCTTTATCGGCCGGTTTTATAACTATCAGTGGATCGTCCTTTAATTCGTCTAAACTTTTTTTCTCCTCAAATGTCAAATTGAGGCTATGTTTGGAAAGGGGTTTTATCTTATATATGTCTTCCAAACATGCCTTTTCAAAAACTTTCATCGAATCTGATTTAAGAAATGAGGGATAAAAATTCGATTTCTTTTTCAATTCTGTGTGTACAATACCCACACTATCCTCACTTGTTAAAAATGGTGTAATGGTCATACTAGGTTCTGATTCTTTCCTCTTAAAAAACTTTTTAAGGCATATTTTACGACTAAAACGATTAAGATCAACAAAAGTCTCAAATTTATTCAGAGGGCAGCTTGGCGCAAATTTAAAACCTTTGGTTAAAACCTTTGTCTGTGCAGTGGTTAAAACTTTTTCGGATAAATTAAACACCTCTATATCATTACACGTTTCCTCCTTGCTCCTAACATGATTTCTCCCTCCTCTCCTTCCTCTTCTATTGCTCTGTTTCTTTTTTGAGGGGTACTTTTTGGGTGGTTTGTCCACCTTCCTCCTTTTTCTAAAAAAATGTTGTCAGACTCATCTTTATTACCTCTTAAAGGTTCAAACCTATTTTCTAGTGGAGTTTCAAAATACCTTGTCCTTCGGGGGGTAGTGTATTTCCTAGGGCTCTTTCTCCAGTTCTCCTGATTTTTCTGTCTCTCCCCATACTGGGGCCATTTTTTGGGGGTAATAGGTTTTTGAGCCTTCACTGGTCTCTCCCTTAGTCTTTCATTTTTCCTAACTTGCATGTTTCCCTGGTATCTATCTCTCTCTTGAGTTTGGATTGGTCTTTCTTGTCTCTGGTTTGGGAATTTAACCGGGGATCTGTTATTTGTTACCCTTGGGCCTCGTTTACTTTTCTCATATAGGTTCTGGTCTTTATGGTGATGAGGGTTCTTTCTTACTCGGTTGTTGGCGTAATCATCCATATCTCTTTGGAATTTGCGTTTCTTAGTTGCTACCAAAGAATTCTCAATCCTCTCAATATTATGTTTTACTTTTTCGGCTAAACTTTCAAAATCTTTGGTGCCCACAAAAGGTTCTAGGCGTGATTTGATTTCTTTGATTTGTTCATCTATTTCTATTAGATTTTCTTTTCTCTCATGGATAATTATATTTATCATGGTTATAGAAAAAGATTCTAGGGCCGACGTCCAGATTTTTAAAAAACTTTCTTTTTCCCTATTAAAAGTTGGGAATTTGGTAAACCTTAGGCCTCTGGGAGTAATTTCTTTCTCTAGGTATTTTTCTAAGGTAAAAATCTCCCATTTCACTTTTACCTCTCTAATCATTAATTTTTCTAATTGGTTTACCATTTCATCCAAATTATCACTAATTGTGATGTTAGGTTTAGCTTCTGAATTAATTTCCTCAAATCTTTTTAAAGCATAGTTTTCCCAATTTTGTCTTAGTTGGAATAGGGACATATTGTCTGAGGTGTATAAAGCAGCCGTCCTTAGAAAGTGACACAAACCACCCAAAAAGTACCCCTCAAAAAAGAAACAGAGCAATAGAAGAGGAAGGAGAGGAGGGAGAAATCATGTTAGGAGCAAGGAGGAAACGTGTAATGATATAGAGGTGTTTAATTTATCCGAAAAAGTTTTAACCACTGCACAGACAAAGGTTTTAACCAAAGGTTTTAAATTTGCGCCAAGCTGCCCTCTGAATAAATTTGAGACTTTTGTTGATCTTAATCGTTTTAGTCGTAAAATATGCCTTAAAAAGTTTTTTAAGAGGAAAGAATCAGAACCTAGTATGACCATTACACCATTTTTAACAAGTGAGGATAGTGTGGGTATTGTACACACAGAATTGAAAAAGAAATCGAATTTTTATCCCTCATTTCTTAAATCAGATTCGATGAAAGTTTTTGAAAAGGCATGTTTGGAAGACATATATAAGATAAAACCCCTTTCCAAACATAGCCTCAATTTGACATTTGAGGAGAAAAAAAGTTTAGACGAATTAAAGGACGATCCACTGATAGTTATAAAACCGGCCGATAAAGGCGGTGGGGTGGTCGTAATGGACACAATAAAATATCTAAAGGAAATAGAAAAGCAACTTGGGGACACTAATACATATAAAAAATTGAAAAAAGACCCTTCACAAGAGATAAAGAAAAAATACCAAATTTTCCTGGACCGAGGTGAAAAAGAAGGTATCTTAAATAAAGGGGAATTATCTTTCTTATCTCCAGATCACCCACGTATACCGGTGATATATGTATTACCAAAACTGCACAAAGATCCCATCAACCCACCGGGACGCCCCATTATATCGGGTATTAACTCCATCCTATCACCCTTGTCCCAGTACATAGATTTCCATCTTCAGCCTTTGGTGAAGAAATGTCCATCCTATCTTCAGGATTCAATGAGTTTACTTAATACCCTCAACGATTTTAAATGGGAAGATGATTATCTCCTTATCACATGCGATGTAACGAGTCTCTACACCATTATCGAACATGAGAAGGGGTGTGAGGCCACTGATTTTTATCTACAGAAGTGTAACCAATACAATATCACCCAACGCAATTTGATTTTAGATGGCATACGGATGATTTTAGACAATAATTTTTTTTGGTTTAAAGACGATTTCTTTTTACAAATTAGAGGTACAGCCATGGGGACCAGGTTCGCACCGAGCTATGCCAACCTATTTATGGCGTTTTGGGAACACACTTTTATTTACCAAGAGCATGGCTTCGGTGCGAACCTGGTCCTATATCGAAGATATATAGACGACATTTTTATTATTTGGAAGGGATCTGGTGACCTTTTTAGCACTTTTTTTAATTCTCTCAATCATAATGATTGGGGGATTCGTTTAACAAAAAGTGTGAGTGACACAAGCATTGATTTTTTAGATCTCAATATTTATGTTTGTGACGGTGTTTTAGCCACTCGCACTTTTTTTAAACAAGTCGATATCAATAGTTATATTGAGATTGACAGCTGCCACCACAAGCCTTGGCTGTCAAATATCCCTAGGGGACAATTTCTCAGGCTACGCAGAAATTGCACAAAACAACAGGATTTTGCAAACCAGGCCTGCCTGTTAAAGAAACAGTTTATACAAAAGGGATATGACAAGACTGCCCTTGATACTCAGATTCAGGAAATATCCGCACTAAATAGGTCCCCCCTTCTGAAGTATAAGAGGAAAAGTGATGTGCCAACTGATAGGAAAGAACAGATCCCTTTTATTTTCGACTACTCTAGCAATGTTGGGATGATCAAAAAAATTATTAACAAAAATTGGAACATCCTATGCCAGGATGAGGAGATACATGAGTTTTTAGGTTCAAAACCAAAATTTATTTTTAGAGGAGCGCGAAATTTAAAGCAAATTTTAACCAGAAGCTTTTTAGAACCTACACCTCAAAATGATAATTTTTTAAACAATTGGTCAAAAGCACAACAAGGTTTTTATCACTGTGGGATGTGCAATGCGTGTAAGAGTACAGACAAAAAAGAAAAGCACGTAACAGCTTTTAAATCTTTTAACACTAAAAAAGAATTTAAAATTAAACCCATGATCACATGTCACTCAAAAAATGTGATATACCTACTAAACTGCACATGTGGCCTTCAATATGTGGGTAAAACGTCGAGGCCACTAAAAGTACGGATAAGTGAACATGTGAGGAATATCAAAAATGGCTTTATAAACCACAGTGTATCGAAGCACTTTTTAGAAAAACACAGCTCAGACCCTAGTTTTTTAACCTTTTTTGCTATAGATAAAATCAATTCCCACTGGAGAGGAGGGGATCTCCCTAAAAAATTAAGCACTCAAGAAGTAAAGTGGATTTTCGAAATACGCACCTTATCTCCCTTGGGTCTCAACATTGACTTTGAGATTAATAGTATTTTATAATAGGGAATATATGTACATATATATTTTATATACATTTCCTGCATGTCTCCTTTCTTCAAAATTGCACTTTTGGATGGAGGGGATAGTGTCCATGTAATGGTGGCATTTCCTAACGAATTATTCTGGGATATGTTCTTCCCATCCTGCTATGTATTATCTATAATTTTAAGATGCTCCACTAATGTCCAGACATGAATCCCTTCCCTTTTTTTCCAACATTAATATGTTTTTTTCTCTCCTTTTATACGTTTCTTCATCTATGTATAATATGAACTACTGGCATTTTTGCCCTTTTCAATGATGGACAATTGTGCACTAAAACCGTATGGAAGATCATGAAAGACCGGAAAAACTACAACCGGAAGTGACGTATCGGACTGCATCACGACGTCACCAACGGAAGTGACGCGGCGAAACGGAGGCCGAAAGAATAAACAACAAATTGAAGAAATACGGACTAACAATGATAAATGCAATATCGGACATGTTGGGGGGGGCTGGAAACAGGAGTGCACAGACGGAAATGTAGCCATATTGAGTGTGGCATAACACTTCCGGCTGTGACCATGTTTGGACATGGGTGGGAACTAACCCACATATTAAGGTAATTAACTGATTGTTTGGCATATATTAGGGCTTTAGAGCCCATTGGAAAATCAGATGCACTTGAAAAAGACCTATTGAAAGGTTGAAACGCGTTGTGCTGCTAATATATATATCTTTCACTGTGTATATATATTTATTTTGTATTTTAAAAAACTTTTGGAATAAAACATTTTTTAACTACACACCTACCTTGGACGTTTTGGGACATCATTTCAAGTTACCAGTTCCAAGTTCCTGTGGATACACACACCTTTCCATACTGGATATCTCAAGAGTGAGATGAAAAGCGCTATAAGTCTAGAGCCAACTTTAAATGGGCTCTGAAAAGTGTGAGTTTGATGTTATACATCCCTTTTAAAACATTATTTGTTTTTTACAGTTTACACTATGTGTATTTTATTTACCTGTCTATAGGTGATACATACTGTATGTAGTGTGAACACACAAGAATATCCTACAGAATGGCTAACCTCCATAGATCTTCAAAACGCATACTATCACATCCCTGTAGCACTTAGACAGATGTTTGACAGTCATTTCCAATTCCTAGGTATGGTCTAAGCTCCGCACCCAGTACATTCACAAAGATCCTGATTCGCCTAAATGCTCTCCTATGGGAATAAGGAATGAGAATATTCCATTATCTGGAAGATATCCTGATTGTGAACAAATCAAAACGAAGACTGATAAGAGATACAGAGACAGTCATTCAGGACTTACAAGATTTTGGCTGTATTATAAACGTCAGCAAATATTATCTGCAACCATCACAGGAAACAATGTACCCAAATATGGGTTTAGTGAGGTGGGCACACTGGAACCTGAGAATAATGCAGAAAAATGTCTTAAAGCTGTTAAATCAAGAATGGAAACAAAAGATCTGGATCACAGAAGAAGTAAGAATGTCTCTTCAGTAGTGGATGAACATAGAAAATATCAGGAGAGGCTTCCTGCTAGGGAACCCAGAGTCGAAATTTGTGACCACGGATGCCAGTGGAAAACGTTGGGGAGCTCAATACATCTTCCAGGACAACTGAACGGTGTCACTGACACTATGTACTGTGGGGATATTTATGGGATAATAATAGTAAACAGAGAGAATTACCCACTATTTTAATTCTCAGATCCCAAAGAACGTTTATCGTTATAAGTGAAATGTATACCATATCAATGAAATCACAAATTGTTGTAAAAATAGATTCAGTTTATTTTTAACAATTTAAATAATAATAATGAGTAACATGCATGACAATAATCAATGAATATTCAGTATAACATGAGTATGCAATACAATATGGTAATATAAAAACATTTCCCAATGGCTAAGACGTAGTTTAGAATCTACACATTAGGCGTCAAGACTGATTTACGATGGGCTTCACAGAGAAGGAATGTGAAAGTTTCACAGAGACAGAGCTGCAGCGTAAAGCCATAAAAACTTTCAGCTGGCAGTTAGAAATAACCATTTCAATGCTGACTAGATCTCTTCTAGGCATTTAAGATCTGCTCTTATGTAATTTTAAATAAATAACATTTAAACCAGTCATTAGTCATTAGTCATTTCCTTGAATTCATCCAATGAGAAATCTACATGTTCTATAAGCTGATTTTGAATTTTAATTTGCCTAAACAGATATTAATCTTATATTAGAGCAAATCAATACAGCTGGATAAATATCACGATATGCTAACATGTGATATGTCACATAAATACATTAATGATTATTATCAATCCCAGCTGCAGATGGGATGCTATAACCATATATATATTCTTTAGTAATTAAGATTTCTAAATATTGAAATCTGATCGTGATTTATTCAGTCATATATCATGCTATTAAGTTTAATTAATTTTAATTAATTAATTGAAGCCAGTATATTTACCAGTTAAGTAGATATTTTCTCATCAGATATTCTCAGGTAGCTAAGTGTCAAGGAATGTTTCTCTGTCTTTTCTTCCTTAGCCTGTTTCCGAGGCTTTGCATTCATCTGCCCCCTCTCTGCATCTCTCCAAATCTCCTGAATGCTTGAATGCCTGAGTCATTGAATTCTTGAATTTTCTTCAGACTATGTGTCTGCAAATTCTGCTATAATTTCTAAAATTGACAGTTTAAACTTAATTTCAACTTCCACTCACAATGGGATCTTGTTAGATATAGAAAGTAAAATTAAATTATTTAATCTTCTGTCACCTATGTCTGGGTTTAGAATTTATTCTATTCCATTAGCATTTTAGACAGTCTGTCCATCCCCCGTTCTCATTTCTTATCTCTAGGTTGTATATACTAAGCATTCCTTAGCAAAGGCAAGTGGTTAGTTTTACAGAAGGGATAGAAATCTTGTGTCTTTTGTTAGTTTGAAAATAACAAAATGGAGTCTGCTCTGTTCAGAGTGACTGACAATATACATTTTAATTTCTATCATTGCACAAAATGTCTGCCGATATAAATACCCTGACAGTACATCCAGGAGAATGGAAGCTGAGTTTGGATACATTCAAGCAGACATGCGATCTTTGGGGAACACCGGATCTGATGGTGAACTACAGAAACAAACAAGTTCCCTTTTTTCTCTATTCCATAATATTTGACCCAAGAGCAAAGGTCAAGATGCCCTAACACAGAGAGATAATTTTTGGCTTGGATATGTATTCCATATCCTTCCATTAATCCAGATAACTTTCAAAAAGACCTGGAAGGAAAATGTAGAGGTGATAGCAATTATTAATCATTGGCCAAGGAGGCCTTGGTTTCCACTGCTGTTAAGTCGGTCTGTTAAGTTTCTTTGGAACTGCCAATGAAGAGGAACCTATTATCACAAGGCCCAGTTCTCCACAAAGATCCTGCAAGACTCTGTTTGGAGATCTAGAGATTGAGAAGAACTTTATGAAAGTTAGAGAGGCTTATCAGATTATGTAGTGGAGACTATTCTCAAAGCTAGCAGTCACCTTACGTCAAAAGTATACGTTAGAATCTAGAAAGCTTATGTTGATCTTGGTAAAGTTCTGAAACTCTTAATCTTCCTTATTTGTTTTTTTAAGTTTTACAAAATGGTGTGAAGGTTTGAGCTTTAGTCCTCTTAAAGTACAATTATCCTATGATTAAAAGTTTTAACAAAGGAGCAATGAGAATTAGACCATCTGTTTAAAAACTTCATCCCAACATGGGACTTGCCTACAGTTTTTCATAGTCTGACAGGCACGCCCTTTGAGTCAATGGATTCCTCATCATTAGGGGTCTTAACACTGAAATGTGGTTTTCCTTGTTGCCATCACCTCAGCCAGAAGAGCTTCAGAATTACAAGCTAAAAGATAACGCGGTTCTAAGGTTGGCTCCGATATTCATTCAAAAGGTTCCTTTCCCAATTTCACCTGAATCAGGAGATTATCCTACCTTCTTCCTTGGAAAGCCCTTCTGAAGAAGAAGAATCCCTTTGGCATACTTTGGATGGGGTTAGGTCTTTAGGCATTTACCTTGATCGTACTAAAGAATTTAGTAAGTCAAATAGACTTTTATTGTACCTTTTTGGTTACCATAGATGTATATCTGCCTCTGTTTCTACTATCAGGAGATGGATTACTTCTGCGATTCAGAAAGCTTACAGGGTCACTGACAAACCAGTGCTGGAAGGTGTTAAAGCTCTCTCGACTTAGGGCTGTCTTGGCCTCTTTGGCGGATATTTCTACAGAAGAAGTTTGTAGGGCTGTAGCCTAGTCATTTTTCAACACTTTTGTAAAGCACTATCGCCTAGACGTTTCAGGCTCCTGTGCCTCCTCATTTGGGAGAAATGTCCTACTTCCACAACTGATGTTTGATTAAATTTGGCATAGCATTGATATGGTATAATGTTTTTTTTATCACTCCCCCTTTACTTTTGCTTGGGAAGTCCCACGGGTGATGCTGACATGGATTGGCCAGGAAAACAGAAAATTATTACAATACTTACCGTAATTTTCTTTTCCTGGCCAATATCCATGTCAGCATCAACGAACCCTCCATTTTTTCTAGACTGACTTGGTTATGCTTATTCTGGGCAGTTGGTCTCCTTATATACCATTGTTTGAAATTTAGACTCCTGTCCTATCAGCTGAGAGGGAGGAGCTAAGCCACAGGTGATGCTGACATGGATATTGGCCAGGAGAAGAAAATGACAGTAAGTATTGTAACAATTTTCTGATTTCTGACCTGTGGCTAGCTGCAATGGTTCCTGATCCTAGTTAAATAAAGAGCCAGGCCTGAGAGCCACAAGTGCCTTCGTAACGGCGGTATTTGGAGGAAAGGCAGTCAGAAGTGTCTATACCAGCCAGGGAGAGGAACAAAAGAGGCTTTTGAAAAATAATATAGTAGCTATCCAATTTAGACTCCCTACTGGAAATAAAAGGGACACTATAGGCACCCAGACCACATCAGCTCATTGAAGTAGTCTGGGAGTAGTGTCCCAGGTCCCTTAACCCTCAACAGGTAATTATTGCAATTCCCTGCAAGAGTCAACTCCACCTCTAGTGGCTGCCTACCATACAACCACTAGAGGGACTTCCGGGGCAGTTTGTCCAGTGTCACCCAAAACCTCATAGGAAAGCATTGAATAAAGTTTTCCTATGGGGCTGTTCTTATGCAAGCACATCCCAATTAGGTCTCCCGAGCCAGCGCTGAGCAACATCGGCACTGTACCCAGGTAAGTGACAGAAGTGGTTTTTAACACCTTCTGTACCTTAGTGGTGGGGCCTTGAAAGAGGGGGAAACTATGGTGCCAGGAAAACAAGTTTGTTTTAAAAAAAATCACCTCTAGGGGCATACTGAGCATGTCTTTCATGATGGAACAGAAATTTAAAAATGACCTATATTATACAAGACAACCTATATTTTTACAGATGCTCAGTTGCCCTCAACAGCCATCAGCTGACAGCCATCATTCAGTATCAGAACCCTTACATCCTGACATTATTCAGACAGCCATCATTCAGTATCAGAACCCTTACATCCTGACATTATTCAGACAGCCATCATTCAGTATCAGAACCCTTACATCCTGACATTATTCAGACGGCCATCATTCAGTATCAGAACCCTTACATCCTGACATTATTCAGACGGCCATCATTCAGTATCAGAACCCTTACATCCTGACATTATTCAGACAGTCATCATTCAGTATCAGAACCCTTACATCCTGACATTATTCAGACAGCCATCATTCAGTATCAGAACCCTTACATCCTGACATTATTCAGACGGCCATCATTCAGTATCAGAACCCTTACATCCTGACATTATTCAGACGGCCATCATTCAGTATCAGAACCCTTACATCCTGACATTATTCAGACGGCCATCATTCAGTATCAGAACCCTTGCATCCTGACATCATTCAGACAGCCATCATTCAGTATCAGAACCCTTACATCCTGACATTATTCAGACAGCCATCATTCATTATCAGAACCCTTACATCCTGACATTATTCAGACAGCCATTCAGTATCAGAACCCTTACATCCTGACATTATTCAGACAGCCATCATTCAGTATCAGAACCCTTACATCCTGACATTATTCAGACAGCCATCATTCATTATCAGAACCCTTACATCCTGACATTATTCAGACAGCCATTCAGTATCAGAACCCTTACATCCTGACATTATTCAGACAGCCATCATTCTGTATCAGAACCCTTACATCCTGACATTATTCAGACGGCCATCATTCAGTATCAGAACCCTTACATCCTGACATTATTCAGACGGCCATCATTCAGTATCAGAACCCTTACATCCTGATATTATTCAGACAGCCATCATTCAGTATCAGAACCCTTACATCCTGACATTATTCAGACAGCCATCATTCAGTATCAGAACCCTTACATCCTGACATTATTCAGACAGCCATCATTCATTATCAGAACCCTTACATCCTGACATTATTCAGACGGTCATCATTCAGTATCAAAACCCTTGCATCCTGACATTATTCAGACGGCCATCATTCAGTATCAGAACCCTTACATCCTGACATTATTCAGACAGCCATCATCCAGTATCAGAACCCTTACATCATGACATTATTCAGACGGCCATCATTCAGTATCAGAACCCTTACATCCTGACATTATTCAGACAGTCATCATTCAGTATCAGAACCCTTACATCCTGACATTATTCAGACGGCCATCATTCAGTATCAGAACCCTTACATCCTGACATTATTCAGACAGCCATCATTCAGTATCAGAACCCTTACATCCTGACATTATTCAGACAGCCATCATTCAGTATCAGAACCCTTACATCCTGACATTATTCAGACAGCCATCATCCAGTATCAGAACCCTTACATCATGACATTATTCAGACAGTCATCATTCAGTATCAGAACCCTTACATCCTGACATTATTCAGACAGCCATCATTCAGTATCAGAACCCTTACATCCTGACATTATTCAGACGGCCATCATTCAGTATCAGAACCCTTACATCCTGACATTATTCAGACGGCCATCATTCAGTATCAGAACCCTTACATCCTGACATTATTCAGACGGCCATCATTCAGTATCAGAACCCTTGCATCCTGACATCATTCAGACAGCCATCATTCAGTATCAGAACCCTTACATCCTGACATTATTCAGACAGCCATCATTCATTATCAGAACCCTTACATCCTGACATTATTCAGACAGCCATTCAGTATCAGAACCCTTACATCCTGACATTATTCAGACAGCCATCATTCAGTATCAGAACCCTTACATCCTGACATTATTCAGACAGCCATCATTCATTATCAGAACCCTTACATCCTGACATTATTCAGACAGCCATTCAGTATCAGAACCCTTACATCCTGACATTATTCAGACAGCCATCATTCTGTATCAGAACCCTTACATCCTGACATTATTCAGACGGCCATCATTCAGTATCAGAACCCTTACATCCTGACATTATTCAGACGGCCATCATTCAGTATCAGAACCCTTACATCCTGATATTATTCAGACAGCCATCATTCAGTATCAGAACCCTTACATCCTGACATTATTCAGACAGCCATCATTCAGTATCAGAACCCTTACATCCTGACATTATTCAGACAGCCATCATTCATTATCAGAACCCTTACATCCTGACATTATTCAGACGGTCATCATTCAGTATCAAAACCCTTGCATCCTGACATTATTCAGACGGCCATCATTCAGTATCAGAACCCTTACATCCTGACATTATTCAGACAGCCATCATCCAGTATCAGAACCCTTACATCATGACATTATTCAGACGGCCATCATTCAGTATCAGAACCCTTACATCCTGACATTATTCAGACAGTCATCATTCAGTATCAGAACCCTTACATCCTGACATTATTCAGACGGCCATCATTCAGTATCAGAACCCTTACATCCTGACATTATTCAGACAGCCATCATTCAGTATCAGAACCCTTACATCCTGACATTATTCAGACAGCCATCATTCAGTATCAGAACCCTTACATCCTGACATTATTCAGACAGCCATCATCCAGTATCAGAACCCTTACATCATGACATTATTCAGACGGCCATCATTCAGTATCAGAACCCTTACATCCTGACATTATTCAGACAGCCATCATTCAGTATCAGAACCCTTACATCCTGACATTATTCAGACAGCCATCATCCAGTATCAGAACCCTTACATCATGACATTATTCAGACGGCCATCATTCAGTATCAGAACCCTTACATCCTGACATTATTCAGATAGCCATCATTCAGTATCAGAACCCTTACATCCTGACATTATTCAGACGGCCATCATTCAGTATCAGAACCCTTACATCCTGACATTATTCAGACAGCCATCATTCAGTATCAGAACCCTTACATCCTGACATTATTCAGACGGCCATCATTCAGTATCAGAACCCTTACATCCTGACATTATTCAGACAGCCATCATTCAGTATCAGAACCCTTACATCCTGACATTATTCAGACAGCCATCATTCAGTATCAGAACCCTTACATCCTGACATTATTCAGACGGCCATCATTCAGTATCAGAACCCTTACATCCTGACATTATTCAGACAGCCATCATTCAGTATCAGAACCCTTACATCCTGACATTATTCAGACGGCCATCATTCAGTATCAGAACCCTTACATCATGACATTATTCAGACAGTCATCATTCAGTATCAGAACCCTTACATCCTGACATTATTCAGACAGCCATCATTCAGTATCAGAACCCTTACATCCTGACATTATTCAGACAGCCATCATTCAGTATCAGAACCCTTACATCCTGACATTATTCAGACAGCCATCATCCAGTATCAGAACCCTTACATCATGACATTATTCAGACGGCCATCATTCAGTATCAGAACCCTTACATCCTGACATTATTCAGATAGCCATCATTCAGTATCAGAACCCTTACATCCTGACATTATTCAGACGGCCATCATTCAGTATCAGAACCCTTACATCCTGACATTATTCAGACAGCCATCATTCAGTATCAGAACCCTTACATCCTGACATTATTCAGACGGCCATCATTCAGTATCAGAACCCTTACATCCTGACATTATTCAGACAGCCATCATTCAGTATCAGAACCCTTACATCCTGACATTATTCAGACAGCCATCATTCAGTATCAGAACCCTTACATCCTGACATTATTCAGACGGCCATCATTCAGTATCAGAACCCTTACATCCTGACATTATTCAGACAGCCATCATTCAGTATCAGAACCCTTACATCCTGACATTATTCAGACGGCCATCATTCAGTATCAGAACCCTTACATCCTGACATTATTCAGACGGCCATCATTCAGTATCAGAACCCTTACATCCTGACATTATTCAGACAGCCATCATTCAGTATCAGAACCCTTACATCCTGACATTATTCAGATGGCCATCATTCAGTATCAGAACCCTTACATCCTGACATTATTCAGACGGCCATCATTCAGTATCAGAACCCTTACATCCTGACATTATTCAGACGGCCATCATTCAGTATCAGAACCCTTACATCCTGACATTATTCAGACAGCCATCATTCAGTATCAGGACCCTTACATCCTGACATTATTCAGACAGTCATCATTCAGTATCAGAACCCTTACATCCTGACATTCAGACAGCCATCATTCAGTATCAGAACCCTTACATCCTGACATTATTCAGACGGCCATCATTCAGTATCAGGACCCTTACATCCTGACATTATTCAGACAGTCATCATTCAGTATCAGAACCCTTACATCCTGACATTCAGACAGCCATCATTCAGTATCAGAACCCTTACATCCTGACATTATTCAGACGGCCATCATTCAGTATCAGAACCCTTACATCCTGACATTCAGACAGCCATCATTCAGTATCAGAACCCTTACATCCTGACATTATTCAGACAGCCATCATTCAGTATCAGAACCCTTACATCCTGACATTATTCAGACAGCCATCATTCAGTATCAGAACCCTTACATCCTGACATTATTCAGACAGCCATCATTCATTATCAGAACCCTTACATCCTGACATTATTCAGACGGCCATCATTCAGTATCAGAACCCTTACATCCTGACATTATTCAGACAGCCATCATTCAGTATCAGAACCCTTACATCCTGACATTATTCAGACGGCCATCATTCAGTATCAGAACCCTTACATCCTGACATTATTCAGACAGCCATCATTCAGTATCAGAACCCTTACATCCTGACATTATTCAGACAGCCATCATTCATTATCAGAACCCTTACATCCTGACATTATTCAGACAGCCATCATTCAGTATCAGAACCCTTACATCCTGACATTATTCAGACAGCCATCATTCAGTATAAGAACCCTTACATCCTGACATTATTCAGACGGCCATCATTCAGTATCAGAACCCTTACATCCTGACATTATTCAGACAGCCATCATTCAGTATCAGAACCAGGGCCGGCCTTAGGGGTGTGCGAGCTGTGCGGCCGCACAGGGCGCCATGGTGCAGGGGGCGCCCTGCGGCCGCATAGCTCACACGGCATGTCTGTTAGCCGCAATGCTAACAAGACATTTGCCTTGGGCGGCATTTTCCAGGGGGCGGCAAAAAAAGCCGCCCCCAAATGCCCAAGGCAAATGTCTTGTTAGCCTTGCGGCTAACAGACATGCCTGGCTGCTGGGCGGTCGGGCGGCGCTGGCGGGCGGCTGGCGAGGGAGCACTTCCTCTGAGCTGTATGCTCAGCTCCCTCGCGCGCCGCACAGTGTGGCTGGGAGGTGGAGCCGGAATATGACGTCATATTCCGGCTCCCAGCCTCACTCTGCAGCGCGCGAGGGAGCTGAGCATACAGCTCAGAGGAAGTGCTCCCTCGCCAGCCGCCCGCCCGCCAGCGCCGCCCGACCGCCCAGCAGCCACTGGACCACCAGGGAGGAAGAGACCCCCCCCCAGCATTCCCAAAGGTAAGGAGGCTGGGGGGGGGGGTCTAAATAAATGTTACAAAATGTGTTAATGTGGGTGTGTGTGTGTGTGTGTGTGTTAGTGTGTGTCTGTGTGTGTGTGTGTATGTTAGTGTGTGTCTGTGTCTGTTAGTGTGTATGTTAGTGTGTGTCTGTGTCTGTTAGTGTGTGTATGTTAGTGTGTGTGTGTATGTTAGTGTGTGTCTGTTAGTGTGTATGTTAGTGTGTGTCTGTGTCTGTTAGTGTGTGTGTGTATGTTAGTGTGTGTATGTTAGTGTGTGTCTGTGTGTATGTTAGTGTGTGTCTGTTAGTGTGTGTCTGTGTGTATGTTAGTGTGTGTGTGTATGTTAGTGTGTGTCTGTCTGTTAGTGTGTGTATGTTAGTGTGTGTGTGTCTGTGTCTGTTAGTGTGTGTCTGTGAGTGTGTTTGTCTGTTAGTGAGTGTGTGTGTCTGACTGTGTGTGTGTGTCTGTTTGCCTGTGTGTGTGTGTGTGTGTGTGTGTGAGACTGCGCGTGTGTGTGTGTGTGTGTGTGTGTGTGTGTGTGTATGTTAGTGTGTGTATATTAGTGTGTGTCTGTGTGTATGTTAGTGTGTGTCTGTTAGTGTGTGTGTGTGTATGTTAGTGTGTGTGTGTCTGTTAGTGTGTGTATGTTAGTGTGTGTCTGTATGTTAGTGTGTGTGTGTGTCTGTGTCTGTTAGTGTGTGTCTGTGAGTGTGTTTGTCTGTTAGTGAGTGTGTGTGTCTGACTGTGTGTGTGTGTGTGTCTGTTTGCCTGTGTGTGTGTGTGTGTGTGTGACTGTCTGCGCGTGTGTGTGACTGTCTGCGTGTGTGTGTGTGTGGGAAGGGGTAAGGAGTGGGGGAGGGGGGGACGGGAAGGGGGGGGGCGCTGTGAAGATTTTTTTGCACAGGGCGCCCAAATGCCTAAGGCCGGCCCTGATCAGAACCCTTACATCCTGACATTATTCAGACAGCCATCATTCATTATCAGAACCCTTACATCCTGACATTATTCAGACAGCCATCATTCAGTATCAGAACCCTTACATCCTGACATTCAGACAGCCATCATTCAGTATCAGAACCCTTACATCCTGACATTATTCAGACAGCCATCATTCATTATCAGAACCCTTACATCCTGACATTATTCAGACAGCCATCATTCAGTATCAGAACCCTTACATCCTGACATTATTCAGACAGCCATCATTCAGTATCAGAACCCTTACATCCTGACATTATTCAGACGGCCATCATTCAGTATCAGAACCCTTACATCCTGACATTATTCAGACAGCCATCATTCAGTATCAGAACCCTTACATCCTGACATTATTCAGACAGTCATCATTCAGTATCAGAACCCTTACATCCTAAAGCCCATGGATCAACGAAGTGGGGGAGTGGGCCTTGACAGAGCCAGAGAGTGGGCAGGTGCAATTATTTTAGGGGGCTGGTTTACGCTAATGCAGCTTGGGGATGGGGTTTAGGGGAGTTAAAATAGCGCCCATCTTAGAGAGTGGCCATTCTAATCGGAGCCTCACTCACCTGTTAGTCGTGACAGGTCAGGGAGGTTCTTCTTTTTTCTTTTTCTGCAGGTCCATGGCGTCTCTGGAAGATATCCTCGCGGATGTGCGGGCGGCAGTGAAGGACCAAGGGCTGGCATGGCTGCACGAGCAACTGGGTGCTGCAGTTCCCGCTCCAGCACCAGCGGAACGTAGGACGGCGCGGAGAGCACGGCCGCCCCAGCGGTTGAGCCCGGGCATGGCGCCCGCATCCAGGCGTTGGAGGAGTCTGTCGGCGCCCGGTCAGGAGGCAGGAGGGTCAGAGGTTGCAGGTGGGCGACCGGTCGGCGAGGACGGCCGCAAAGCGGGTGCCTGCAGTAAAGTGCGCCCCACACAAGATGGTGGCTGGCGGCAAAACGGCACATGCGGCTGATTTCGGCTCAGCGGGAATGGCGGCCGGGATGGCAGCGGAACATGTGGACAGCGGCAGTATCATGGGGAGCCCCGGTGAGTCTGTTCATGACACTGTGGGGCAGGGGACCGGTGGGACAAGTGGCAGCTCCGCACAGGCGGCCCCCCAGCCACTTAGGGATGGCCCGAAGCAGGACCGGTTCTGAGGCGGCCTTGGATGTGGCCAGGACTGGTGACAACGCCAGGGAAGGGACTGACAGGCGAGGCGACAGCAGCAGGGTCATGCGTGGGGCGGCAGGTGTACACGCAAGCTGCCAGGGGGGGCTGGAGGTCCATAATGCCGGGTACGGTGGCCAGGTGCAGGCCAGGCGCAGCGGACAAGGGAGAGACACAGGGTGCAACACTGGAAGGGGACGACAGGAGCGGCAGCAGCAGGAGGGAGGGCCCCTCAGGCTGCTCTCACGGGGGGCACAGAAGCAGGGACGCGGACAGGAGGGATTACAGAAGTGAGCGGTGCAGTGTTAGCGTCAGGCCCAGCAGCGTCAGGAGGACAGCGGGGAGGCAGTGGAGCAGGGACAGGAGCCCGTCACACAGCAGGCGCAGCAGTTCCAGGTCCAGTTACAGGGTGAGGAGAAGGAAGTCCAGTTCAACGGACAGGCGGAGGAGGAGTCAGCGCAGCGCATCTGGGTCATCGGGTGGCAGTTCGCAGGGACAGAGGCAGATCGCAAGGAGCAGGAACGTTAGGCCAGCGAGGCGGTGTGAAGGTTGGGACAGCGGAAAGGAGCGTAGGGAGGAAGGGCGGGTAGGGTCCCAGCGGAACAGACTACCCAGGTTGTCTTCTCCTTACAGGTCACGGAGCACTACCCCTACGGTCCTGAGGCGGGATCACGCGGATGGGAGTCGGTGTCAACAGGATACTCTGGGGCCTGAAAAGGTGGACAGAAGGTCGGCAACCCCATGGCCTGACGCGGCCGGGGTCTCCAGCGGTGAGTCCTTGTCTGCACAACACTCTGGACAGTTGCTAGGCTACTTAAAAACACTCTTAGAATCATGGTCGGGGGGGAGTCACCATTGCAGTTCGGGAAGGTATGGTCTCCGGACAAGGGGGTTAGGGCAACCGGGGCGCTGGGACAAGGGACGAGCGGTGGCGAGACCGGCGAAGCAGTGGCGTCGTCCGGAGCGGCTGAAGGAGGGGTCGAGCCGGCGGTCAGGTGTGGCGATATCCCGGACGCGGCACGTCAAAACATACACGTGTCCTTTGCGGGCCCCCTGGGTTGTCATCTGAAGTTAGACGTAAAAGAAAAAATTTGGAAAGGGGAGTTCATGGATTTTTTTTCCCTGCTTCCTTTGGAGGAATTCTTAGACTTAAAGGAAGAGGACAAAAAAGACGCCAAGAAGGAGGAAGAGGAAAAAAGGTGGAGGTATTGTAAGATACCAAAGACCTTTGGGAATTGGCTGAGGGCATTTTGCATCCTGGCCAGCGTAATCGGGGAAAGGAGCCCAGGGAGCTGTTCTCAGCTTTTCTGCTATTTGGATGGGATAGGAGATGCATATCGGACATATGGGGGCTTGGCATGGTGGAGGTATGACGAGCAGTTTCGTCAACGCCTAGCAGCTAACCCTACCATGCGGTGGGACCAGATGGACCTGCCGCTATGGATGAGGATCATGATGGCACATAAAGCTGCGCCCTTTCCTGAGGCAGCCGGGACAGCCTCAGGAGGTGCTGTGCCGGCGGGACAAAATAAGGGCTTCTGTTGGATGTATAATGAAGGCCAATGCAAGTGGGGAACCTCATGCCGTTTCCGGCACGAATGTTCGGGCTGCGGGGGGAATCACGGCGCCAGCAGATGCTTCAAGAAAGGTAAGCCTAATGCCGGTGGGGGAACCGCAGGGGCTGCGGCCCCCGCGGCTGCAGCTGGGGGCGTCCCCAGTGAAACTAGGTGCGATGTTGCCTTGGCTAAGGCAATATGCTAACCAGGACGATGAGGCATTCTTATGGCAGGGGTTTAGGGAGGGCTTCATGATCCCCATTCACAGCCAGGGAACCGGGTGCGATGTGCGCTAAACTTAAGTCGGTCCAGGAACGCCCAGAGGTGGTGCGGGAAAAGCTCACCAAGGAAGTCCTAATGGGGAGGATGCCGGGACTGTTCCCATACCCGCCGCTGACGGATTTGTGGATATCCCCGCTCGGAGTGGTCCCCAAAAAGGAGGCGGGTAAATTCAGGTTGATACATCAATTATCGTACCCGAAAGGGGCCTCGGTAAATGATGACATCGACGCGGCCCTATGCTCGGTATCCTATACATCATTCGACAGAGCAAAGGTAGATGTGGAAGATGTGGATGATGGCAAAGGTAGATGTGGAAGCAGCATTTCGGCTGCTTCCCATACACCCGAAGTGTCATCACCTCTTGGGGTGTTGTTTTGAGGGGGGATTCTTTGTGGATCTGTGCTTACCAATGGGCTGTTCCATATCGTGCGCCTATTTTGAAAAGTTTAGCACATTTTTTGGAATGGGTAGTAAGGCGGGAATCGGCAGGAGGCGCGGTGGTGCACTACCTGGACGATTTCCTATGCGTCGGCCCATGGGTGCAAACAGATATTGGGGGTATTCCAATGGGAGCACAGGCTATGGGGGTTCCCTTAGCTGAGGACAAGACCGTGGGGCCCACCACGTGCCTCAGCTTTTTGGGTTTAGAAATCGATTCCGAGAACGGGGAATGTAGACTACCGTTGGACAAATTACAGAATTTGAGGGAGTTAGTAATCACAGTCGGAAAGGCTAAGAAGGTGACACTATGGGGGCTTTGCGTGTAGGGTTATACCCATGGGGAGGGTTTTCTGCAGACGGTTGGCGCAAGCAACGAGCGGGGTGCAGATGCCGTCGCATTACATCAGGGTTTCGGCAGACATGAGGGCGGACTTAGTGGTGTGGGATCGGTTTCTGAGGGACTTCAATGGCAGGGTGTTTTTCCGGGAACGGGCAGTGTCTTCGGAAACCGTTGGACTGTTTACGGACGCTTCGGGCGGCATCGGGTTCGGGGCATATTTGTCGGGTCAATGGTGTGCCGAGGCGTGGCCCGAGGCATGGAAAGCGAGCCCATTGATCAGAAATCTGGCGTTTTTCAAATTCTTCCCTGTTGTGGTTGCGGTGGCATTGTGGGGATTGGAGTTGGCAAACAAACGAGTCGTGTTCTATTCGGACAACATGGCTGTGGTGCAGGCAATCAACAGTTTGTCGGCATCTTCACTCCTGGTCTTATGCTTACTACGGCAGTTGGTACTCCTATGCATGTCTTTCAATTTAGTATTCAGGGCTAGGCACATTCCAGGATTCTCAAATGTGGTGGCTGATGCGCTCTCTCATTTTCAGTGGGACCGTTTTCGGGAAGCAGCGCCGGACGCACAGGAACACGGGCAGGCCTGCTCAGACGAGATGTGGCAACTTGGGACGTCGTGCTTGAGGAATATATAAGGAATTCGTTGGCGCCGAGCACGTGGTCATCTTATGTTAAGGTTTGGAAGGAGTGGGAGGAAACAGTAGAGCAGGTAGGTGGTGACCTTTCGGCGGGTCATAGGTTGGACGTGTTTTTATGGTTACTGTGCCGTTTGTTTGCAAAACGTGCTTCGCCGGCCATGGTGGACAGGCATATGTCCGCCTTGGCCTTTTTGTTTAAATTTCAGGGGTGGGAAGACTTGACGAAGCATTTCTTGGTACGACAAGCGGTACGGGGTTTTCGGAGGGGGAAGAAGTCGGCGGACACTAGGAGAACGGTGTCATTCACGGTTCAACAAGGGTTAGTGGGAACGTTGCCTGGGGTATGTACATCGCCCTTTTAGGTTGTACTGTTTTCAGGAGCATTTGTATGGGCGTTTTTTGGGGCATTTAGGATTGGGGAGTTAGTCAGTGCTAATAAAGCGGGGGTTGGTGGCCTACAGCGCGACGATGTGGAGGTAGGGAGTGATCGCGTGCGGATCAGGCTCGGCCGTTTAAAAATGGATGTTTTTGGCAAGGTCTGCTCAGTGGTGCTGTATGAGCTGCCAGGGTCAGGGACTGTCATGCCTTAACTATGGTATCCTCTTACTTCCTGGTTCCACGGAGCCTAGCCACACCCCTTTATGACACGGTCTGCCTATTTAATCTGACTGCACCAGCTGATCTGGGCTGGATTATTATACTACGTTCCTTACTCACAACCCGGCTACAACTTTGTTGTGAAAGCCTCTGCTACCAGACCGGACTGAAAGACTCTGCAAAGTTCCCTTCACCTCTCCTCATCCACGACTAAAGATTAAACACTCTTCATACGCCTCTGAGGAGATCTCGGGAAACCAGTGTTCTATGTGCCGGAAGCTAAGTAAAATCTCTGTGATAAGCATTGCATCTCAAGCTGTTATTTCCTGTCTCCAAAATCCTTCGATAATACAAAACCGTTACAGCTAACTTCAACTCATACTTTATCTCAGTTAGCTGCATCTGTCTTGCTTCGGTTAAAGTCTATGGAACAGCTATTGTGACTGCTTATCACCTAAACCGTTGATTCTACTAAGAGACTCTTTATTGATTCAGTGTCTGCAATTTACTATCGTTTACTCCTTAAAGCTACAGTGCCTGTAATTGTGGACTTCAGTTTTCATTTACTACTTAAAGCTACAGTGCCTGTAATTGTGGACTTCAGTTATCATTTACTACTTAAAGCTACAGTGCCTGTAATTGTGGACTTCAGTTATCATTTACTACTTAAAGCTACAGTGCCTGTAATTGTGGACTTCAGTTATCATTTACTACTTAAAGCTACAGTGCCTGTAATTGTGGACTTCAGTTATCATTTACTACTTAAAGCTACAGTGCCTGTAATTGTGGACTTCAGTTATCATTTACTACTTAAAGCTACAGTGCCTGTAATTGTGGACTTCAGTTATCATTTACTACTTAAAGCTACAGTGCTTATAATTGTGGACTTCAGTTATCGTTTACTACTTAAAGCTACAGTGCTTATAATTGTGGACTTCAGTTATCATTTACTACTTAAAGCTACAGTGCCTGTAATTGTGGACTTCAGTTATCATTTACTACTTAAAGCTACAGTGCTTATAATTGTGGACTTCAGTTATCGTTTACTACTTAAAGCTACAGTGCTTATAATTGTGGACTTCAGTTATCGTTTATTACTTAAAACAACAGTACCTGTAAATTGGAATTAAAGTCATTACCTTTTACTTTTTATAATAAATATTCAAACTATATGAAATCTGCAGTTGTGTTCCTTCATAACAAATGTTTAGACGTGACAGAATAATCCAGCCATTGTAATGGATCCAGCAGATTTCGATTCTACTATAGCTACGCTGAATCAAAGAGTTAATGCACTAGCCCAAAGTGTGCAAGACCTGCAAGTTACTAATGAAAGACTTCTCACTTATATCAGAGATTTACAAACTCATACTCCTCATACTACTCTGCACTCGGCTAGTGATCCTGCTGTGTGTAACCCTGAAAAGTTCTATGGAGATCGTTCCAGATACAGGGAGTTCCTCAACTCTTGCAAACTTTTAATTGCTTTGAAACCTAGATCCTATCCTACAGAAAGAACTAAAGTTTGTTCGGTTATTTCCTTTCTAAGAGGTGAACCTATGTCATGGGCTCATTCCTTTCTGGAAAACGATGACCCCATTTTAGATTCACTGGATGAATTTTTTGAAGCCATGTCTCTTCTCTATGAAGATCCTAACAAACAAGCTACAGCTGATTTAACAATCAGAACACTACAGCAAAGAAATAGACCCGTTGAAGATTACATTGCTGAATTCAAAAGATGGGCTATAGAAACGCAATGGAATGACATCACATTGCGCAACCAATTTCGAATTGGTTTATCGGAAGCTGTAAAAGATGAATTATCTAGAACAGAACTCCCTACTAATTTGAACGCTCTAATTCGCCTATCAATCAGCATTGACAGAAGATTAAGAGAAAGAAATGCCGAAAAAGCCCTTTCACATTCAAAAGACCGCACACCTTTCACTCCCTCAAAAGCTCCAGATAAGACTTCCATACCAAGTGAACCTATGGAAATAGGGATAATAAGAAGTCCCCTCACTCCTGAAGAGAAAAATTGAAGACGTATGTTAAACCTCTGCATGTATTGTGCCTCTCAAGTTCATTTAGTCTCTGATTGTCCTTCATTGAAACGGATAAAAGGCAGAAGGCAGTCTCATGCCTCTTCCATCCTAAGTGTACTTCCCTCTACAGCAAATACTCAAATGTCCCCTATCGTTCTTGTATTACAGTGGGACAATAAAAGAATTATAACCAAGGCTGTTATCGATTCCGGTGCAAATGGAGTATTCATCGACTCAGCCTTTGTAACAAAGAATAAAATTCCTTGTGTTTGTAAAAGAACTTCTGTACCTGTTAAAGTGATTGACGGGTCCCTCATCTCATCGGGACCAATACTTCATGAATCCGTCCCTCTAAAAGTAACCATCAATCATACTCATACGGAAAGTCTTATATTTGATGTTATCTCATCACCATTTTTTCCTATTATATTAGGGATCAACTGGTTAAGGAACCACAACCCTCAAATCTCATGGTTTCCTTTCTCTCTCACCTTTAACTCACATTATTGTAAAGAAACATGTTTACAGCAAATTCCAATTCTTCAGTCTACGAAAGAACCAGCTAAAACCTCATGTTGTTCTGACACCGAGCTGGAGTCTCCTCCTCCTACAGTCATTGGTGAATTAAAGAGAAAGTTTACAACAGCTCCTATCCTTCAACTTCCAAATCCTTCATATCCTTATGTCCTTGAAACGGATGCTTCGGAATTTGCAATTGGAGCTGTCCTTTCTCAACACAAAACTCCTCAAGAACCTCCTTTGCCTAAAGTCATTGGAATCTTATCTTCTCATATTGACGACATTAAAGGTCTCAGTGAAGATGCTCTTGAACTTCCTAAATCAATGAAATTATCCAAGGAAAACGGTCTCTACTATTTTAAAGACCGGATTTATGTACCTCCCTCTTTCAGAATTAAAGTACTTGAATTTATTCATGATTCTCCTCTGGCAGGTCATCCAGGTATGAAAAGGACCCTTGAATTGTCTAAAAGATACTGTTGGTGGCCTCGTCAAGACCAAACTATCGAATCTTATGTCAAATCTTGTTCTGTATGCCAAAGATCCAATCAATTCTCCTTGTTGAAGCCTCATCATCCTGACCCTTTCCAAAGAAATGTCACTACTTCTCCTGATCCCATATTGGTCCAGGGTGAAGAAGAATACGAAATTCAAAGTATACTGGATTCAAGGATCCATCGTGGCTCCTTACAATACCTCATCAGATGGAAAGGATATGAAATTGATGAAGATACATGGGAAAACTCCTCTGTCGTTCATGCTGACATATTGATTTCCAAATTTCACAAGCGTTGCCCTTCTAAACCAAGTCAATAGCACCCAGAGGTTGCTCATTAAAGAGGGGGTACTGTCATGCCTTAACTATGGTATCCTCTTACTTCCTGGTTCCACGGAGCCTAGCCACACCCCTTTATGACACGGTCTGCCTATTTAATCTGACTGCACCAGCTGATCTGGGCTGGATTATTGAACTACGTTCCTTACTCACAACCCGGCTACAACTTTGTTGTGAAAGCCTCTGCTACCAGACCGGACTGAAAGACTCTGCAAAGTTCCCTTCACCTCTCCTCATCCACGACTAAAGATTAAACACTCTTCATACGCCTCTGAGGAGATCTCGGGAAACCAGTGTTCTATGTGCCGGAAGCTAAGTAAAATCTCTGTGATAAGCATTGCATCTCAAGCTGTTATTTCCTGTCTCCAAAATCCTTCGATAATACAAAACCGTTACAGCTAACTTCAACTCATACTTTATCTCAGTTAGCTGCATCTGTCTTGCTTCGGTTAAAGTCTATGGAACAGCTATTGTGACTGCTTATCACCTAAACCGTTGATTCTACTAAGAGACTCTTTATTGATTCAGTGTCTGCAATTTACTATCGTTTACTCCTTAAAGCTACAGTGCCTGTAATTGTGGACTTCAGTTTTCATTTACTACTTAAAGCTACAGTGCCTGTAATTGTGGACTTCAGTTATCATTTACTACTTAAAGCTACAGTGCCTGTAATTGTGGACTTCAGTTATCATTTACTACTTAAAGCTACAGTGCCTGTAATTGTGGACTTCAGTTATCATTTACTACTTAAAGCTACAGTGCCTGTAATTGTGGACTTCAGTTATCATTTACTACTTAAAGCTACAGTGCCTGTAATTGTGGACTTCAGTTATCGTTTACTACTTAAAGCTACAGTGCTTATAATTGTGGACTTCAGTTATCGTTTACTACTTAAAGCTACAGTGCTTATAATTGTGGACTTCAGTTATCGTTTATTACTTAAAACAACAGTACCTGTAAATTGGAATTAAAGTCATTACCTTTTACTTTTTATAATAAATATTCAAACTATACGAAATCTGCAGTTGTGTTCCTTCATAACAAATGTTTAGACGTGACAGGGACGTGCCCGGTGGCTTGCGGCGCGGGGTACTTGGGCATTCGTCCAAACGTCGGCGGTTGTTTTTTCTTACACGCCGACGGCACGGCGCTGTCCCAGTTTCAGTTCATTCGTGTTTTTTGTTTAGGCTTAGTGAGGCTGGGCTTGCAGCCCATGCAGTTTGGGTCGCACTCGTTCCATATTGGGGCGGCTACGGAGGCGGCACGTTTGGGTCTAGGGGACGAGCGGATTAAGAAAATTGGGAGGTGGGAATCCATGCGATTCCGCTCGTACGTGCGGCCCGACGGGATGGTGGAACTTGGAAGGGACAAGGGTCCGGGAAAGGTGGAAGTTGGCACTGCTGTTTAACTAATTTTGTCTCTTTTCAGATTGGAAGGTTTGGTTGATTGGCCACTCATACGTTTACTGGGCACAGAAGAGGGCTGCAGTTCGGAATAAAGGAGCACAGCTGGGCTTTCCTCTGGAGCGGGTGGCCCTATCATGGTTTGGTTTTCGAGGGTTTAGTTGGCAGAGTTTAAGTACGGTGTTGTTTAGGAAGGTGGCGATCGGACCAGTACCGGATGTGGTTCTGGTTCACGGCAGGGGGAACGACCTAGGGCTGATCCCCCAACGAGAACTAGTGCGGAGAATGAAGAGGGACATGGATCGGCTGCGGGAGCTGGTCCCTGGCGTGGTGTTGGTGTGGTCGGAGATGGTGCCTCATTTTACGGATCCAGCTGCTGTGGCACGATGTAGGGAAAAAGTCAATAGGACAATGGCAGATTTTATTAGACGGTTGGGGGGGTAGTGGTGAGGCACCGGGAACTGGAGGGCATGTTGCCAGGTTACTTTAGGAGGGACGGAGTGCATTTGTCGGATGTAGGGAGTGACCTACTGAACTTGGGGTTCTAGAAGGGCATAGCCCGAGCCCTGTCTCAGTGTGGTGGGGGTCGCACATGGTCTTAAGGGGGTCAAGCCAGGTGCTGTGGCGGAACAGGGCATAGTTAAGTTGGAAGTTCTCGGGGAATTGGAACTGGACAGGCCAGGGTCTAGGCTGGAGTAGGCCGGACGGTATCAAGTGTTGGTAGGTTCTAGCTCTTCAGTGGCGACGAACCTGGGGGTGTAGGGGTGTCTGGGTACACCCCTACAGTTATCATTATGATATGGGGCCTCTTTGGTAGGCCGGGTGTTTCAAGTTTATTGTTAATTGGATGTTATTTATTGTTCATGTGGTAGGGTCATTGTCAGGGGTATTGTGCGGGGGGATAGTAAATAATGTCAGCTATGACAATGACCCTAAATATGTTAATTTATTCATATATCTAATAATTAATAAAGCTGTGGACTTTATACTCCAACAGTATTAAAATGTGTCCGTGTATTATTTAAAGTTAAAGTTTATAGCACATGCCGAATAACGACGGTGCAAATGTCATGAAGCCCATGGAACAACGAAGTGGGGGAGTGGGCCTTGACAGAGCCAGAGAGTGGGCAGGTGCAATTATTTTAGGGGGCTGGTTTAAGCTAATGGAGCTTGGGGGTGGGGTTTAGGGGAGTTAAAATAGCGGCCATCTTAGAGAGTGGCCATTCTAATCGGAACCTCACTCACCTGTTAGTTGTCCCACCCTCCCTAGTTTTGAAGCGATTTTCCCGCTTTGTCACAGCGGTGGGAACAGGGCGTAGTTAAGTTGGAAGTTCTTGGTGAATTGGAACTGGACAGGCCAGGGTCTAGGCTGGAGTAGGCCGGACGGTATCAAGTGTTGGTAGGTTCTAGCTCTTCGGTGGCAACGAACCTGGGGGTGTATGGGGTGTCTGGGTACACCCCTACAGTTATCATTATGATATGGGGCCTCTTTGGTAGGCCAGGTGTTTCAAGTTTATTGTTAATTGATGTTAATTATTGTTCATGTGGTAGGGTCATTGTCAGGGGTATTGTGCGGGGGGATAGTAAATAATGTCAGTTATGACAATGACCCTAAATATGTTAATTTATTCATATATTTAATAATTAATAAAGCTGTGGACTTTATACTCCAACAGTATTAAACGTGTCTGTGTATTATTTAAAGTTAAAGTTTATAGCACATGCCGAATAACGATGGTGCAAATGTCATGACATTTGTTTACCATTTATAATGGAAATTTGCAAGTCAACCTTCTCATCATTAGTATTATTCATCACCCAAAAGACAGAACGAAACCAAAAAGAAAAGTTACCTGTGCATTATCGCAGATTATCCCCACACACATTTAAATAACAGGAGGTTTTAAGAGCACTCCAATGGCCATTGGAGTGTACGCACACCTGCTGCGTTAAGGCAAACCTCTTCCACTAACCATTCACCTGCTGTTTTCATCTAAAAGGCAAAATCTGTAACAAGCTTTAAGCTTCTGAATCCCTACACATTTACTAACTCTTAATACGTCACACATGGGGTGGGCAGCAGCACAGTAACATGGCTGTGTAATACAAAAACAAATGCAGACACACAGTAATAATCAGCCCTCTGCTCAAGCTCCCACTACTCTTGAGCAGCAGTGTCCATAGCAGCATTCATTAGCCCAAATACATAGACCAAAACAGCTGTTTTAGACCAAACCAAGTGTTTGCTTGAATATCTACCCCTGTCCAGATTTCAAAGTACAAATGTGTGCACGCCGAAGAAATCACACTGACAGCAGAATCAGTTAAATGAAAGATTCGAAGAATGTTTACTTTGGGGGCGGCAAGCCCCTTATAAAGGCAGCAATACATCATATGCAAACTATGGGGGGACATGAAATGTACATTCTAATTGGTATTTGTTTAAGTGTTTTATCTTGATGGACTTCCTACAGGGTGTGAGGTCATCAGCTTCCTGGGTGCAGCTCTGGATGGAGACGCCATTGTGGTGGAATCTCGGTAAAAATAAATTTAGTAGGCCGAGATTACCACGTGGCATGTGTACGTGCATATGCTGACGTATCGATCAGTTGGTTGCACGAGGCAAGATACGATCAGTAGTGTACGGAGCATGTGCAAGAATACAGGATATAGTATTCCCCTCCTCCATTGTGCTGGACAAGCCATGCAGTCAAGCAGGAAGTTAATTCTTATTTGTATTGATTGGTCAAGAGAATGTGCGGGTGGAGCTTAATATGGGAGGAGTTATGTGCCTATATAAGGAGCCTGCACTATTGTCCGGGGCTCAGAACTTGCTGTATTTTGGTGACATTAGTCCCTCTGAGTCCCGATCGGTGATCCAATAAAGAATCTCTTCCTTCCTGAAGAAACCTGTGTCCATCTCTCTGTGCTTGGCTTCCGTCAGTTTCTCCGGTATCATTTGGTGTATTGGCCGGGAAGCTCATCGTTCAACGGTAGCTGAGAGGCAGAGGCGTGAGACGGTCTATCTTTGCCCACTTTCTCTACGGCTGCACCCCTGAACTTCTGCGTGGACCTCCCTTCGTCTCGGCGCCACTGGTCTGTTGTCCAGGAGATCATCGGCCTCTACGTAAGAAGTGCTGGGGTGTCCCCGTCGATGAGTGTGAACTCAGGTTCAGGAACGAGGAGGTAAGACAACTGCTGTTTTAGACGGCAGACCCACTAGGGGTATACCGATTGTGCGGTAGGCCCATAAGGGGTTTGAATTGTGTATGGAATCTGCCCCCTCTGTCGGAGGGAAGGAGCGAAGGTGCACCGCTCAATCGAACGCTCTTTAGTCAGACCGTTTGATTTGGTTAGTCAGGCGGGGTTCTGGTGTAAATAGCCCTAGCCGGACACCGGTGTCTTGTCTAGACTAGCGTTCTAGGGTGTATATTACGTTCGCTAGGTCGGAGGGACCGGGAGACTAAGCGGCGCCTGTGTAAATTCGGTTCGCTAGCTCTCAACCTATCTTGGCTAAGTGGGAAGGCGTGTAAATTTGGAACCCACTAGATTTTTGATAGTAATCGAAGAGGCGTCTGTGTAAATTCGGTCCTCTAGCTCGCTATATGTGGTGCTTGGGCAGTGTGGCTAACCAAAACGGGTGTACATAGTTTTAGGTAGTCCATTCAAGGTACTGGCCAATAGTTTAGTTGGGATTGTAAATGTGTTAAAGATTGTTAGTAAAGTGTATATCTTGTTAGATAGCGCGAGCTCAGCCGTCTAGCGAGAGTGTTAATAGTGTGTTGCTGTATCATAGTGCCCGGTACCATAACCCTGTATATTTACTGACACTGTATATAAGTACTAATCACTGTCGTCCATTGCATGTTTAACACCATAACCACTAATAATTGTATTGTGACCTTAAATTGTGCTTTGACCTATGCTAACCGTACTGTAACCGCTATTTGTAAAAGACGATGTTACTGGGGTGTGTTATAGACGGGTAATTCATATATAGAGAATTATAGCGTGGGTGACTGTATAGTTTCGCCAAAGGGCATAATATTGATTATCTAGTGACTGGTGTAACAGCTGTGTATGTACGGGAATTCCCTGTGTGTTTATTGTGTTATTGTGTACGTTTCACTTGGTAACCGTACCACGTGGTGCTGTTGCCAGAGGAAACGGGTGTGACTGTTGAATAGTACGCGTGCATAGTATTCGTTGTCAACGACGTTCCATTGATAAGTATGGGCGCGTCGGAGTCAACGATTCCGGATCCCTTAGGTTGTATGGTAAAGAATTTTAAAAAGGGATTCAAAACATGTGATTTTGGGGTTAAAATGTCTCCTGTACGTTTGGTTACTTTGTGCACTAGGGAGTGGCCTACTTTGGTTGCGGCATGGCCGCCACGTGGTAGTTTGGATCCAACCCTGATACAGCGTGTACACGTGGCTGTGTCAGGTAGGCCTGAACTTTACGGGCAGTTTCCATATATTGATTGTTGGAGACAGGCCGTAAATGACTCGCCAAAATGGATTCAGATATGCCACGAGGAGCAATGTCGCCTCATGGTGGCCAGGACTTGTTTGTCCACTAGGACGGTGGTTAGGCCCATTTTGGACACGCCCCCTGAGTCCGAGATCCCTTTGCCGCCCCCTTACTTCCCTACAGGAAGAGGTAACGCGAATGCAGGAAGTTCTATACCCCTCCCCTCATTGCCCTCATCCACTTCCGCTTCCTCCTCTAGTACAGAATCCACCCCCCCTCGTATTAAACCTCCCCTTCCGGAACCAGAACCAACCCCCGTTAGATCTAAATATCCTGATTTGGCGCCACTTCAAACTTCCGGTCAAGCTTCTTCTAGCTCGGCTGGGAGTATTCTATTTACTAACTTTTCCCAAAATCAAGCTCCCACATCCTCATGCCCTATTTCTCCCCGACTGGAACCCATAACTGACGCCCCTCCACGTAGCCCCATACTAACCCGACAACTGACCGGTACCCAACAACTTAGACATTATCAGATGCCTCTTCGTCTGAATCCCGGGTCAGCTTATATCGATGCCGCAGGTCAAATGGCACATGCTGACCCAGTCTTCGTATATGTCCCGTTCACGACTACCGATCTCTTGAATTGGAAGACCCACAATTCCTCGTACACTGAGAAACCACAAGCTATGACCGATCTGTTCACCTCGATAGTTCAGACACATAATCCGACATGGGCTGATTGCCAGCAGTTATTAATGACTTTGTTTAATAATGAGGAAAGGACAAGGATTAATCAAGCGGCCATTAAAGCGCTAGAGGATAGAGCCCGTGCTTTGAATCAAGCCAATCCAGCAGCATGGGCCGCAACACATTACCCTAATACCGATCCCGACTGGAATGTAAATGGCGCAGATATGGTTCAACTCAGAGCCTATAGAGACGCTATAATTGCTGGCATGAAAGCCGGAGGGAAGAAAGCCATTAATATGTCGAAGACAGTTGAGGTGATTCAGAAAAGTGATGAAGCGCCCAGTGTCTTTTATGACCGATTATTGGAGGCATACCGCTTGTATACCCCCTTTAATCCGGAAGACGCAGATAATTCCCGAATGGTGAACTCCGCCTTTGTCAGCCAAGCTTACGGAGATATTAAGCGCAAGCTACAGAAGTTAGAAGGGTTTGCAGGTATGTCTATCACCCAACTAATGGAGGTAGCGAATAAAGTGTATATGAATAGGGAAACAGAAAGTAAGAAAGAGGAAGAGCGCAAGATGCGTAAAAAGGCTGATATGCTGGCGGTGGTGATCGCGGGCGTGGATAGACGGGGCCCAGATAGTGGCGATAGTAGATGGAATAGGGAGCCTTTGAGTAGGAATCAGTGCGCGTATTGCAAGGAAGAAGGGCATTGGAGGAACGAGTGTCCACAAAGAGAGCAGTACGAGAGAGACCAACCCAGGGCAGGTTACGGAAACTTTAGAGGCAGAGCGAGAGGTAGAGGAGGCCCCGGAGGGAGTAATGGTAATAGAGGGAGCAATGGGAACAGAGGAAGTGTTAGGGAAGATAGGTATTATCCAGCAGCGCAAAGGTCCCGCGATAGAGAAGGTAGGGACTTTGTAGGATTGGCTGACACGGTCATGGAGGACTATTGATACCGACCGGGCTCCATCCCCCTTGGTCGAGCGGAGCCTATGGTCGATGTATCAATAGGGGGAAAAAGGAGTGCGTTCATGATCGACACTGGTGCTGAACATTCGGTGGTGACTGACCTAGTTGCTCCTCCATCTGGAAGAACTATTACTGTAATAGGAGCAACTGGAAGAAGTGCTACAAAACCGGTTCTTAAAAGTCGACTCTGTACATTGGGAGGCCACGTAGTAAAACATCAATTCCTTTATATGCCTGAATGTCCAGTCCAATTGCTGGGACGTGATATGCTATCTAAGTTACAAGCGCAGATTACGTTCCTACCAAATGGAACAACATCCTTAAAGTTTAATGGACCTTCAGGTATTATGACATTATCCGTACCAAAGGAAGAAGAGTGGCGACTTTATACAGCGTTGACTAGCCAAAACCCTAGGAGTGATGAGTCCTTATTCAACATACCAGGAGTTTGGGCAGAGAACAACCCACCAGGACTGGCCCGCAATATTCCACCTATTAAAATCGAACTAAAACTTGGGGTTTATCCAGTAAGCCTAAGACAATATCACATCCCGCAGAAGGCTAAGAAGAACATCCAATCTTATCTGGATAAGTTCATACGGTATGGTATCCTAAAATTCTGTACTTCCCCCTGGAATACCCCATTGCTGCCTGTTCAAAAGCCCGGTACAGATGAGTATCGACCTGTGCAGGACTTGAGAGCAGTCAATGATGCGGTTGTTAGTATACATCCAGTTGTACCCAATCCATATAACCTGCTTGCTTTAATTCCGGGCGGGGCTACTTACTTTACAGTCTTAGACCTCAAAGATGCCTTCTTTTGCCTCCGAATTGCCGCAGAAAGTCAATGTATCTTCGCTTTCCAATGGGAAAACGCTGTAACGGGCTCAAAACGCCAAATGACCTGGACAAGACTGCCCCAAGGGTTTAAAAATTCACCTACCCTATTTGGTTCAGCTCTAAGTCAAGATCTACTGGATTTCGAGTCCATCCCAGGAGAGTGTGTATTGTTACAATATGTAGATGACTTTTTGATAGCAGCAGTTACAAAGGAAATATGTCAGCAAGCAACGCACGATCTACTACACATTCTCTGGAAGGCAGGATACAAGGTGTCTAGAAAGAAGACTCAGTTGTGTTTGCCAACTGTCAAATATCTGGGATTCCATATCTCTGAAGGTCAAAGAATTATGGGGCCAGAGAGAAAAGAAGCTGTGTGCCAAATACCGATACCCAAGAATAGAAGACAAGTGCGAGAATTCTTGGGGGCAGCAGGCTTCTGTAGGATATGGAATCCCAGCTACGCGATACTGGCAAAACCTCTGTATGCAGCTATCAAAGGTACAGAGCACGACCCCTTCTTATGGACTCAAGAACAGCAAACGGCATTTGAAGATGTGAAGAAGGCTTTCATGAGTGCCCCAGCATTAGGTCTACCTGATCACACACGACCATTCTACCTGTATGTACATGAGCAAAGAAGAATGGCTGTGGGAGTATTGACACAGTACTTGGGATCATGGCAAAGACCTGTCGCCTGCATGTCTAAGCAACTGGATGCAGTGGCCAGCGGACTTCCACCTTGTCTAAGAGCCGTAGCTGCAGCCGCCCTGCTGGTAGCTAAAGCCGATAAACTCACTCTAGGTCAAGAACTTTATGTACGAGTCCCACATGCAGTACAGACGTTGTTGGATTACAAAGGAAATCATTGGTTTAGTAACAGCCGTATGACCAAGTATCAAGCAATGTTGTGTGAAAACCCAAGAGTGCATTTAGAGACTGTAAACACCTTAAATCCAGCTACCCTTTTGCCACAACCTACTGAAAGTCAACATGATTTTCCCATCCAGAACCCCGATGTTCAATATTACACCGACGGCAGTAGCTATGTGAAAGAAGGGATCCGCTATGCAGGATATGCAGTAACAACAATAGACAAGGTGATAGAAGCTCGGCCACTGGCAAAAGGAACATCAGCACAAAAGGCAGAACTGATAGCACTGACACGAGCGTTACAATTGGCTGAAGGTTTAAGAGTGAACATCTACACGGACTCCAAGTATGCGTTTTTAACCACTCATTCCCACGGAGCTTTGTATAAAGAAAGAGGACTATTGAATTCAGAAGGCAAAGAAATCAAGTATGCAGCTGAAATCCTACAACTATTGGAAGCAGTGTGGGAGCCGAGAGAAGTCGGTATTATACATTGTCGAGCGCATCTGAGAGGAGATGGTGATGTAACCAAAGGAAATCGGATGGCAGACAGTACAGCTAAGCGTGCTGCTGATTCGGGAAGACAGGAGTATGTGGGGCATATAGCTGCTCTTATACCAACTCCACTGTCTCAATGGACTCCAGTTTATACAGCTCAAGAAGAGGAGTGGTTAAAGACTGAACCTGGAAAGTATTTGGAGAACAAATGGTATCAGTTAGAAGACGGAAGAATAGTCATTCCAGCATCACTAGCGGTAGAAATTGTCCAAAACTATCACAACGGGACACATTCTGGGAGAGACAGCACAGAAGAATCTCTCAGAAAACATTTCTACATACCAAGATTGTCCAACTTGACTCAGGCCATTGTACGAAGATGTGTAACGTGTGCTAAAAATAATGCAAGGCAAGGACCAGTAAAGCCACCAGGAGTCCAGTTTATGGGGGGACTCCCCATGTCCGATTTACAAATTGACTATACAGTGATGCCTAAATCGGGTGGACATCGCTACCTGCTGGTGGTTGTGTGCACCTATTCAGGCTGGGTAGAAGCATGTCCTACTCGTACAGAGAAAGCAGGAGAAGTTGTGAGATTCCTGCTACGAGAAATAATACCCCGATATGGACTACCCTGCTCTATAGGATGGGACAATGGTCCAGCTTTTGTTCATCAGTGCCTACAACAACTGACTCATATGCTTGGTATAAAGTGGAGGCTTCATACGGCATATAGACCCCAGAGTTCTGGTAAGGTAGAGAGAATGAATAGAACTCATGTATGGGCGACCACCTCCCGTACTTGGTAACTTAAGGGGGGATTTGAGTCAGTTGGGAGAAGGAATTACCCGGCAGCAGGTTGTAGAGTTGGGTAAGACTATGGAGGAGGTACAGAAATGGGTACAAGATAGATTACCTGTGAATATTTATCCCCCAGTTCATAGTTACCACCCAGGAGACCAAGTGTGGATTAAAGAGTGGAATAATGTACCGTTAGGGCCCAAGTGGAGAGGTCCTTATGTTGTTCTTTTGTCTACCCCTACAGCGATAAAAGTAGCCGAAGTGACTCCGTGGATACATCACTCCAGGGTTAAACCAGCAGCAGTCGATTCTTGGCAAGTTACAGCAGATCCAGAGAATCCCTGCAAGATCCGGTTAAAGCGCACGACTCAGTCGGAGTGACGAGGAACTTTGTGGATTACAAAATTTTATTGTTTCAGAGATTTGGTAAGTGAGTGAGAAGGCCATAATAAAGCCTGTCCGCTCACCGACGTATAGTATATAAGCCAGGAAAAGTCCAGAAGGGACCCCTGTGAAGACGAGCAGAACTCCATTCCCTGCAGCCCTTACATCCTGGAAGCTGAGGTGCCTTCGCACAGACGAAGACTGAGGATGACGACGAAAGATGTGTTCTTGATAATGTTTATTTATGTGTATTTTTATATTCAGGAAGGTAGAGGTACCGACACTCCTAGCTGTGAGGTATGCATTAAGACTACAAGAACAGGTAACCATATTTCCCAAACCCTAATTTGGCATTCGCAATACGAGTGTAAAGGAGATGTATCAAGATGTAGATACCTAAATATAGAATATAGTGTGTGCCATTTAGGAGTAGGAGAACCTAAGTGCTTCAGTCCAGAGTATCAACCCCGTACAATTTGGTTGACTCTCAGGAATGGAGATCCTCAGGGGACCCTAATTAATAAGACGGTATTAGAATCCGTACATTCTTCGGGTGTTCTGCTATTTGATGCGTGTAAGGCGATATCAAGTGGTAGAAAGCCGTGGAATGTATGTGGGGATCTTAGATGGGAGAGGACGTATGGGTCTAACGATAAATATATTTGTCCCAGTAGTAAAAATAAATATGTGAGTCCTAGATGCCCAAATAGAGATTATAACTTTTGCCCATATTGGTCTTGTGTGGGGTGGGCAACTTGGGGACCGACAGTAGACAAGGACATGATTGTGACTAAGTTGCCTACCAGCCCATATTGTAAGTCTATGGAATGCAATCCAGTCCATATACTTATAAATAACCCTGACAAGTTCTTAGATAAATATGGTAATTTATTTGGGTTTCAAATATATGGGACGGGTTTAGATCCTGGGACAGTATTGTTTATAGGGATAGAGACTGATACGGTATCCTCCCAAACTCATCAGGTATACCATTCCTTTTATGAAGAGATGAGCATAGATAATAAGATCCCCCATAATGCTAAAAACCTGTTTATTGATTTAGCCGAGAGTATTGCCAGTAGTCTTAATGTTACCAACTGCTATGTGTGTGGAGGTACTAACATGGGAGACCAATGGCCTTGGGAAGCAAAGGAGGTAATGTCCGGTTCTGAGGCAGTTGACCAATTAATATCTACACAAGCCGATTATCATATGAGTGTTAGAGGTAAATCTGAGTGGAGATTAAAGACCTCCATCATAGGTTATGTTTGCATAGCGAGGAAAGGAATGATGTATAATACTTCTGTAGGAGAATTAACTTGTCTAGGGCAAAAAGCTTATGATGATGATACAAAGAATACAACTTGGTGGTCGGCTTCAAATGTCTCAGAACCATCTAACCCGTTTGCTAGATACGCCAATTTAAAGGATGTGTGGTTTGATCTATCCATCACATCTACCTGGAGAGCCCCAGCAAATTTGTACTGGATCTGTGGTAAGAAAGCCTATTCGGAGTTGCCACAGGACTGGGAAGGGGCATGTGTGTTGGGTATGCTCAAACCATCCTTCTTCTTGTTACCTATTGAAACAGGTGAGACTTTAGGTGTTAAAGTGTATGATGTGAATCATAGGAAGAAAAGGGGACCCATAGTGATAGGCGCCTGGGAAGATAATGAATGGCCTCCCCAGCGTATTATAGATTACTATGGGCCAGCCACGTGGGCAGAAGATGGTACCTTTGGTTATAGAACCCCAATTTATATGCTCAACCGTATTATAAGATTACAGGCGGTGGTTGAGATTATTACTAACGAGACATCACAAGCGCTCAATCTTCTAGCGAAGCATAATACCAGGATGAGAACAGCAGTATACCAAAATAGATTAGCCTTGGATTACCTTTTGGCAGTAGAGGGAGGTGTATGTGGGAAGTTTAACCTGAGCAATTGCTGTCTTCAAATAGATGACGAAGGGCAAGCAATAGCTGAGCTTACTAGCCATATGGTTAAACTAGCGCATGTGCCTACTCAGGTATGGAAAGGGTATAATCCAAGTAGTTGGTTTGGTAGCTGGTATGAGTGGTTTGGAGGGCTTAAGGCAGTGGTAGGTGGAGTCCTACTGATTTTAATGTTGTGTCTACTCCTGCCGTGTCTTATACCCTTAGTAGTTAGGTCTGTGCAAAGCCTGATAGAAAATATAGCAGAGAGGAAGGCTGCTGCACAGATAATGGCAATTTATAAATATAAGGCTCTAGATCAGGGAGAACCAATGCAGGAAGATGAGTGTTTAAGATTCACATCATAAGATAAGTCTGGTCTGGTTCAAGGTAACTTGCGGTGTATGCTGTCACGACTAGTAATGTGGTCCAGCACGCAGAAACTATGTAAACATATACATAAGTAAGAAAAGGAAAATAATAGGAAAGAGCGTAAACCGGTCCTTAGAATGGCCGGACTAATACGCTAGAGACAGAGAATGGTCAAAGGGAAAGCCGAGGTCAAGGAAGCCAGAAAATACTCAATACCGATAAACAAGCCAAGTCAGGGAAACCAGAGATCAGAATAACCAGGGAAACGCCAAGGATCAGGATACCAGGAAATCAGAAACACGAGAATAGCACTTTCAGGAAACCAGGAAACTGAAACCACGACATGGCAAAGTAATGGGGAAAGCTAGGGGTTTAAATACCCCTCTCTAGGCTATGATTGGTCAGAGGGCGACCTCTGACCCCAAAACGTGCGTGTGCGTTGACGTCGTGACGTCACGCACACGTTGGTATAATTCTCGGGGGCGGGGCTGGTAATAGACGCGACCACGCGGTCGGCGCCATCTTGGATCCGGGCGCGATGCCCGGAAGAACTATGTGCGCGGTTCCCGGCTCGCCGACGAGCAGGTAAGCTCGTGTAGTCGGAGCGGTCGTGCCGGTCGGGCACGACCGTGAGGCTCGGCGGGCCGGCGACCGCAACAGTACCCCCCACTCGAAGACCGCGCACCGGGCGGGAAGGACCCGGCTTAAGAGGAAAGCGGTTGTGAAACGACCGGATAAGACGGGGCGCATGGACCCGGTCAGCAGGAACCCAACAACGTTCCTCGGGACCATAACCCTTCCAGTCAACGAGATAGGACAAGACACCTCTGGATAATTTGGAGTCCATGATAGAATGGACTTCGTATTCTTCTTGATCACCCACTACCAAGGGTGGAGGAGGAGTGGATACCCTGGTGTAGCGATTGCAAGTAAGGGGCTTGAGCAGAGACACATGGAAAGTATTCGCTATTCTCATATGAGCCGGTAGTGCCAAAGAATAGGTCACTGGATTAATACGTTGGGTAACTCGAAAAGGACCAATGTACCGAGGGGCAAATTTCATGGATGGGACCTTAAGCTTGATATGTCTCGTGGAGAGCCACACCCTGTCACCTGGAAGATAGACAGGATTAGCGCCCCGTTTCTTGTCAGCTTGGACCTTTGCTCGGAATGAGGCTTTTTGCAGAGCTGAATGGACGGAATCCCAGGTATCATGAATCGATTCTAAACGGGTGTCCAAAGCGGGGATTTCTGTGTCTGAGAATGCAGAAGGTAAAACAGCGGGGTGATAACCCTGATTAACAAAGAATGGACTGTGATTAGAAGATTCATGAGTGGCGTTGTTTCTGGCGAACTCAGCCATGGGTAAGAGCTCATACCAGTTAGATTGATTGGCATTTATAAAGCAACGTAAATAGGCTTCTAAAGACTGATTCGCCCTCTCTGCTGCTCCATTTGTTTGAGGGTGATATGCTGATGAAAAGGAGAGTTCGATGCCCAATTGTTTGCAAAAGGAACGCCAAAACCTAGAAACAAACTGGGTACCTCTGTCAGATACTATGTTTTTGGGTACACCGTGCAACCGAAAGATCTCTCTCAAGAATATTTGAACAAGATCTTGAGCAGATGGTAATTTCTTAAGTGGGACGAAATGTGCCATCTTCGTGAATCTATCAATAACCATAAGGACTGTATTAAACCCGTTTGAACTGGGTAGATCCACAATGAAATCCATGGCCAAGTGGGTCCAGGGGGCACTAGGTATGGGCAGTGGTTGTAACAGTCCAGGAGGTGACCTAGGAGGAACTTTAGAAACTGCACATATTTGACATGCCCCAACATAATCTTTGATGTCGTTTCTGAGAGCAGGCCACCAAAATCTCCTGGAGACGGCTGAGAGAGTTTTATGGACTCCAGGATGGCCCGCTGTGAGGTTGTCATGGAACAAATCTAGTATCTTCTTTTGAAACTGAGGTGACACATATAGTTTGTCCGGAGGTTTTCCCACAGGTGCCTGAGTTTGATCTGCTATTATGGCACAGAAGAGTGGAGAAGACACTTCGGAAACAGTAGTGGCAATGAGGCATTCAGGAGGTACAATAGGATATATCTCCTGTTCTGGTACTTCATCTGTCTCAAACTGCCGAGAAAGTGCATCTGCCTTGATGTTTTTAGTACCAGGCCGGTACGTAATTACGAAATTGAATCGGGAGAGAAACAATGACCACCTAGCCTGACGAGAGGACAGTCTCTTAGCTTCCCCAATATAAGCCAAATTCTTATGATCAGTAAAGATCAAAAGTGGCTCTTTGGAACCTTTTAAGAGATGCCTCCATTCCTTAAGGGCAAGTACAATGGCCAAAAGTTCCCTATTCCCTATGTCGTAATTCCTCTCTGCAGGTGTGAGTTTGCGAGAGTAAAATCCACAGGGATGTAAAGGCGTATCAGGACTTTCTCTTTGAGACAGAATGGCTCCAACTCCTGTTTCTGATGCATCCACCTCTAGGATAAATGGTTTGGATGGATCAGGATGGGTCAGGACAGGTGCTGAGGAAAATAAAAATTTTAATTGTTCAAATGCCTCTCTTGCTTCTTTGGGCCAAGATATACAATTTGTTCCTTTTTTTGTTAAATTGGTTATAGGGGAAATCACGGAGGAAAATCCCCTTATGAATTTGCGGTAGTAATTCGCAAAACCTATAAAGCGTTGAGTAGCTTTAAGGCCCTTGGGTAATGGCCACTGTAAGACTGCCTCCAGTTTACGAGGATCCATCTGGAAACCAGACGGAGATATAACGTATCCAAGGAATTGTATCTCCGTTTGGTCAAACTGGCATTTCTCCAGTTTACAGTAAAGGCCGTTTTGTAACAGGGTTTTCAGTACAATTCTCACATGTTCGTGATGTGTCTCTAGGTCTGGGGAATAGATGAGAATGTCGTCCAAATACACTAGAACGAACATGTGAAGGTACTCTCTTAGGACATCGTTAATAAAATCCTGGAATACCGCTGGAGCGTTACATAATCCAAACGGCATAACCAGGTATTCGTAATGTCCCATTCTTGTGTTAAATGCGGTCTTCCATTCGTGACCGTCCTTAATCCTGACTAGATTGTATGCACTTCGGAGATCGAGCTTGGTAAAGACTCGAGCTCCCTTCAATCTGTCAAATAGTTCTGATATAAGGGGAATAGGGTAGGCGTTTTTAATGGTAATCCTATTCAAACCCCTATAATCAATACAAGGGCGTAGGTCTCCTTCTTTTTTAGAGACAAAGAAGAATCCAGCCCCGGCTGGTGAGGAGGACCTACGGATATGACCCTTTCTGAGAGCCTCCTTAATGTATTCCTCTAAACAAAGATTTTCCTGGGGGGACAAGGCATAGATTCCTCCCTTGGGAGGCATAGTCCCTGGTAATAAGTTTATGGTACAGTCATAAGGTCTATGAGGAGGTAACCCTTCTGACTGGACCTTGTTAAATACCTCTTTCAAATCCATATACTGTTGTGGAATTTGTGTGGTCAAGGGAGGTGTAACAGGAACATTAATGGTGCCAATAGGTTGTGGGATTTGTTTAAAGCAGACATCTTTGCATCTCTCACCCCAACTCACAATCTCTCCTTCAATCCAATCCAAACGCGGATTGTGTTTAAGGAGCCAAGGGAAACCGAGTATTATCGGAACTGTAGGTGAAGAGATAATTTGAAAGGTCATTTCTTCAGAATGGAGAACACCCACTGAAACAGTGATTGGCAGAGTTTCGTGTGTGATGAAAGGCTGGGTAAGAGGCCTCCCATCAATGGCCTCGACTGCTATAGGTTTCTCTTTATGTCTTAAGGGCAGGAGATGTTTTGCAGAGAATTCTTTGTCTAGGAAATTCTCCGCTGCCCCAGAGTCAATCATAGCCTCACATTGAATAATAGTGTTCTCGAAAGATAAGGTTACTTTGATAAGGAAACGGTTCTTAGTCAATTTAGGGGACATATACATCACACCTAAGGTCGGTCCCCGTACGTGCCTTAGGTGTGCAAGTTTTCCGGCCGAACCGGGCATGATGACCTTAGATGCCCTTTCTTGCCACAATACATACATAACCCCTCGTTACGTCTGTGTTGTCTCTCTGCCTCAGTGAGTTTAGCACTACCCAATTGCATGGGTTCTGGTTCTGGAAGAGGCGTCTGGCTACTCACCACTGGGTTAGAGAAACGAGGAGCTATGGACAAATTAGAGCGTCTGTTACGTTGTTTGTTTTTCTCTCTCTCTCTGAGCCGGTTGTCAATGTCTATCATGTAGGCAATAAACTCATTTAGACTAACCGGAAGGTCTCTAGCTGCAGTCTCATCTTGTATATTCTCAGCTAAACCTTCAGAGAAAGCAGCCACCAGACCGCTATTGGTCCAATCAGCCTCAGACGCTAATGTCCTGAACTCTATAGCATAATCGGCTACAGAACGACTGCCTTGCTTGATTCGCATAAGGGCTTTGGCAGCGTTCTTCTCCCTGCCTTTGGGTTCAAATGTAGCTTTAAAAGCCGTAAGAAAAGTATTGTAATCACGAGCTACTGCGTCACCACTTTCCCATAAGGGGTTAGCCCAGGTCAAAGCTTTTCCAGATAATTGGTTCATCAGATAGCCTATTTTAGATCTATCTGTTGGGAATGAACCTGGAGAGGCCTCAAAGTGGTATTCAATTTGGTTTAAAAAACCTCTGAATTCCTTAGAATCACCTCCATAGCGTGGGGGCGGTGACAAGGTTATGGACGGTGGTTTATGTGGTACGGGAACCACTACAGGTGGCGGAACCACAGGTGGTACCGGAGGGACCTCTAAATAGGCAGTCCTCTGGAGCAAGGTCTGAAATGCCTGGGCAAATTGGTCTAACCTGTGGTCCATATCCTCCACCCTACTCTCACATGCGATCATATGCTTGCATAGTTCTGCAGGATCCATGGCCATGTCGTAATGTCACGACTAGTAATGTGGTCCAGCACGCAGAAACTATGTAAACATATACATAAGTAAGAAAAGGAAAATAATAGGAAAGAGCGTAAACCGGTCCTTAGAATGGCCGGACTAATACGCTAGAGACAGAGAATGGTCAAAGGGAAAGCCGAGGTCAAGGAAGCCAGAAAATACTCAATACCGATAAACAAGCCAAGTCAGGGAAACCAGAGATCAGAATAACCAGGGAAACGCCAAGGATCAGGATACCAGGAAATCAGAAACACGAGAATAGCACTTTCAGGAAACCAGGAAACTGAAACCACGACATGGCAAAGTAATGGGGAAAGCTAGGGGTTTAAATACCCCTCTCTAGGCTATGATTGGTCAGAGGGCGACCTCTGACCCCAAAACGTGCGTGTGCGTTGACGTCGTGACGTCACGCACACGTTGGTATAATTCTCGGGGGCGGGGCTGGTAATAGACGCGACCACGCGGTCGGCGCCATCTTGGATCCGGGCGCGATGCCCGGAAGAACTATGTGCGCGGTTCCCGGCTCGCCGACGAGCAGGTAAGCTCGTGTAGTCGGAGCGGTCGTGCCGGTCGGGCACGACCGTGAGGCTCGGCGGGCCGGCGACCGCAACATATGCAAACTAAGGTTAAGTGATGCCTCAAGTAATTGTGAAATATCAAGAGGCATCAAAGGGGGGAATGTGGTGGAATCTCTGTAAAAATAAATTTAGTAGGCCGAGATTACCACGTGGCATGTGTACGTGCATATGCTGACGTATCGATCAGTTGGTTGCACGAGGCAAGATACAATCAGTAGTGTACGGAGCATGTGCAAGAATACAGGATATAGTATTCCCCTCCTCCATTGTGCTGGACAAGCCATGCGGTCAAGCAGGAAGTTAATTCTTATTTGTATTGATTGGTCAAGAGAATGTGCGGGTGGAGCTTAATATGGGAGGAGTTATGTGCCTATATAAGGAGCCTGCACTATTGTCCGGGGCTCAGAACTTGCTGTATTTTGGTGACATTAGTCCCTCTGAGTCCCGATCGGTGATCCAATAAAGAATCTCTTCCTTCCTGAAGAAACCTGTGTCCATCTCTCTGTGTTTGGCTTCCGTCAGTTTCTCCGGTATCACCATCTTATTACATGAAATTCTTTAGTCGATGGGAAGGGGTGCTCTAGTGGCCATTTTGAGTAGTGAATGAACACTGGTACATATATTAAATAGACATTTTACTAACATTCATTTCTATCCGTCACACAGCCAGCTAAAAAACTCAGGACTATTCACAGCTGCTTGGCATTGTGAGTATTTGCTTATGTGGCCTCTCAATCCAAGGAAAAAATGAGGAAGGGTCGGGGTCGTGTTCCCCAACCACCAGCATCAGTAGTGCCATGGGCTCTCAGCGCCTTAATACATCTTCTTTGGCCATGAGTAATGGTCACATCTCTGCCACTGCCACCACCACTGTTGTTAAAAATCTTAATTTTAAAGACTGTAAGAATGATGTCTCTCTGATTGAGTGCTTTCATCATTCCCTCTGTCTTGCACACAGTGACTGCATGTATCGCCCTGACCCTCTGCACAGGGACCTGCAAGATAAAGTGCTGAGTTCTTACTAGAAAGGTTGCTATACATTAGGGGAAGAGGGGCTGCTACTTACAGTCTCTCTGCAGAGACGCAGATTTATGGATCTGAGACCTAGCAGAGAAATGTGTAGCTCTGCTGGATGAAAACTAGGACTGGAGCAAAGTGGAAGGTAATTGGTCATTTTGGGGCTAAATTAATATATATCGTATGCATTGTAGTGCGAATGAAAAAATAACTCACAAATATATGTTTTTAGGAGGGGGAGCAAATTAGGATGTGAAATATTCTGTGTTAAACATAAATAATGAGGGGAGAGCTTTGCACGGTGAATGGGTACAGTTGGTCGGTTTTTACCAATCAATTGAGAGAAGGAGTAGTTTATGCTCATGAGATAATAAATCCCTCGGAAAATCACTGTGAGCGTTAATTAGTGTCCATTCTCTGAGGATCTATCTGACCATCAGTGAATAAATACTGGGATCGACAGCTGGATACGTGTAACACACGGGAGCAAGTGGATTTGTAACCTACGCTGAGAGGTACAGTACCATGTTTAGATTCTAAGTATTATCAGATCACATTTCATTCATTTACAATTAGAAAACAGGGTTTATACTATTGCTTTCACATAGTTCAGTTTGAGATTAGAAAGATAAATATTTGCAATTGTTTCAAAGCAAACACGCGTTTCCTTTTTTTCAGTAATTGTATCTCTAGAGAGCACAATCTTGTCATCTTCCCATGTCAGCAATTCCGAACGCGCTGAATGACCGAGAATTGATGGATTTAGAGTTCGGGGTGTGAACAGCTGTAAATATTCTGAAGACAGTGCGCACAGGAGTCGAAATTCAGGGCAATCACTATGGAAACCAATGGAATGTTCCTGCTAATAAAGTAATAATAATCATTTGCGATTTTTAAAGCACTTTTCTCCCGTGAGACTCAAAGCACTTTACAAATATACAAACATAAAGACAGAAAAGTTAAGAGTTTCTGATGACCAGACGAGAGGACTGAATGCTTAATGGAAGTGGTGGGTCTTTAGCTTTTATTTTAAAGACTGTAAGAATGGTGTCTCTCTGATTGAGTGCTTTCATCATTCCCTCTATCTTCACACAGTGACTGCATGTATCACCCTGACCCTCTCAGAGGCGGCTCTCTAATTAGGCGGTTTAGGCGGCCGCCTAAGGCCTCGCGCTGCCTGGGGCCTCGCGGCCGCCTAAACCACCTGTGGGCAGACTGTGTCAGGTCCTCGGTCACTGACCGAGGACCTGACACCAGGAGGGGGCCCGGTGGCTTGCCCGGTATGCCGCCGGGTGCGAGGCCCCTCCTGGCTGCCCGGCCAGCCACTGCAGACACCGGTCTGCAGCTCCGCAGTGAGCAGAGCTGCAGTGTCTTGCGAAAAACGGCCAATCAGAGCGTTGCCGCGGGTTACCACGGCAACGCTCTGATGGTCTCGCGAGATTACATGGTCTGCAGCTCTGCGGAGCTGCAGACCAGGAGCAGTGGCCACCGGACCACCAGGGAGCCCACTGGACCACCAGGGACTAAAGGTAGGCTCTCTCACCCCCCACCACACTCAGCCTCCCTACCACCCCCCACCACCCTCAGCCTCATCACCCTCCCTACCACCCTCAGCCAGCCTCACCACCCTCCCCACCACCCTCAGCCTCCCACCCTCCCCACCACCCTCAGCCTCCTCACCCTCCCTACCACCCTCAGCCTCACCACCCTCCCCACCACCCTCAGCCTCCCTACCCCCCTCAGTCTCACCACCCTCCCCACCACCCTCAGCCTCACCACCCTCAGCCTCCCTATCACCTTCAGCCTCACCACTCTCCCCACCACCCTCAGCCTCACCACCCTCCCCACCACCCTCAGCACCCCACAACCCTCAGCCTCAGCACCCCCACCACCCTCAGCCTCACCAGCCCACCAGCCTCAGCACCCCCCACCACCCTCAGCCTCAGCACCCCCCACCACCCTAAGCCTCAGCACCCTCAGCCTCACCACCACCCTCAGCCTCACCACCCCCCACCACCCTCAGCCTCACCACCTCACCACCCTCAGCATTACCCTCCCTCACCACCCTCAGCATCACCACCCTCACCACCCTCAGCATCACCACCCTCACCATCCTCACCACCCTCAGCATCACCCCCTCATCATCCTCAGCATCACCCCCATCCCCCTCAGCCTCACCCCTCACCACCCTCAGCCTCACCCCCCACCCCCCTCAGCCTCACCCCTCTCAGCCTCACTCCCTCACCACCCTCAGGCTCACCCCCTCACCACCCTCACCCTCAGCATTACCCTCCCTCACCACCCTCAGCATCACCACCCTCACCACCCTCAGCATCACCATCCTCACCATCCTCACCACCCTCAGCATCACCCCCTCATCATCCTCAGCATCACCCCCTATCCCCCTCAGCCTCACCCCTCACCACCCTCAGCCTCACCCCCCCACTCCCCTCAGCCTCACCCCCCTCAGCCTCACTCCCTCACCACCCTCAGCATCACCCCCTCATCATCCTCAGCATCACCCCCCATCCCCCTCAGCCTCACCCCTCACCACCCTCAGCCATCACCCCCCTCCTTCTCACATCACATCACCCCCCTCACTCTCA